>NC_027752.1:38429294-38452067 GCF_000695525.1 Brassica oleracea var. oleracea
ACTAATCTTTTTCATAACCGATGTAATTTCATATGACAAGAAATAAAGTCATAATAGTAACTTTCATAGTTACGAATGAGTTATTTGTATGAACGAGACAAATGTCTAGACGATTGTATGTAAGAAGTTTGGATTGAAGTCCAAATAGACCAAGAAAATATTGTCTATATCAAATAAGAATTGTGGACCAGAAATCTATAGACCTTGAATACTCTAATGGAAAGAGTATTACAATATTCTCAATTTCGAAAGGAGATTTCTCTGATTGGAATGCATATCCTGAAGATATTGCTTTCCGGAGAAGAAATGTGAAATATGTGTGGTTGTACTCTTTTCCCTCGTCATGGGTTTTATCCCACTGGATTTTTCCATGACAAGATTTTAACGAGGCAACAAAGAACACACAAAAGATAGACACCCAAAGAGAATGTTACAATTTGGGAGATGAAAATCTATCATTGTTCTAAAGTTTTGGAGATAAAAAGAATCCAAGAAATGGTTAGATCATGAAGACTCATGCACTACTGAAGAATGGCGAAGTTCGTTTCCTACAAGTTCTTTCGAGTAAATATTTGGCTGTTTCATTCACCAAGACGCTACCCCTGCTACTTTCAAGAAGCTCACTCATCTTATTGAACTACGTTGTCTCAAAGATCTCGACGTATGTACACATGAGGAGAAGTCATTGCACGCTGCACTCTTTTTCCTTTAACCATGGTTTTTCCTATTGGGTTTTCCTGGTGAGGTTTTTAACAAGGCAGCATCTTAAGTGCATAATGGACATCAAGGGGAAGTGTTATGAATATTATGGTGATGCCATTATGGCAAGTCTTAAATATACTTGTTCTCCAAGCTTTACTTGTTCTGCAAGTGGCTTTGTCCGCAAGCTATTGTAATCCTATATAAAGGACTCATTACTCATGGAATAAGACACACCAATTTCCTCTCTTCTCTTCTTTAATAACAACAGCTTCAATAATGTAAAAAATGCAATTTTCTCCAAAATAAAATGAGGACGCCATTCTAAAACATTTTGTCCGCAGAAAATCTCTTTTTTTTTAGAAGAAAAGGCAAAAAAACTTGACATACCTGTATTATTAAGAAAAACAAGCTAGTAATATTTTGATTTCGTTTCTTTTTTATGAAGCTAAAGAGTTCTAATTTGATCACAACCTAATACTTCTACTATATACGGGTAAGATACATATAAAAATCCTAAACCAACGTACATCAAATAACAGAAAAAATGTATAACATCCCGAGTTGTGATATATGAAAAGGCTTAAAGAGAATTGATTTGGCTACCTATGTCACCAAAGTTGACTTACCTTTTCTGGAGCACATCCTGAAAGAACTCCAGAGTTAAGCGTGCTTGATCTTGAGTAGTGGAAGGATGGGTGACCTATCGGAAAGTGATTCACGATAGCGTGCGAATGAGGCCAAAGCACGGGAAAAGGTCGGGTGGTGATTGCAGGGTCAGTAAACAATGATTTCGAGCCTTGGAAAAATTAACGGACCGATCGCTGGAACGGGATGGGGCCCACGGGCCGAGAGAACGGGCGAGGGCGGCCTATTAGCCGTGGGCGGTCGGGGCGTTACAAGTGGTATCAGAGCTAGTTAGCCATCTCAGTTCTGACCTGAGAGGCGTCTTAAGACCTGTCGTGGAGCACAACGAGGACGTTGCGTTCTTTGAGATGGGGTAAATTGTAACATCCCGAGTTGTGATATATGAAAGGCTTAAAGAGAATTGATTTGGCTACTTATGTCACCAAAGTTGACTTACCTTTTCCGGAGCACATCCTGAAAGAACTCTAGAGATAAGCGTGATTGAGCTGGAGTAGTGGAAGGATGGGTGACCTATCGGGAAGTGATTCACGATAGCGTGCGAGTGAGGCCAAAGTACGGGAAAAAGTCGGGTGGTGATTGCAGGGTCAGTAAACAATGATTTCGAACCTTGGAAAAATTAACGGACCGATCGCTGAACGGGATGGGGCCCACGGGCCGAGAGAACGAGCGAGGACGGTCCATTAGCCGTGGGCGGTCGAGGCGTTACAAAATGTTGCATGTTTGGATGATAATATCAATTTTATATGAAAACGAAAGCTGTAAGATTAAGAAAATGGCATTGGAGTTTTCATATTCACATGATTTGTGGATTTTTTTTTGATTTGAGAGAGTACCGAACTTGGAAATATATATAGCTCACGTGAATAACGTGTAACAGTTTCATTGTATCGGTCAAAAAAAAAAAAAAAAACAGTTTCATTGTTATAACTGGAGAGAAAAAGAGAGAAATGATCGTCAGACTTTTGTAAAACATGATTAGTGGAGTCATGGGCCGTCTCAGTACACTTCTAATTTTAATGCCACGAACCCTAGCCATCTCTTTCGTCTCTAATTACTCTCATTCATCTTCAGGATAATCAGAAGTTATGAAAAGATCACAGTTTTAGTCCACGTCCAAATTCATTATGCTGAAATTTTATATCTTAGTATATGCAGTAATACTTTTAAATTTTTTAAAAAAATTATATTAAAAATCGTATTAATATTGTAGATTTTATATTTTCTTACCAATATATAAATTTAATTTAATTAAACATAAAATTAAAACAAAAAATATTTTATTTATTTTAAATTATATTTAAGAATATATATGTATATCTATAAAATAATAATATTAGATAAATTTTTATCTATATATTTGGTTAAATATATCAAAGCAACTTGTATAAAATTAATCAAAAATTGATATAAAATTTTATAATACTCAAAAGTTAAAACTAAACAGTATTTATAAAATTTGTAGATATATTAAAGAAACTAATGATTTTATGATTAAAATTATAATTTAAAAAAAAAATCGAAATTTTCGAAAATATTAGTAATATAAATGTACAATTATAAAAACAGAATTTTTTTTTTTTTTTAACACTGAAATCAAAACATAACATCCATTTTTTGGTTCCATCATAGGAGACCGAAAGAAAAACGGAGCACAAAGCTCAGATAAAGCATAAAAAATAAAATTTGAAATAAAATGCCAGTAAACACCATAGTGGAACACCATAACCCAAAAGGAGACGTGTCAATGCTCTTATTGGAAACGTGGTGCCAAAGGAAAGCTGTGGTATCAACCTCTAGCTTCACTAGATAACAAAGAGTGGAGCCAGGCTGGACCTTGCGAAGCTATGTATGATTGGTACCGGTGGCCCGTTGTAACCGACCCTGCAATCATGTTCGCTGCTACATTACGTTAATCAGCTGAATGATCAAGACTCCAGTACTCAAACTTGTGAAGCAAGGCAGTGATTTGAGATGTAAGGTAATGGAGGCTGGGGGAAAGGGACGAAGATAACATTATCTCTCTTGTATCTTCTGTTGAGGTCTCGAAGATGATGTTATTTTGCCTCATTTTCTGCATGCACTCAACCGCCCAAAGTAGAGCAGTGATGTGAGCTTCTTTGCCTGAGTTTATTCTGAGTACGATCTTCTGCTATGAGCCACCGTTCTTCTTTGGGGATCCCTTAGGATTCAAGCAGCTCCGTAATTTCTCTGAGCACAGACCCAGGAGGAACCTACGTTACATTTGAGTGTACCAATAGGCGGTTTGATCCAGGTCTTGACGGTCGGGGTTGGTTCGGAATCTCTTTGGGGAGAGTTAGCTAAGAACCAAAGTTCCGCCTCCTCAAAGCCCGTCATAACTGCTTGTCTGGGAGACAAGAATGTGTTTTTGAAAGCCAAAGAGTTCCTGGCTTTCCAAACCTGCCACAGAACCCATGGAACAGCCCGTCTAGTACTCATTTCCAGTCTGCTGTTGTTCATAACTCCTACCAGGTGATAGATGTTTAGGAACACAGAGTTTGCAGAAAAACCAGCTGGAGGTATTGGTATATTAGCGAGTTCCCACATCTGTTGCGCTTTGTTGCATAGGAAAAGGACATGGCAAATAGATTCGGTCCCTGCTCCACAACTTTGACAAGTCGCATCAATTTGGATCCCTCTGGTTTGCAGTCTCTCTTTAACCGCTAAAGCACCTGATAGAGATCTCGAGAAGAAGTGCTTAAGCTTAGACGGGGCTTTGATCTTCCAGATGTTGCTCCATAACTTCTTTTCAACAGGGGGGATAACACAGTTGTCAGGGGCTTGCAGCGCTACAAGAGTTTCAGTCAGGTGGTAACCACTGTGTGTGCTGTATTTTAGTGAAACCCCAGATGATTGAATCCTCTCTATTCATCATTGGCTTCAGTCGCATTATGCGGTCTGCATCACCCGGGACGAAGGTCTCATACACTAGCTCTTTGTTCCACCTTCCCGTGTTAACCTCAAGCAGGTCTGTGACTTTCAATGCAAGGTTCACTTCTCTATCCTCTCTGTACATAGGTGGTCTAGGGATCCCATCAATTATCCAGTTCTCCACCCAGACATTGGATTGTACACCATTCCCTATAGCGCGATATAATCTTTGTTTCAGTAGTTCTCTCTCATGTAGTATACTGCGCCAAGCGAAAGAAGGTCTAGTGCCTGAGCCACATTCCAGGAAAGATTTTTTAGAGAAGTACCGCCCTTGTAAGACCCTTGCCACTAGAGAATTTGGACGGCTCCATATTCTCCACGCTTGATTACCAAGCAAAGCTTGGTTGAACCTTCTGATGTCATGAAAAGCCATACCCCCTTGATCCTTCGGTTTACACAGATTCTGCCATGCTACCCAGGGGATTTTTCTCTTCTTGTCCCCGCTGCTCCACCAGTACTCAACAATGGCACTAGTAAGCCGCGCGACGAGTTCCTTCGGCAATTGAAAGACCGACATTGCATATATAGGCAGAGCAAGAGCGACATACTTGATTAAAACTTCTTTGGCTCCCATAGAAAGTGTTTTCGTATACCAACCTTGAAGTCTACCTTTTAGCCTCTCTTTGATGAAGTTCAAAAGGTCTTTCTTGGATCCCTTGAAGCATTCTGGAAGCCCCAAATAAGTCCCTTCACCACCTTCCTTCATGATGTCTAGAGCTTCATGAATCTCCGTCTTCTGTTGTTGACTGATCCCCGAGCCAAAGATGATAGAAGATTTAGATGTGTTGATAACCTGACCGGAGGCATCACCATAGAGTTTGAGACAGCTTTTGATCTCTTCACTCTCACAGACCGTAGCATCACACATTAGAAGACTATCATCAGCAAACAACAAGTGGTGAACTGCTGGACAACTCGACGATAGTTTGATGCCATGTAGCTTTCCTTGTGTTTCCGATTGGTTTAGTACATTGACTAAAGCTTCTGTACAAAGAATAAACAGGAAAGGAGACAACGGGTCTCCCTGCCTTATTCCTCTTTCTGGTCTAATGAAACCGTGGGAATGACCGTTCAGCAGACCTGCATAGGAGACTGAACTTATACAAGCCATAACCCATCTGATCCAATCTCTTGCAAATCCCATGTTTTCCAATAAAATCTCCACAAAGTTCCATTCTACTCTGTCATAAGCTTTCGACATATCAGTTTTGATAGCCATAGATGTCTCTCCCACTTTCTTATTGGTACGTAGTCCATGGACCATCTCATGAGCAACTATGATGTTGTCTGTTATCAGTCGACCTGCTACAAAGGCTCCCTAGGTATCAGAGACTATGTCTGGTAGAACCTTCTTAAGCCTATCACACAAGATACGAGATATGATCTTATATTGGACAGAACATAGACTGATGGGGCGCATATCAGTCATCTCCGATGGGTTGGGGACTTTTGGCAGCAAGCTTAACTGAGTATGGTTCCATCCATCAGGCATGATAGCTGTGAGGAAGAAGCCCTGAACTGCTTGAACAAACTTGGGACCGACAATATGCCAGTACCGCTGATAGAAATGACCTGTTAGTCCATCCTCACCAGGTGCGCTGTCACCTTTAACTCCAAATGCTGCACGTCTGATGTCTTCTGGTGTGACCGGTCTAGTAAGCTTCTCGTTCATAGTTTCTGTCACCTTAACCGGAAATCCTACAAACAGAGGTTCCATGTCCATCGGATTTGAGCTCATAAAGAGGTCCCTATAGAACTCCACCGCAATATTGCCTTTAGAACCTTCAGAGTAGTTTTCTTGTCCAATGACATCGCGAAGCATTAAGACCTTGTTCTTTAGGCGTCTTCCTCTTACTGCATTGTGGAAAAATGTTGCGTTTCTGTCCCCCTCCTTTAACCATTCCACTCTGCTACGTTGCCTCCAGAATTTTTCCTCTTCCAATAAAGAAACTGATAGCTCTTGTTTTAACCTCCTCATTCTTTAGAAGTTCGGGAATTGAGACGCTATCTCCTTTTCTAAATCCGCTTTCTGTTTCTCTATTTTTGTCTTGGAATTCATGTTTTCCGATCTCTTCAACTTAGCCAACTCCGTTCTGCATCGAGCAATACAGTCCATGATGCTAGAGGCTGATGTCGTATCACCTGGGTCCCAGCTGTGAGCTATGGCTTCATCTACACCCCTCTTTCCCATCATGCGCTTATCAAAGAAAAAGTGTCCCTTATGCTTCTCTTCCACTTCCAGTGCAAAGTTAAGCCTAATGGGTCTGTGATCAGATGATCTCATGTCCATGTACTCTGTTTGTGATCACGGAAACAAGCGAAACCACTCATCGTTGCCGAAGCTTCTGTCCAAACGGCATTGTACGCATGCATTATATCTCTTCCCCGCCCAAGAGAGAAGATTCCCATGGCTTGTGTGCTCTCGTATCTTGCATGTATCTGCCATGTTCCTAAAGTCCCAAAAAGTGCTCTCTTCCCTGACGGCTCCACCCAATTTTTCGTCATTGCTCTTAAGTTCATTAAAGTCCCCAATCAGCATCCACGCCTCGTCACGTTGCATTCCAATATTTGACAATCTGTCCCATACCACTCGTCTTCTACCTCTTACTGGGTCTCCATAGACACACGTAAGGAAGAAGGATAAAGAGCCAAGAGTAACCTTTAAATCAATGATCTTGTTATTGCTAGTCAGTATGTCGACCACGTAACTCTGCTTCCACATAACAGCCATTCCTCCACTCCTACCAATAGGATCAACCGTAAGTAACTTGTCATAACCCAAACTTGTTTTCAATTTTTCTAAGTAACTAGATTTTTGTTTAGTCTCCATGAGAAACAAAAAATTAGGAAAATACACCCGGCGCATCTCCCTGATCCGTTGAACTGTCTCGGTGTTTCCCGCCCCTTGACAGTTCCAGCTCAGTACGTTCATTGGGGGGCAGCGGCTTCAATACGGAAGCCACTGGAGTACTTTGGTTTTGGTTCTGCTTCTTAGATCCTTCACAAGCAGGGTCAGTTGCTTTTCCCTTGGTACGATTATCTCCTGAATCCTATGGATTGTCATCTAGTGTCAGCTTAGACGGGACTGTGGTTGTACGCAACCTTCTCTTCCACGCTGGAGGCCTGTTCCTCTGTTTTGTTTTGCATCGTGGGTCCCGGAGTTAGAAGAAGGCTTACTGGATGCCCCCATACTAAATCCCGTAGAACTCTCAGTGTACAGAGACTTTGAAGAAGAAGCGACCCTCTCAGCTTCTTGAGTAATAAGAGGCGCACCCAGCTTGCTGGCTTGTTCACCTCCCGACGATGAGATAGACTTAAGAGTTCCACCATCCTCAGTATAGCGAAAAACCATCCCTTTCCCTTGGCTAATATCAGTAGTGATGATGGGGGCGTTGATGATCTCTTTGGTCCTTTGTATCTTTAATACTTTGTTTAACTCTTTCAATTCTCGCCAAGCGCTCTGTAGGGTCAGCATGAGAGATGTACAACATGGAACTTTGCTGATCCTCTTTAGACAGCTCCGGGAATAGAGATGGAAAGCCTGGGGGACCTTCCAAGAGCCTTGGTATGAAAGTCTCGCCTTCTTTGCTTTTTCCTTTTGTGAGATCCATTGGTGGAGTCTGAGAAGATGACCCCTTCACCGGAATGCAATGGTTATGGTGCTTGTTTTTCAGCCAAGGGCATTGCACTTTCTCATGCGTGAGTTTAAAGCAATGAAAACACTTTTTCCTGATTTTTTCATACTCATAAGAGATTGCAACACTTTTGCCAGCTGAGAGGTTAAAGATCTTCTCTTCTCTAGCAGGTTTAGATATGTCAAAAACCACTTGAGCACGGATAAAATCAGCCTTCTGAGACACCTTAGGATCATAAGCTACCACCTTTACCTCTCCAATAGCCTTGGCCATCTCAAACATGGTATCAATGGGGTAGTAATTGCATGGCATGGTCCTGATGCGTATCCAAACTTCAAACTTCGTGAGAAAGTCATTCGGAGGAGATTCTGTCCATCGTTCGAGGAGCATGGTCCAGAAGTTGAAAGACCATGGTCGATCATTCAAGACCGTTTGTAGATCTTCCTCACGCTGGAAGATGAACTGAACCTTCTCTCTAGAGAGATCAATACCACGAACTCTACCAACCAATCTCCAGTGTTTTGGCATATCCTCGATCATTCGAGACATAGACTAACAGTCAGGATTCAGCAGTCTCCCCAGCAGGCTAAGGGAGTTCTCATCAAAGACTCTAAAGCGAGGCTCATCAGGGAGTGTGATCGGCTCATCGTCTTCCAGCGTCATGGATTTCATCGCAGAGAATAGTTCTTTAGATATCGGAGCAGTACGTTCGTCAATAGCCTTGAAGAGCCACCGTGAAAAGTCTTTTTTTGGGAGAAGATCTATTACATGTGATTGGTGGTGACCTTTAATGCGATTGAATTCGGATACCTTTTTCTGCGAAATCATATCAAGAATTGGGTTTGTTGACCAAGCAAAGGAGGGAAAATGGAAATTTTCTGAAGGATCAGATTCAAAAATATTTGGAAAAGGAAAGAGCAGAAATAAGGGAGTTTTAATATTCCAAAAATAGACCGTTGCTCGAAGCCGGTAAGGAAGTTCTGCTCAATGATGAGAGAGAAAAGTAATAAAGTCAAAACCAACAGACTAGGCCGGAGAAAAATTCCGGTGGAGAGCAGAAAAAAAGGAATTTGTTTTTGTTGATGATACTTGTAAAAACAGAATTAAACAATATTTCAAAATTTGTAATGTCATATTTGAATATATTTATTTTAATGATGATGAAGAGTTATTATCATATTCTTAAAAGTTTACCAAATATATAAATCAACATTAAATATAATATATGAATTATTATCATATTCTAAATTTTTTATAAAAGTATAAATTAACATTAAATATAGTTTTCCATGTCATTAATTTTAGTAGCTATGCCACATTTTTTGTGTGAAAGCGATTGTAAAGAGAACATGTGGCAAATCAGTTCTCAAATAATGTATATTAGGTATTTTCTTGCACCATGTGAAATATTTGTAAAAAAATTAATTCTAGTTAAAAAAATAAATATTATTAATACTGTGGATTTTATATTTTCTTAGAAATATTTTAATATAAATTTAATTTAGGTAAACATAAATTAAGATAAAATTAATTTATTTTTATTTTAAATCATATTTAAGAATATATATATATATACGTATGTATTTAAATTTATAATCTTAGCTAGAGTTATTTTTGTTCAATATTAAATAAACCTGTATAAAATTGATATATAATTGTATAGTTATAAAAACTAAATAGTATTTATAAAATTTGTAGATATATAAAAGAAACTAATGATTTTACAATTAAAATTATAATTTAAAAAAGAATTGTATAAATTTTTGAAAATTTTAATGATAAAAATGGGTTTTTTGCAAATATGACTCAAAACTTGAAGTCAAACACAAAACCAACTCATGTTTTTTTGGAAACTTTGACATGCCACTTTTACCCCCAAAGTTCAGATTATTCACGAAAATGCCATCACTTTTTATTTTATTTTATTTTTTCGAAAATGCATATTTTACTCTATCACTCTTATCTTCCTCAAGTATTCACAATATTGTAATTGTCTTCAATACACCAACCACCATGAACAACCAATTTGAAGCTCTTAATGCACCTAAATATCGATTTACACTCTTTTTTTCTCAATTCTTATGAATTAAAAACAACATCTCTTTACATTCTCTTCGTATTCATCCAAAAAAAAACTCATGATTTTGATTCTAAAATGTGTATGGTTAATAGAGCCATTGAAGCTTACGATTCTTAGTGGGTCACTTTTGTTTGAGATTTTGGGTGCTTGGAAAAGATATTTTAAATTTTTTTATGGTTCATAGAGCCATTGAAGCTTACGATTCTTGGTGGGTAACTTTTGTTTGAGATTCTGGGTGCTTGGAGATGACATTTATGTGCTAAACAAGTTATCACTGGTTGAAACTATGAAATCAGTTTTTTTTTCCAGATCTGTTCGTCTAGACGACTTTCGGATAAGTCGTCTGGCTGTAGACGACTTACATGGAAGTTTTCTGGTCAATGCAGAGGTTAGTTTTGCAATTGGCTTTTAAATATGTTTTTCTAGACGACTTACATGGAAGTCGTCCATCTTTGTTTGTTAAAAAAAATTTTGAGACGGCTTCCATGTATGCCGTCTAGGAAAAACGGGTTAATTTGCATTTGACCGAATTGTGTGAGAAACTTGACTTTTCCTGGACGGTAAAAAAAATAAAAAAAAACACAATATTTTGTTATACCTAGACGACTTTCATGTAAGTCGTCTCAGGTTAGTTTTGCAGTTGAAAAATAAAAAAAAAAATTATTTTTGTCTAGACGACTTACACGAAAGTCGTCCACGACTTACACAAAAGTTGTCCATTATTTTATTCCGAGATTCTTGTCAAACCTTGCTCATCTTGGACGACTTTCATGTAAGTCGTTGGACGGACGACTTCCGTGTAAGTCGTCTTGAAAAAAATCATATTTTTTATTTTATTTTTCAATTGCAAAACTAGCCTGAGACGACTTACATGGAAGTCGTCTAGGTAGAACAAAATACTGATTTTTAATTTTCTACATGACGACTTATGTGTAAGCCGTCCAGGAAAAATCAAAATTTTGACACAATCCGGTCAAATGCAAAACTAACCCGTTTTCCCTAGACGACTTACATGGAAGTCGTCTCGGATTTATTTTTTAACAAACAAAGATGGACGACTTCCATGTAAGTCGTCTATGTTAAAAAACAATTGCAAAACTAACCTAAATAGATGACTTCCTAGAAGTCTACCAGACGACCTCCATGGAAGTCTACCAGACGACCTTCGTGGAAGCCGTCTGCGTCAATATTTAATAAACTTTCATTTTTTCTAAAACTATAAAGACTTTTTAAATATATTTTTTGTTAATTCATGTATATAGTCAATATTGGTGCTACTGAATGAAATTTATAACTTAATAGGTGATATTTATGAGGTTACCAACATTCCTGCTTAGTAAAGTTTCTAGTTTCCACGGAAGTCTTCTACGTTAGTTTTTGTAAATTTGTTAAGTAACTTTAAGATATGTTTATTTAATTTTTAAAAGTGTTAAGTAACTTCAAGAATATCAAGTAACATGGTTTAATGTGTCTTCTTAGATCATAAGATATATTTTTTACTTATGTATCTGATGAAAATGTTCTACCTTTGAATTTATCTAATGTTTTATGTTTTGTGAATTTGACTAAGTTTTCTTGAAAATTCTTCTCCCTTACTTGTAATAAATTTGATTGATTTTTTGTGTTATTGTGTTTTGCTATTGAAGTTGTATCAATAACTTCAATTATTTCAAGTAATTTTGGCAAGATAATATATTGGAAAATGAACATATTTACCAAACTTTTTCATTAATATCTCTTCAAATTTACAAAAAAAGTCACAACTAAAGGTGTACACATGCAAATCACAAAACAGACCACAAACAAAACTATTATAGATCATTCCTCTACAAAGACAAGCTTAGACTCCACTTGATATGGAAGAAGACCCCGTCTGGAAACTTCTTTGAAGTCGTCTGGAAAACTTTCTGGAAGTCGTCTGGAAGACTTCTTTGAAGTCATCTGGAAGACCTCTTGGAAGTCTTCTAGCGCATGTAATCAACATTATATGTAATGTAATGTTTTTAAAAAAAACATTAAATGTAATGTATGTTTTATTACTATATTCTAAAAAATTTACCAAAAATATAAATCAACATGAAATCTAATCTTCCATGTTATATTTATATATATATATATATATATATATATATATATAAGCTATGTAATATTTTTTTAGAAATTGACTGTATAGAGAACATATGTCAAATCGATTCTTAAATAATGTCTAAAAGATGAGATGCGATTTTATGGAAGCCCACTAGTTTGAATTTTGGGGTTTAGTTACAACTTTCATTAAAACATAATAACTCAAAGGACACAGCTTAGGGTGAACCTTTAAATTAATTTCACCATTTATGACCAATCAAAGTGACACATATATTATTAATTAAAAAATATTAAATTAAATAAAAAATAGCTACAAAAAATAAAAACGCTAATTTTATCGACGCTAACGTTTCCAGCTAAACCCTAAACCCTAAATCTTAAATTCTAAACCCTATACCCTAAATTCTAAACCCAAATCCAAATCCCTAAACCCAAACCGTATACCTTAAACCCTAATCCTAGATCCTAAACCCAAATTATATACCTTGAACCCAAAAACTAGACTATAAACCTAAACTCTATATCCTAAATCCAAATCCTAGACCCTAAACCCAAACCGTAAACTTTAAACCCAAATTATATATCCTAGACCCAAAACAAAGGGTTGGGTGAATTTAGAAACCTAAAGTTCTGTCCTAACTCAAATGCTTTTAATAAAAAAATAATAATAACTCAACTGCTAAGAACTACAATTATATAATTTTCCTCGTGCAAGAAAGATGTGTCGAGTGCACTGTTTTGTTTGGTACACATTCCTAACTAATCGAAGCTTCCCTCCCTCGTGGAGCACGAGTTGTTTAACTCGAAGCCTAAGAAAAATGAAAGTAGTTAGTATTGATTTTTTTTTTTTTGTAAAACGTAATGTCCGTATTCGAAACTGTTTTATATATACACAAAAAGTACCAAGCCTGAAGCCACACATTCCACCTTCATCTCCATTTCTCACACTTAAAGGTTATCTTTCTCTCTTCCCTCTTACTCCTTTTTATCTTTTAGTAAAACATTAATGTCCGTTATTTTACAAGTTTTTTTAAATGTTTTTATGAATATCTGTAAAGGAACCTGAATCTACGAGAGAATATGATAATATTATTTAAAAGTAACGATCTAGTGGAAGTATTGTAGTTCTCCACTTAGATTAGTTTCATCATTGTCCCTTTTTCAGTGTGGCCAGTGTAAACGATGCATGAATGTTCATGACTCTTCTATAATTTTCGTATGCGTTTCTGATTAAATTTAGGTTTAAGAAAGAACAATGGCGAAAAAGTTGGATGCTCAGGGTGGCCGTGGAGGAGAGGTATGGGACGATGGTGGTGTTTATGAGAACGTCAAGAAAGTGTATGTCGGTCAAGGTGACTCTGGTGTGGTTTACGTCAAGTTTGATTACGAGAAAGACGGCAAGATCGTATCACTTGAACATGGGAAGAAGACAATTCTTGACCCAGAGGAGGTAAAACATTTTCTTTATATACGTTCAACAAAATGACCAAGAGAGTTTTCTTGATTTTTTTTTTTTTTTTTTGCTAGTTTGAACTTGATCCAGAAGATTACATCACATCCGTGAAAGTGTACTACGAGAAGCTCTTTGGAACGCCAGTAGAGATCATCACGGCTCTTATCTTCAAAACATTCAAAGGCAAAGTTTCTCAGCCTTTTGGATTAGCTTCTGGTACAGAAGCTGAGCTTGGAGGTGGCAAGGTCGTTGGATTCCATGGAAGTGCGAGTGATGCTATTCATTCTCTTGGAGTTTATATATCTCCTTCAACTACTCCAGTGACTCCACCAGCGTCAGGTGGTCCGACCAAACTGGAAGCTCAAGGTGGTCGTGGAGGAGAGATTTGGGACGATGGTGGTGTTTACGAGAATGTCAAGAAAGTGTATGTTGGACAAGGTGACTCTGGTGTGGTTTATGTCAAGTTTGATTATGAAAAAGATGGGAAGACTGTATCACTTGAACATGGGAAGAAGACACTTCTTGACCCAGAGGAGGTAAATAGATATTTGTATTCTTGATTTTGATCAAGAAAGGTATACATATCTCTCTTTTCCTAATATTGAAGTTTTGTTGTATGGTTTTGCAGTTTGAGGTTGATTCAGATGATTACATAACATCTGTGAAAGTTTACTACGAGAAACTCTTTGGAACACCAACAGAGATCATCACGGCTCTTATTTTCACCACATTCAAGGGTAAAGTTTCTCAGCCGTTTGGAATGGCCTCTGGACAAGAAGCTGAGCTAGGAGGTGGCAAAATCGTTGGCTTCCATGGAAGCGCAAGCGACGTGATCCATTCTCTTGGAGTTTATATTGCTCCTACTTCAACACCAGTGACTCCCTCCGATATTATTCCAGCACAAGGTGGAGATGCTGGAGTTGCATGGGACGATGGTGTTCATGACGGTGTGAGGAAGATATATGTAGGCCAAGGTGACTCTTGTGTGACTTATTTCAAGGCTGAGTATGTAAAGGATTCAAAGCCTGTCCTTGGAAGTGATCATGGGAAGAAGACATTGCTTGACCCAGAAGAGGTTGTTTTCTTGATTTCTTCAAAACTAGTTTTTTTTTTTGTTAATTTACAACCATTGAGTTTTTGAGTATTGAATTGGTTGCAAAACGTGCAGTTTGTGCTTGAAGATGGTGAATATATCACAAGTGTGATAGGCTACCATGACAAGATTTATGGTGTAGATGCACCAGCGATCATCTGTCTTAAATTCAAGACAAACAAGAGGACGTCCGACCCGTATGGAATGGACTCAGGAACTGAATTCGTGCTGGAGAAGAAAGACCACAAGATCGTTGGGTTCTATGGACAAGCTGGTAACTTTCTTTACAAGATTGGAGTTAAAGTGGCGCCCATAGCCAACTGATGCGGAACCAGTCTTATAATATGCCAGGAGTTTGAATAAGGTTTATTATGTGTATTTATGGAGTTGTATGATCTTTTGTTGTATTTGGTTTGTCTCAAGCTTAATGTATGTGTGTGTTGTTTCTTGGCTATCTAAATAAAGGAGGGTTCTTCTATTGTTATTTCAATAAATTTGCGCTAAATGTATGTTTCATCAAGGAACTAGAGAAATTAACAATTGGAACAAGCTTCTTTTATTAAAATGGATCACAGACCCATCAAAGACAGAACAATAACACAAATAAAACACTTCAAACCACTGAAGAGATGAAACAAACAGAAACAGCACAATCAGCTTATTCAAAGTTCAACGTGAAAAGACCACAAAAGTGTGACAAATTCAAGATCTCCAGGATTAGTTGATGGGAAGAACATGGACTCCAAATTTGTGAAGCAGATCACCAGAACTTCCATGGAACCCAACGATCTTGTGGCCTTCCTCTTTGAGATCGAACGGTGTGCCAGCGTTAAGACCGAAGGGACCATATGTTGCGGGCTTATTAGTCTTGAACGTAAGCATGTTAACGATCGCGGAGTTGCTCGCTGAGATTTTATCGTATGTGCCATGTACTTCCGTGATGTACTCACTTGGATAGTTAAGCTCAAACTGGAATCAAAGTAACCAAAACCAAACTGAAATTAGTCCATATATTAAAAAATGGAAAGAAAAAGAAAGCAAGAACTAAGCTAGTACCTCTTCGAATCCGAGTAGAGTACTCTTTCCATGTTCATCTCCTATGATTTCTGAAGAACCTTTGTTGTACACAAACTTAACCGCTCCTATACCATCATAGGTTTGTCCTACAGATACTTTCCGTATGCCGTCGAAAGCGCCGTCATCCCATGTTGTTCCTCCATCACCACCCTTAGCTTCTAGCTTCTTGGTTTGTGTTGCAGGAGTCAAGGGGATGGTGCCTACTGGAGCTAAGTAAACTCCAATAGCAGTGAGAGTATCACCAGCTCGTCCATGGAACCCTGTAATCTTGTGACCGTCCTCCTTGAATTCAAAGTGTGTGCTACCTTCGAGACCATACGGACCATATGTACCCTTGTTAGTATGGAAAGTGAGACTCGTCAGGCCATCACTTCCTAAGATTTTGTCGTAGTAGCCTTCCACGATGGTTATGTATTCATCAGATGCAAGCTCAAACTGCACAAGAGGAACGGATAACAAAATATTGAAACTAATTTTTCCACAAAGCTTTTTCAAAAATAAAAAAAAAAGGGAAACTCTAGTACATATCGGTTTTAACGTACCTCTTCGTATCCAAGCAATGTTGGTGTCCCACGTTCAGCTCCAATAACAACCGACAAACCATTTCTGTATTCAAACTTGACAGCTGCTATACCATCTGTGCCTTGTCCAACAGAGACCTTTTTAACATTGTCGTGAGCACCATCGTCCCACACAGCTCCAGACGCACCACCCTTAGCTTCAAGCTTCTTCGGTGGAACAGTAGGAGTGGTGGGGGTGGAGGACACGGGAACGAAATACGCTCCAATGGAATTGAGATGGTCGCTGGCGAAACCGTGAAACCCAATGATCTTCTTGCCTTGAACTTGGAGAGTAAACTTAGTACCACTACCATCGAAATCATAGCCCATGTAATCAGACGTCTTTTGATTAGTCTTGAACTGGATTCCTATGATTATATTGGAGGAATCATACCAACCCTCCACGGAAATTAGATGCTCGTCCGGGTGGTTAATCAAAATCTGCAGTGATTCATAATGTCAGTACCAAAAAAATCCTCCTAGTGGGTCAAAGTGAAAAACTCTATTAAACCTTTTCTTAGCTTCTTACCTCTTTTGTTGAACCTCTACTACCTTGCACACCGCCGAGGGCTCCTTGTTTCGGTTGTCCGGCTTTCACATAACCGAACTGAACGTATTGAACGCCTGCCCCACCGGTTCTTACGGTTATCTTTGTCACGCCATCGTGATCGGATCCGTCGTCCCATGCGGTTCCTCCTGTACCACCTTGTGCATCCAACTTTTCAACCCCTGAACCGGTCCCTGATCCGCCGGTTCCGGTTCCTCCCGTGCCAGTTCCTGTTCCTCCCGTGCCAGTACCACCGGTTCCGGTTCCCCCAGTTCCAGTTCCACCGGTTCCGGTTCCACCTGTTCCGGTTCCTCCGGTTCCGGTTCCGCCCGTACCAGTTCCTCCGGTTCCGGTTCCTCCTGTACCGGTTCCAGTCCCGCCGGTTCCGGTTCCTCCCGCACCTGTTCCTCCGGTTCCGGTTCCAGTGGGTATGGGAGCGTAGTGAACGTCTATGGAGTTGAGAACATTGCCGCTAGTACCAAGGAAACCGGCGATCTGTTTACCGGTACCCTCTGGAGCAGAAATCTGGTAACCAGTTTTGTTTCCGTAGGGACCATAAGTTCCCTTGTTCGTTTTGAAAGTCAACGACGTTATAACGTCTTGCGTGCTCAGCGTTTTGCCGTAAGCAGTCAGAGCCGTTATGTACTCGTCCGGACCCAAAGTGAACTATTACATAACAAAACAAAAAGTTCAATCTATTGTGTTACATAACATTATATTATTACGCTTTACTATTAAAACTGAAACTATAAAAGACTTGTTTGTTTTCAACTAACCTCGGCAGTTTTGGGCCCAACGGAGCCACGACGCTGAGATTGAAGAGCGGTTCCGGCGTACGTGACCTGGATTGAGTAGATGACGTCATCGTAAGTAATCTGAACTTTGTTCACCTTTGCGTGCTTACCATCGTCCCAAGACATTGTCGCTTTCGATTACCTGTTCGTATATTATACAGTAATACAGATTTTAATTTTGTTGTTCTTGACTAAATGTAAATATGTAATGAACTGCTCCATAGTGTAGATGAAAGTCTCAAGTCAAAGCTAATAAATCCGGTTCCTTAATCTAAACGCATCTCTCACCAATATAATACTGTATCTTTTTAAGAAAAAATATTAAATTATATAATTAAGAATAAAAGTGAACCAAATAACAAAGACACAAGTGGCATGTAAATCTTTTTGTACTATAAAATTCTCAAAAATTTCTCACCTTCTTTCCACCATTTATATTAAAATAAGAAATTCATGTCAACCTCCGGAGAAGCTTCAACATCTAACTCATGTGATGAAACCGGTCTATATCTAAGTCTTTACAAAATGATAATAGTCTCGAGAATTGGTTAATCAAAAGTCAAATAGGTCTCTTAGTTTTTCTTTTTCAAAAAGAAGCGATTGAGATAGAAATAAAAAGAATCAACTGATTATTTTCGCACAGCAGGTACGTAGTACATACATACATGATACATTTATGTATACTTTTTTTTTTAATATATACTTCTGTTCGAAAAAACATATATAATACATACAAAGAGAGAGAGAAGTCAGTGAGAGAGGGATTACCTGATTGTAGTGATTATGAATCTGATGATGAGGATGAAGGTTTGGTGTGGGAGAAGAGAGCCTAAATGCTAGGATTTATATACAACGAGCTTTGTTATAATTTAGTGTATTTAATTACAACAATAATACGCATCACATGGGCCCTTTATAAAAATATTAACGTGGGTCCACAAGTATGTAATAGTTGTAACTTTCCTTCTCATGAAAACATAAACCATTTTGTTGACTAATTTTTCCTTGTTGATCTGTAAGCATGATGAATTGATGATAACGTTCACACCATTAGAAATTCCACCTAACCTAATCCTGCTGGTTTCTAAACTCATGTTTTAATTATTTCGTTACCTAAATTAGATTATACACGTAAAATTAGCCAAATTATGTTTTTGAATTGAATACTTATCGGGCCTCTGTTTAGTACACTGGGTACTAAAATTCAATGGAACCTTTTTGATCAATCATTTCCTTAACTATCTCGTGAATTGATCGTGCATCGCATGCCTGAATAATACGGAGTATATAATACAGTGCTTGGCTGTCAGCCTGTCACCTGTGTTTATTTATTTCCCTGATACCCATATCGTTGTAACCGATCAATTCTTATCGTATTTTGTATTATTTTTTTTCCATTTGAAATCGGTTTTTGTTGTAGCAATATGTACTAAAATTACTGATATGTCTAGTCTAACCCTCGTAATAACTTGAGTTTTTAATTTAGTATTTTCTCCTTTTCATTTTATTTGTTATTTTAGGTTCATGCACGCATGTTAAGAAAATGTTTAATTTTGCATATTTTCAAAATAAAAATATCATTACTTATACACCTAACCATATTTCAACCATTAGAAAAATAAACCAGAGAATATTTGCTCATAAATTTTACATTGAATTATAAAACGATATTTATTTTAAAACAAAATTTTTACTGGAGTTGGAAATATTCGGGAATCTTCTTAATTTTTCAAGAAATGCTAACTTTTTTTTGTTCTTTCATCAAGGCATGAAATTTAAATAAAAGAAATGGCCACTCGTGGTTCTCGTGGTCATTATTTATTTATATTATCATGACAATAATGATAACTGGTTAAGCTTTACAAATAAAATATACTATCGCACTCTGAGAAGGGCTCGTCGAAGTCTAAACTCGTGGAACGTGTATGCTAGGATCAGATGTCCACTTCCTTACGCGGCTGATCCAAGATTAATATTGTAAACTCAATCGACGTGATGGAGGTAGTTAATATCCTTGTTCAAAAATGCGGGCGCCTAGCCGATTAATCGGCCGACTAGGCGCTCCGCGCAACCCCACCGCCCCGACTATGACCAAACCGGTGCAGTAAATCGGACTACCATTTAATCGGTCAAAAACCGACTAATCGGTCAATTAATCGGTTAAAATCCGATTAATCGGGTTTGAAATCCGATTATTATCAAAGAAAAGTTTGGATTTTCTTTTTAAAGTTCGGTCCATGTTAGAAGCCCACTTAACAAATTAAAACTAAGACCTTAACATGTATTTATAACTGACTTGAAGACTTCTCCTACTCCTATATTACCGATATGGGACAAGTTAAATGATCTTTTAAAACTTTTTTCCTAAATCGCGCTAATTTAAATGGAAAAAAAAAACACACACTGCATATTATTCAAACCCATCACCTCTCGCACCTAGCAATTCCAACCGAACCACTGTACTACGATGTTCTTACATGCATAATTCACATATATTTATATATATATTTTTTTTTTATAATTAAAAAATAATAAAAAACTAATCCCCGCGTATATCCCGCTTAATCCCCGATTTTTCGGTAACTCGTTAGGCCCGGACTCACCGTCCGACTAGCGCCTAGCGTAGTTTCGAACATGGGTTAATATATTGTGATGAAAAGTTTATCTTTTATCGTACGATACGGAACTCGTTTTTTTTTTTTAAATCCACCCTTGTAATACATAACTACTCACATCGGGAATGGACTACCACCGCTGGATTTGTAAAAGACGAAGCAAAATATACAATCTAACATTCCTAACTATAAGACGGTAGGGTTAAGTACCCAAAACTTATTTCAAACAAAATGGAGCACAAAATCCTGGACAAGACTTAAAACGCTGAAACATTACAAGCCATAGGTCAATAATACCAGTAACGAATAATCATTGTTAAACGGTTACACGGTACACCACGTAGTAGGCACGATTATTACATCTTTAAAAAATATCACTATCTATTAAGAGATGTGTACTACTACTACTAAAACTAGATCATTAATATCAACTATTGAGATCACAACATTTTAATATTTGACTGACACGTGAATAACGAGATTATATAGTAGTTATATAAGCTAGGGTTTGACCCGCTCTTACGGACGGGTGAATAAACTTTATATATTAGAAAAAGTTATAAATTGATTATTTATTTATTTATTTTTAGAGTTGGCTATCCATCACTTTGTCAATTTTTTGAGTTTAGTGATCCAAAAAGAAAAAAAAAATAGAATTGACTCCTTTTCATTTTTTCTTGTGCTTTATTCAATACAATTTGAGAAAAATATTATTCTTCTTTACATAGATTTTCGTTGGCTAGTTATTAGGAAAAAAATTATTTTTCTTTACATAAAAAAATTATTTGATCTTAACTAAATTTTCTTTTCATGATAATTTTTTTCTGTTGACTTATTGAATCAAAATAATTGCATAAGCATTGATCTTACGTCCATTTTTGAAACACCCTCAATTATTTTAATTTTAACGGATTGAAGATCGAGATTGAGGTCCCACTCTGGTGGACATCCAGTTAGCTATTTTGTCCATTTCCAGACCTCTAGTAATTGTGTTTTGGGCAGCAGCTGAAAGATAAGTAAAATGTAGATTGCAGTAAATATATGAGTGAAAACGTGGTAGCAGAGCGGTGGTGGACGTTTAGTTCCGGATAACTTGCCTGAATTCTGGCGTTGAAACGTCTTTGAGATGGCGCAGCTGCATCCTAAGGGCTAGCTAGCTAAAGTGTAACCATGGCCGTGTTTCCAGAGTAGCTGCATAGTTACAACGATAAGCAACATAGGATGTTGAAAGAACCTTTCTTGTCTTGAGCTATGATGGATGATGACGTGTTGTGGTGCGTCGATCTTCTCCAAGAGGTTTCCTGCCCACCATTGATGAACACTACTGCAGTTGTTCAAGGACGTGACATTAAAATTTTAATTAGCATAAGAAAACCAGTGTAAAGATTTTGAAGTATATTAATACGCTCATATAAACACATGCTTGGTCTGATGGTATTTTCTTTGATATCTTTGCCAGTAACGTCTATTCTTAGTGACGGTTTGGCTAATTTTAAGATCGCTGGCGATATGAGCGACCTGATAGCGACAGAACGGTTGGACTTGGTAGTACAGAGTAGTGCTTTAGAGAACTATGTTGGATCGTTGCTTTTCTTAAGAAAATTTTAGCTCTGTGTTGTGGTCTGGGACCATTTTGCACAATGGTTCCCTCGGCTTGTTTGTTTTTTCCTTTCCTTGGATTAAATTCACATTTCTTAAAATTCCTATAAAGACTATTACTTTATAGTCTATGTTTGTGACTATTACTTTATACTCTTTAAGTTTGTGTTATATGTTTTCAGATTTTTAGAATTTCAAAATTTATGTCTTAAAAATTGTGGTTCTTAATTTTGCGTTTTCTTCTTCCATACAAAGTGAATACTACAAAATTTATAGTAATTTGCATTCGAATGATACATTAGTTATGCCTTGCATCATAGACCATTGTTGTACAGAAATAATATTCGCTATACGTTTTAAAATAAGTCCATTGCGGTACAGAGAATATTCGCTATACGTTTTAAAATAAGTGGGTGAGACTATCAATGTGTATATGTTATATGTTTACAATCTGCAACTTTTATGAAGTCTAGGACGATTTAACTGTTGCTAAGTGGGCTTCTAATTTACTAGGTTTAGCTCACTATGTAGTGAAGGCATCCACTCAAATTTTTGGGAGTAATCTTACGCTACAAGAAAATACATGCTTAACGAGGAAATTTAAAGAGGAAAAACAATCCTCGTAAATTTATGTCGATTTTACGAGGAACTTACGTGAAAAACTAAATTCATCGTTATTTCCTCGTAACGTAACGACAAAAGTGTTTCGTCGTAAAGTGGATGTAATTTGACGAGTATTTTACGAGGAAAAACTATTTCCTCGTAAATACGACGTAAACTTTGCGTGTTATTTACGAGGAAATAGTTTACGTGTATTTAGCGAGGAAATTTTGAATCCACCAACTTTGTAGGTGTTACACGTTTTTTTTTGCCACCTAATTAATTTTCGTCGTAAATTCATAGGAAAATTACAACTACCAGATTCGAAATTTCCTA
>NC_027752.1:38452727-38452949 GCF_000695525.1 Brassica oleracea var. oleracea
ACAACTGCATGATCTATTGGGGAGATGATGAGAAGCTAGAAGAATGTCGATTCTGCAAGAAACCACGATTCAAGCCGCAAGGATGGAGACGTAATAGGGTACCGTACCAAAGAATGTGGTACATACCAATTACAGACAGATTGAAAAGATTGTATCAATCAGAGCAGACTGCTGGAAAGATGAGATGGCATGCCGAGCATACTCAGACGGATGGTGAGATGA
>NC_027752.1:38453502-38453859 GCF_000695525.1 Brassica oleracea var. oleracea
TGATTTTCCTGCCTATGGGATGTTGTCTGGATGGACTACACATGAGAGATTAGCTTGTCCATATTGTAATGGAACGACAGATGCGTTTCAACTGAAGAACAGTAGGAAGATAAGTTGGTTTGATTGTCACCATCGATTTCTTCCCATTGGCCATCCTAACCGAAGAAACAAGAATTTGTTTAGGCACAAAAGGGTTGTGAGAGATCTCCTCCTCTATATCTAACTGGAGAACAAATTGATGCGCAAATCGACTACTACGGAGCTAACGAAACAGTTCGTTGGGGTGGTAATTGGCATGTCCCTCGTAATATGCCTGATTCTTACGGTGTTCATCACAACTGGCACAAGAAGAGTATA
>NC_027752.1:38456889-38472822 GCF_000695525.1 Brassica oleracea var. oleracea
GGAACATGCGACAACAACATCCCATTCGAGGCGAGTCATCCGACGTACATAACGAGGCGGATGTTACGAGGAGGAGTGATGAATTCTACCAGGCGATGAACGACCCTTAGTTTTTTTTTCCGGTTGTTGTATTATAAATTCAAAACTTATTTATATATAAAATATTTTCATATTGATTTATTTTTATTTTAAATTTTAATTTTATTAATAAATTAAATAATTTTAATTATTTTTTAATTATATTTTTAAATTCTGTAAAATAATAAAAATGAAGTAAATTCGTAGCTAATGTACGACCTATTTACGTGGAAACCTTACGAGGAAATGATGAGAAATAGTAAACATGTATTTTACGTGAAAACATTTACGAGGAAATAACGAGGAAAGATAAACGAGTATTTTACGAGGAAATCCTTTCGTGGTCGTTACGTGTATTTTGCGAGGAAACACTTTCAAGGTATTTACGTGTAGTTTACGAAGAACTCGTTTCGAGGAATTTACGAGGAAATATAGCGACCTCCTTACGTGGAATATTGACGTGGTCTTTACGACGAAATGATCTACTTCGTCTTTACGACGAAATATATTCCTCGCTAAGTTACGACGAATTAGCGAGGAAATATGTGTTATGACAGATGAGTAACGAGCAAACGCGGTTCCTCGCTAATTCGTCGTAAAGCCTCTTTTACGACGAAGTCACGAGGAAAACCGCCCTCGTTAAGATTATGTTTTCTTGTAGTGTTAATAAGATACATTCTAAATCATATGTCCATAGGAATACTATGGAATTAGAGAACAAAATTTTCTTGCAAAAATCTTCATATAATAACTTTAAAACTTGATCATCAAAAACACAGAAACACAGTGCTGCAAGAAAACTTAATTCATTTGGAGGAATTAAAGAAAAAGAGTTAGTAAGAGTAGTTGTGACACTACACGGAAGCGTAATGATGTCTGATGGTTGAGTTTTTAGACATTGCGTGGCTTCTTTGCGGAGGGGCTACCTTCCTCAATTGTGTTTGAGTCGGATGCCTTCGTCCATGGCCACACCAGGGAGACCGGTACTGGTTACATGAGGTTCACTGTCAGCACCGAGTCCAGTGCTGTTGACAGGTACACTAACATCAACACTATCAGAATGATTTGTGGAACAACAGCCCCAGCCCCTGGCATATTAGGCAGACATGTATAGAAGATGTAAAGAGTTAAGTCAACATAATTTTTTTCAATAAATAATGTTTTTTTTTTGTCTGGTTAACTATGCTATTATAAATAATGTTTAGAATTCACATTTGAAATCCTTATTTCTCTTGGCTCTGTGCATTAATGAAAAACTATGATGCTAAATAACATTTGGAATAGCTAGACAATTAAAAAAGAGTTGAGTTTTGGGTTCTACCTTTACGGGGAGCTAAAGGTTCTTCTGGCATCTAAAATAGGTCTTGAATCTAGACTGCACTTTTAAGCTAGGTCTGAAAAAAAAAAAAAATTGAGAATATATAAATTAATCAAGACATAAAAGTGGATGACAGAAAAGCTTGAAACTCTCACCGACCTCTCGGCTTTCCACCATTGTACTTCAACATCATGATACAAAAACCTGTAGCTCAGAGAAATGGATCTCGTCTTGGAGAATGCTGAGAGATATTTAGGGTTCTATGATGGAAGGGGCATATGAATGCTTGTGAAGACTCTCAGACTGTCTATTTATATACTCTATGCCGTGCCCGTTCTTCGTAAGCCGTGCCCGTCCTTGAAGAGGTAGTTAAGAAGCAATAAAGAGGAAGCAGTGGGTTTTGAAGCTTAAATGACATAACGACAGACGTTTCTTAGTCGGAAGTGGGGAGAAGGAGAAGCGATACGTCTAGGATTTCAGAACTGATGCTGATGTGGAGAGATGAAGCTCCATCATTGGCTGGAATTAATAATCCTAGGTGGATACCTTAAATTTTGAGCTTATTGTACTTTTAGTATTGTTAGATTATTTATGGGCTTATATTGACGCAGATCAATTAATACAGTTGTTCCCAATGGATCACTAACTCAGCATAACTTCTAACGTCAACTCTCAATCTCTGATAATTATTTCTTTGACTTTGATTACAAACAATTCGTATTCATAATTAAAAGTAGAATTGCGTGAGCAAAAGAAATGCCAGAAAGGTGGAAACACAAGGAGGCCAAGTGACCAGGATCCAGGCCGCAGCAAGCGGCAGGGGTGTTCAATATGTTAAGTTCGAATCTGTCAAGAACGAACAAACCGAAGAAGCTCCTCTGCGCCGTGTCAATGACCGTACTATCGCAGCTGGAAGTTGGTTATTGGGTTGGGCCGAGGGAGGAACGTATTTCTCTTGGGTGTTTGCTTTCTTGAGTCTGATAAAAGTTAGTTTTTGGGTTGTGTTGACGATTCTTAACTCTATAAAAGATATTCCGTCGATTTCCAAAAGTAAGATTTTCTAAAGTGTTCACGCTTAGTAAGAATTCAATAAATGTTTATAATTTATTTTTTCTTTTACTTTATTATACACTTTCCAATAACTTTTCACCAATGAAATTTAATCATTTCAAATATTTTCATTTAATGTTTCTTAAAAGTATAAAAAAATACCTTAAACATATAGAAAATCTATTTTTGTGTAATAAGTAAAAAATCTAAAACATCTTACTTTCGGGAACGGAAAGAGTAGTCGGCTATTTTGATTACTACAATTACTAATAAACTAGTGTATCATATTACAACGAAACACATTGTTAACGAGGTATCATATGATCATAGAATTGGTAACTTCAAGATAACTTTATTGGAGAAGGTATATATGTCGGAGAATGCGATTGCAACTTTTAGCGGATTAGTGACTGGAATAGTAGGAGTGGTCATATGTCTTTGTGTCCATTTGTTAGAGAATGTTCTATGAACTCTGTATGCGTACATGGTCTAACTAGGGGTGAGCACTTCGGTTATTTTCTCGGTTCGGATTCGGTTTGGTTTGGTTAGTTCGGTTCTAGTATTTTTCCAACTGAAATAAACCATAGTTAGTTCGGTTTGGTTCGCTTTGTGTTCGGTTCGGTTTATATTTGGTTCGGTTTGTATTTGGTTTGGTTTGTTTTTTGGATCAGTTTAATTAGGTTCTTCTTAGTTTAATTTTTTAAGAGAAATTATATATGTTCTAAACCATAAATTATGTAAACATAAATTATGTGAACTAAATTCAATATAAAACTGAAACATGTATTTTTTAAAAGTCACAAAAAGATATAAGAATTAAAACAAATGAAAACTAACTAAAATAAAAAAACCAACATCATTAGTAATGTCTCTTATATCATTATTAAAAAGCTTGTAATGAATCATCTTCCATGTGACGTTGTGGAGAAGAACTTTTTGTTTTAAATAAAATTTGCTTTAGGTTTTAGATTTAGATTTAACATCCACGTTTACATATACAAAAATGTAAACATACAAACTTTTCTATTTTTTGTTTAAATCAAATATTTTGATGATTACATATTATGTTAGAGAATATATGTTAATGAATGAAAAATGGAAAATACGTGATATAATATTAGAATTTTTGTATATTGGTATTACTAATATTTTTAATTTAAATAATTACAAAACACATCAGTTTTTCGGTTCGGTTCGGTTTAAGCCGAACTATTCGGGTTGGGGAAATCTTCAACCAAATGGTTTAAAATAGATTTTGGTTCGGTTTGAATCGGTTTTGGTTCGGTTGGTTCGGTTTGACTCGGTTTGGTTCGTTTTTTTGCCCACCCCTAGGTCTAACGCTTCTTTGTGGGCTTTTTGTCGACGAAGGGCCAGTTTATCTCTTCTTTCGTGTCTTCTCATAAGCCCATTTATCAAAGAACCCAACTCAAAACGAAGCGGACATGTTATTGAGTTGAACCGGATTATAGGTATTTTTGTTGGAAGTAAAACCCTAGAAGAATAACTCTTTCTTTTTTTGACAAAAGGCTTAACCCTAGAAGAATAACCAGTCCAATGATTATAAGAAAAAGAAATATTGTATTGCATGGTTTTAACTTTTAAATTTTAACGTGAAATTTGATGGCGTCAAAAGTAAAAAAATTAAGGGAAGCATGGCGGTTTATATAAGGGAAATTGGGCTCTATAACGCTGAAAAAACACTAATTAGCAAGATGTCCAATTTCCCTAATACACCTATACACACTGTGGCTTTTCTATAATAATTCTATTTTGTCTTTTCAGCAACCGATGAAACCTACACACAAAAAATAAAAATTAATAACTATTACCTGTCAAAAGTAATTCATGGCCATTCGATATTCACATTCTCTCTTTTGTAATTTTCTTGGAAACTTTCTATGATTGCCATGGTCTCACTCATGGAGTAGATCAATATCGTCACCGCCGCCTGAATTCCGGGAGTATTTTGTGATCAAAAAACTTCTCTAAAAGTCCTAACCTTCTCCGTTTCCGAAACCGCCAAAGCGCCACCGCAGTTACAACCGAAACAGCGAGTAGCATCACCCAGGCCGATTCGCCTCCACATCACCGATTCGACGAAGATCCTTCTCAAATTCTGTAAGTTCTGGTGCTCTGTTTGATTTATAGTTTTGTGGTATTGATGATACATTGGTATTAGAATACTATAATATGGAAATGATAACTAGTTGATAGAAAAATAGTATAGTAAATTAAATATTTGAAAACCGGGTTTAGAACTGATTCTTCCTAATAGCGTAGGTGATTTAGTTGATGGTGACAAATTAAAATATGAATGACATGCTTCCACCATATATGAGATCCCACTAAGAGTGCTGCAACAGACATGGAAGTCACGCATGAAGTGAAATTAAGTGGCGTTACTATTCCATTGACAGATTCTTGTTGTATTCTATATGGACATATTATGTAATGCGTTATATTTTGTTACTATACTATTTTGTCATGTTCCATTCCATTTGACGATTACTAAAAGTGCTCTATTTTGTTTTGAAATATAGTTTGTAACTTTCTTAAACTCTAACTATCGTTATATGTTTTTGAACCTGTAAAAACTGTACCATAATCTATACTGTATAGTTTAATATTACATAATATTTAATATTACATAATATTATGTACTTTTTATATTTTGATATTTGGGCTTAGGGTTTAGTATTTAAAAAGTGAGGAAGTATGGTTGGGGTCAGTATTAACTTCTTCCATACAATCATAGACATTTCATAATTTCACCAATATGTACTATGTTATTTATTTTGTTCCATTCTACTTGGGTATAGAGTTTTATACTTGGGCTTATGGTTAATATTTGAGTTTAGGGTTTACTGATTAGGGTTTAGGGTTTAGTATTTTGGGGTTGGGGTGAGATTGAGATAAAGTTTAGTATCAAAGGATTGGGGTTCAGTTATGTTTAGTATTGAGAGGTTGTAAGTGGGGTTATAATCCAACACTACACTACATCAGTGATATAGAATAGAACACTCGGTGCATATGCATGTGGTCAATAAATGTCTACGTGGATGGCTCTTCTTTCTTTCATTTGGAATAGTTTTCAGGTGTCCATGATCTTATATTCTATTGGCCACGTTATTTCCCTTACACACTTGCCAAATACATGTAAAGAGAAAGGATAAAACCGGGTACTTTGTGGCATAAATGTTAGAAACTACATTATGTCAAAATCAATGACATTTAATTAATTTGTATTGAAAATATGGCTAGTTCACAATAAAGCCTTTTATATAATGCATGCTCTTTTATTTGTGATAATCTACAGGCATCGAGATATTTTTTTTCTGTATGCATCTTACGGAAAATACATCGCATTTCTTCAAACCTTCAACACATGAACTTTAATGTAAAACGACTTATTTTCACACCAAAAGTATCATATAGTAACAATTTCACACACTCTTTCAACTTCGACCTATTTCCACATATTAGAAGTATTAAAACTTATTTCTGCCCAATCAGAAAGATCAAAACTCATACCCCCATAAATGAAGGGTTGACTTGGTTTAAATGGTTTGAACGTAAACCATACCAAGTTAGTATGTTTTGCACCGAATTTAAAACCCGACCCAACCTGAGATCCAAATACAACCCCGACCCAACTTCCCAATCAGACTTTGGTAAATTTTTAAAATCAGATTGTATCGATTCAATTAGGTTAACCACTTGTTAACTTTTAAATTTTTGAATAGTAAACCGATCTAAATCGGATTGTGTGGATTTTAGTTCATACTTAATACATTATGGAGATACAGGTTTTGATCTTTTGGACTGGGGAGAAATATGTTTTAATACTTCTAATAAGTGGAATTAGGTCGAGGTTGATTTATAGTTTTGTGGTATTGATGATACATTGGTATTAGAATACTATAATATGGAAATGATAACTAGTTGATAGAAAAATAGTATAGTAAATTAAATATTTGAAAACCGAGTTTAGAACTGATTCTTCCTAATAGCGTAGGTAATTTTGTTGATGGTGACAAATTAAAATATGAATGACATGCTTGCACCATATCTGAGATCCCACTAAGAGTGTTGCAACAGACATGGAAGTCACGCATGAAGTGAAATTAAGTGGCGTTACTATTCCATTGAAAGATTCTTGTTGTATTCTATATGGACATATTATGTAATGCAATATATTTTGTTACTATACTATTTTGTCATGTTTCATTCCATTTGACGATTACTAAAAGTGCTCTATTTTGTTTGAAATATAGTTTGTAACTTTCTTAAACTCTAACTATCGTTATATGTTTTTGGACCTGTAAAAACTGTACCATAATCTATACTGTATAGTTTAATATTACATAATATTATGTACTTTTTAGATTTTGATATTTAAGTTTAGGGTTTAGTATTTAGAAAGTGAGGAAGTATGGTTGGGGTCAGTATTAACTTCTTCCATACAATCATAGATATTTAATAATTTCACCAATATGTACTATGTTATTTATTTTGTTCCATTCTACTTGGGTATAGAGTTTTATACTTGGGCTGATGGTTAATATTTGGGTTTAGGGTTTACTGATTATGGTTTAGGGTTTAGTATTTTGGGGTTGGGGTGAGATTGAGATAAAGTTTAGTATCTAAGGATTGGGGTTCAGTTATGTTTAGTATTGATAGGTTGTAAGTGGGGTTATAATCCAACACTACATCACTGATATGGAATAGAACACTCGGTGCATATGCATGTGGTCAATAAATGTCTATGTGGATGGCTCTTCTTTCTTTCATTTGGAATAGTTTTCAGGTGTTCATGATCTTATATTCTATTGGCCACGTTATTTCCCCCACACACTTGCCTGATACATGTAAAGAGAAAGGATAAAACCGGGTACTTTGTGGCATAAATGTTAGAAACTACATTATGTCAAGATCAATGACATTTACTTAATTTGTATTGAAACAAGTGGCGTTACTATTCCATTGACAGATTCTTGTTGTATTCTATATGGACATATTATGTAATGCGTTATATTTTGTTACTATACTATTTTGTCATGTTCCATTCCATTTGACGATTACTAAAAGTGTTCTATTTTGTTTTGAAATATAGTTTGTAACTTTCTTAAACTCTAACTATCGTTATATGTTTTTGAACTTGTAAAAACTGTACCATAATCTATACTGTATAGTTTAATATTACATAATATTTAATATTACATAATATTATGTACTTTTTATATTTTGATATTTGGGTTTAGAGTTTAGTATTTAAAAAGTGAGGAAGTATGGTTGGGGTCAATATTAACTTCTTCCATACAATCATAGACATTTCATAATTTCACCAATATGTATTATGTTATTTATTTTGTTCCATTCTACTTGGGTATAGAGTTTTATACTTGGGCTTATGGTTAATATTTGAGTTTAGGGTTTACTGATTAGGGTTTAGGGTTTAGTATTTTGGGGTTGGGGTGAGATTGAGATAAAGTTTAGTATCTAAGGATTGGGGTTCAGTTATGTTTAGTATTGAGAGGTTGTAAGTGGGGTTATAATCAAACACTACATCAGTGATATGAAATAGATCACTCGGTGCATATGCATGTGGTCAATAAATGTCTACGTGGATGGCTCTTCTTTCTTTCATTTGGAATAATTTTCAGGTGTTCATGATCTTATATTCTATTGGCCACGTTATTTCTCCCACACACTTGCCTGATACATGTAAAGAGAAATGATAAAACCGGGTACTTTGTGGCATAAATGTTAAAAACTACATTATGTCAAAATCAATGACATTTACTTAATTTGTATTGAAATTATAGTTAGTTCGCAAATAAGCCCTAGGTTAAATAGACATTTTAACTAAATATACTGAGACACGACTATTAATATTTAACTAGCCTAAGACCCGCGTAATTGCGCGAGATGAATATTATATATAAAAATAATTTTTATCTATTATTATTTATTTGTATTCATTTACGTATTATTTATATAATTAAATTCGAGTAAACACATAAATCAAGACAATACATCTTGTTTATTTAGGATACATTTTTAGTAAATAAATCGAAACAATCATTTATTTATGTTATATGGTATATAACTAAATTAAAATGACATGAACATAGATATATAGTATATTTCAATATAAATATTTATTATTGAGAATTTATACTCATGTGATAAACACAAAATTTCTAATGTGTGATTTTTTAATGCAAATTTCAAAATTAAAATATTAAGGTTTCAATACTTTTCCAATACAAATTTCGAAATTATCATATTTAAGTATTTTTCTATGTTATATAGTTTAATTTTAAACTATATTAATATATAATATGAATATCTAGTAAATAAGACTTCATATTCATACGATTTATGACCATTGTATCTTGTTATTACCAAAAATAAGTTGAACCATTGATCAAAAACTTTTAGTGTGAGACATTTAACATTTTTAGTAATTTATAGTCGTTTTAAAAATTCAAAATATAACATGTAAGAAAAAATAGTTTTGTTTATTATATGGTTAATGTGGTTGTTTAATATCTTTTAATAATATAAAATTAAACAAAAAAAACTAAGATACAAAAATTATTAAACCTTGTTGGTATCTTTTTATAAATGTGTGGTGATATTTGATAGAATCACTCTTTTATGTAGGATTATAGTGAAATAAAGCGCTACGTGATCTGTATGATTCATCGTGTCAGTTGAAAATTGAAATTAGGGCCTGAAATTCTTTTCAATACATTTTTCTTGTAACAATTTCTCATTACATTTTTGTTTCTTTTGTATGTATTTATTTTAGAAATACCAAGATGTATTTATAATTTGTGTTGTATTTAAGTTACAATAAACATGTGATTATTTTGTACTTATTCTATTTTCTTGTTGGTTGTTTATTTCTTTCCAATTTTTAAAATATATTTCATATTTTTCTTTAAAAAACAGATTTTTTTTTGTCTAACCGGTCATATCATATTTGAACCATGATCCCGAGCAGTACTATGATTGTGTGATGCGGGGCTCCACACAAGGCATATTCAGTTCAAGGTTTAAATAGGCCAAACAGTTAGATTTATTCAGATTGGAGTATGTATATATTGGCTTTTAAAGGATTAAGAAAAAAGTATAGTATATATATGAACTATCCGTGTAGACCACTCTTCATGACTTATTGAAAAAGTGTAGGTATAAAGGATTAGGATTGATGTCGCTCTAATGTACACGTGCTTCCTAAGTTTCCAACACATCCATCGTTGTTCTTCAAATTAAAGCTTAAGCTATGGCTCTGCGTTCTTAATTTGGTGATTTTTATTGAGAAAGCTAGCCGTTTATTCATTAAAAAGGAAACATACATAAACAAAACAGAAAGATAATGAAGGATCTTACACGACCCTTCCTTACTGAATCACACACAACGCAAACATATAGAAAAAAAAAGAAAGATGATGAAGGATCATATAGTATCACGACCCTCCCTTATTGAATCACACACACAACACAAACAACCACAAACGGTAATGATCAAACCAAAACGTTTAAGCAGAGTCAAACTCGTAAAAGAAGAGATCATCAAAACGGTCATTGGTGACAGCTTTACCACCATGCATCAGCAGCCCTTTCTTACCATCAATTGTTCCACTCGTGGAAGCTGACCATCCTCTAACATCCGGAGTCTCCTTCTCTTCTTCATTTAGAACGTTTCCGAGCGAAACATCTACATTTCCTAGGATCGGGATCCCAACATGTATTGATAGTCCTGTCTCCTCCTCTCCACCAAACTTATCCAACCTCTCCCATTTCTGCGTCTCTGTATCCAACGCAAAAGTCCCATCGATCAATTGTCCCGGACCCACGTGAGCTTGTGGATCCATCGCTATCTCACCTCCGAACAACACAATGTGTTTCCCAACAACCGCACTAGCGAAAACACTCCTCGCTGAAGGCTTCTCACCGAATGTCTCCACTTGTGTCCACTTGTCTTCAACTGGATCGTAGTAATGAACATTATCTATTTCACATCCATTGAATCCATAGACCACCCAAACCTTCCCTTGCACTACTTGGAGCCCGGCTCCTCCTCTTATGCTAACCGATTCTCCTGGAGTCGCACACTGTACCCACTTCTGATCAGCGATGTTGTAAGCGTCCAGGGTCTTGAGCCTCTCCGCAGCACCCACTCCACCGAAAACATAAACATTGGTCTCATCGGCTGCCATAGAGTGGAAGCTACGAGGAGCGGGTCCTTCTTCCACGGGAGTTAGCAGTTTCCACTCATTCGTGTTCGTGTCAAAAGAGTAGAAACCGTTGTAGTTACGGGAAGCGTCTCGGCCTCCAAAGACATAGAGGGTTGATCCAACTGACACCATTCGGACGCCTAAGCAAGAGAGGTGTGGAATGTCTCCCGTGACTGGAGCAATGGACCAACTCTTGGTCTCGAGGTCAAAGACATAAAGGTCTTTATCAATTGGCACATTTGGTGTAAACTCACCACCAAAGGAGTAAATCTTGTTTCCTACCTGTGCTATGGCATGTGAGCATCTTAGCCCTGGACCCTCTCCATTTTGCTCCACCTTATAAGTTACTAAGATTTGTTACTTAACACATTTTTAAAGAGATTTACAATCCGATTAGATGATATCAAGATATACGCATTCAATTCTTTTAACAAATATACTTTTAGTTATATATACATATATAGCCCCTATTACGTTGACTTTTCAAATTTAGTCACCCTTGTTTTCGCATAATCACATATACAATAGAAAATTTATACATTAATATTCGATAAATTAATAAACAAGGTAAATTAATAAATTTTTCGGTTTCAAATTAGGCCGATTTAAAATGACATGAATCGATAAGATAATAAGATAATATTTTTTTAGAAAATCTTATATAAATATATAGTCCCATTAAAATTATAAATTAATAATTTATATATATAGTTTATATAAGTATAGACAAAAATATATTATTTATTTTATATTCAAAATAAATTTCATCTCTTTTTTCTTAATATTTCAATATATTTTGATAGTATTTACTAAAATTATATCTAAAATAACGCTTAAAGTCTATGAAACATATTTGATATACAGGAAATAATAACTAAAATAGTATAAAATTTAATTCCAAAAATTAATTAATGTATATACGGTAAAATCGAAATTTTTTTTTATAAATTAATAACTCTATAAATTAATAAAATACCATAGTCGGAACATTATTAATTTATAGAGTTTTTTTACTGTAAATGGTGTGTCTATGTTGAAAAGAAAATTTATTTTTAATGTCGATCTAAGATATTTCTACCTTTATCCAGTTTCCAAGCGAATCAATAGTGGATGAGAAAGAAACATAGGCTCCAAGGGAGTGTAGAACATCCGTCGAACGCCCGTGAAACCCAACGATTTTTCCACCTTGGAGAACAAACTTTACCCCCGGACTCGTCTCGATGTGCATATTGGTTTTGCCTTTGTAAGTCTCGAACTTAAGAGCCACGATGGTTTCTTGAGTTACTTTCTCACGGAAAGCTTCTACGTAAACGATGTAGTCATCTTCATCAATCTCAAACTACATACAGAAAAAAACAACTCTTGGTACGACACCAATATTGAACAAAACTGATATTTTCAACCTTATATGAAATATACAGAGCCGTGAGAACACTTATGGCTAACATAAGCAGATAAAACTAAAATGCCTTTACTTTATCAAATGACAATAATAAATAATATTGCTGCATAGCAAAAACATTAACAACATCAAAAAGTAAAATATTTATTCTAAAGTTCTAAGTATTTTTTTTTACAAATTTATAACCCAATTCTAATTTAATGTCTAAACCCATTTTTCATGCACAGATAACCAAAATTACTCAATTTTTTTATTTGTCTTATCTTTATAGTACTAACAATTATTTATAATTTATTTTTATCTGGTTATTCTACTATTAAAATACTAAAATATCATAAGATAGCCATAAGTCCATTAATTATAACCATAACAATCAATCTTCCACGGTCTCTTCATCTAGTAAGCATTGAGCTTATCCAAATTACTATAAAACTTCTAACACAAACTATATATATATATAGATAGTTAGATATCTTCTATTATCTATTATGTAGGATTAAAATAATATAATTAATAAAATATGATTTAATCAGAAATTAATTAATGAAAGATACTTCGGTGTGAAAAACATTAATGAAATATGCCCTATTAATTTTTTTAAAAATTGCTGTCCTAAGCCAAAGTTTCATTTTTAACAATGGAGGCACGGCACTGGGTATATATTATTAGTACCTCTTCAACTTCTTGTGTTTGTTCTCCATGTTCATCTCCAACAACCACTTCAGAATCATCAACATACTCAAATTTGACGAAAGCTATACAGTCCTGGCCTTTCCCAACATATACTTTTCTAATATTTTCGTGAACGCCATCATCCCATACATCTCCCTTCTCACCACCCTTTGCGTCCAACTTTTGGGCCATCGCTTTTGCTTGCGCTTGATCAATCTTACGAATATTACAACCTGTAGTTACGAATATAGCTAAATCATATACAAAACAGTAATATGGGATAGAGGGAGAGAGATGTTGAGAGAAGTGACCTGGGAATAATGTAATGATTGGTGGTGCAGTGATCCATATTGGGAAATTGCATGGGTATTTATCGCCATGGGAAGTTCACATCGACGAATTTCTTCATGTATTTTATATCGTGCGGTACACGAGACTTTAAATAATGAATGAATCCATGTGGGTACACGTTGACATACCGCAAGTAGTTGGATCGGAATATATTTTCATTACACCCAAATTCCCAATACAAGCGCCAACTCATAATTTCCTAATTAGTTATACAAGGAGCATTGCCAGAGGCATGATAAGAGGAACAAAACATTAGGTTGAAGTTTTAAATCCACCTCTCCTTCCAGGGCCAATCAATGCCATGTAAATAATTAATTAAAATATTAAATTTATTTAAAAATAATTAAAAAAAAAATAACGTCAATTTCAACGACGATGACGCTGCTAGCTAAACCGTAAACCCTATATCTTAAATTTTAAACTGTAAACCTTAAATCCTAAACCCCAATCCTAAACCCTAAATCCAAATCCTATACCTTAAACCCAAATTGTATACCTTAAACCCAAACCATAAACCCTAAACCCAAACCATATACCCTAAACCTAAATCCTAGACCCTAAATCCAAACCTTATAGCGTCTAGGTTTAGGGTTTACGGTTTGGGTTTAAAGTTTAAGATTTTGGTTTAGGGTCTAGGATTTGGTTTAGGGTATATAGTTTTGATTTAAGGTTTACGGTTTGGGTTTAGGGTCTAGGATTTGAGTTTAAAGTATACAGTTTGGGTTTACGGTCTAAGATTTGGGTTTAGGGTATAGGATTTTGGTTTAAGATTTACGGTTTAGGGTTGAAAATTTAATATTTCGGGTTTACGATTAGCTAGCGACGTCAGCGTTGTTAAAATTAGCATTATTATTTTTTAGTTATTTTTAAATAAATTTAATATTTTTTAATTAATTATCTATGTATCACTTTGATTGGTCTTAGAAGGATATGTGAATTTAAAAGTTCAACCTTAGAGGGTGAACTTAAGTTTTGTTACGATAAGAGCTACTTTCGTGGCAAATGCGCTATTAATGAAATACAATAAAACTCCTAAACTTTTGGTGAGAAAATAATCAAATCCCTAATTTAATACTTGATAACTGAATAGAGATGATATGTTTCGGTCGACTTAAATTTCATCTTTTCTTAACTACTATCATGTATTTTATAGTTTTGCAGTTTTGGTGAGGATAAATTATATTCCGTTTTTAATATTTTTATAAATATGTTCATGAAATAACGGCATTATATTTCCTTAAATTTTATTTTAGTTATATATTCCATGGCAAAGATTATTTTATTATAATTACAAATCTACAATATTGTATATGAGAAAATTTGTTAAAAAAATTACATTACTTTAAAAACTGTGACTAAAATATTTTATTAGGGATAAGATATTATAACTTTTCAAATATCTAATTGATAAAATTCTTGTTTTAATTATTTTAATCATGATTTGAAAGTATGGTTTTATGTTTCTAAGTTAGATCATAGGTTAGGTTTCAAGTTATATCACGAATTCTAGACAAGAACTTCATTCCTATGATTTTCTAAAATTTCTGAAAAATAATTCATATTAGATATTTTGCCCCCATATATGGACATAATTATTTTACATATATTAATAATTATTAGCTGTCATATTTTTATTTTAGTTTGCTTTTTATTTTGGTGAAAACGGTATATTCTATTTTCTGCAAGAACTTCTATTAATAGTAATCAAAAAAATCAAAACAACAAAAAAATTGCGTACGCTTTCGAATAATAATACAATATATACGATAGCCACCCTTTGCAAGTTACTTAGAAGACAAAAAGATCTTGAATAGAAGTTTCAATAGTTTAGAACTCATTCATATACCACAGACGAAGAATTCAAGAGCGGACAGGCTTGCACGCAATGCAAAAAAGTAATTGTCGTTTGTTGTCTATATGGATGCAAAACTACCATTTTGGTTTGCAGAATCGACGTGATTCTTTTTATGTTTCTGACAAAAGAAAGTGATTCTTTTTATGTTTCTGACAAAAGAAAGAAAAAAAAAAGATAGTGACCATTCTTTGACAAAAAGAAAAAAATGAAGATAATGATCATTCTAGCTGCCGGTGGTTTTCTAAGTGAATGATAATATTTACATTAAGAAATTCCAACTAATATAGCGTTTGATAGAATACATTTGGGAAAGAGCATATATAAAAGGGAAAATTGCAAATATAGAACAATTAAACTAAGGTATTGTCCCCTTAGAAAAAAATCAATTTTTGTCACTTTTGGACATTCAGTACCCTTTTTGTATATAAAAATTCAAATCAATTTTTTTTAAAAATGAAAAAAAATCTGGAAAAATAATATATTTGATGTAGATAAGCAACTACATATAAGAAAAATATATTTGAATTCAAAAAATGTTTGAATAGTAATTTCAAAAATGGGGTAAAGGTGTTAGAAAATCAGATCTATTATCTACGGAGGTTTAGAATATATAATCTAACAAAGACATAGTGATCTACCAACCGTAGAATGCGCAATACACCGAAAACATTAACAACTACTAGGGAAGAATATAAAATCTTCATTCCCTCTATGCTCTACATAACTGGTAGATTTGATGCGCTACAAAAAATATTTAATCTACTAAAGTAGGAAATGCATTATTCGAATTGTCTTTTTGTCTACATTGGTGGTATACAATATTCTACCAAACCTTCTAATTTCTAAACAGATAGAATGCAAATTCTACCTAATAAAATTACAAAATCCGAAAATCTAGCCAAAAACGGTTAGGAAATATTCAGTAAATCTTTTAAATGTTTTTTATTTTCCTTTTTTA
>NC_027752.1:38473778-38476411 GCF_000695525.1 Brassica oleracea var. oleracea
GTTATGAAAAAATTCCCAAATACTTGCACATGATGAAGGAAGCTAATTCAGGGTCACACACGTTTTATGAAAAGGATACAAAAGGGAGATTCAGATTCCTCTTCATCTCGTTTGGTCAAAGTGTTTGCGGTTTCTATGCTGCAATTCGAAAAGTTATTGTGGTGGATGGGATGTTTTTGAAGAGCAAATAAAAAGGAGTATTACTAGTGGCTACTGCATTAGATGGAAACTCGAGTTTATATCCTATTGCCTTTGGAGTTGTCGACTCAGAGAATGACCTCGCGTGGAACTGGTTTATGAGACAACTTAATGTGGTCATTGCTGACGACCATAGTTTAGCTTTTGTGTCTGATAGGAATTCCTTAATTACTAAAGCTATTGCGAGAGTGTACCCGCAAGCTCATCATGGAATTTGCATTCACCACTTGCTGAATAATGTTGTAACATATTTCAGCGGGAAAGGTGTGGCTGGTTTGATTGCAAAGGCTTCTAAAGCTTATCGAGCTGCTGATTTTTGTAAGGTGTTCACTACTATTTTCGCTATTAGTCCTGAAATTGGAAATTATCTCATAGATGCCGATGTGAGGAAGTGGGCTCGTTGTCAGTTTCCGGGTTACAGATATGATATTAGGACTACTAACCCTGCGGAGTCAATAAATGCTGCTTTGCGTACGCCTAGAGAGTTTCCAGTGATACCTTTGTTGGACAGCATTAGGGAAATGATGACTCGATGGTTTTTCAAACGTAAAACTTTAATTTCTAAGCATTCGAAGCCACTGACCATTGCTGTGGGGAAGAAGATTGACAGAAGGATTGAGAAGGGTAAAACGTTTAAGGTCTTTCCAGTTAGCGTTCATAGGTTTTTAGTTCAAGGTGACACTTTCGACTGCTCGGTTGACTTGGTCAGACGCACGTGTTCTTGTGGGAAATTTGATCTGATGAAAATCCCATGCAGGCACGCCATAAAAGCAGGCTTCAGTGTTGGAATAAGACCACACACACTAACAGATGACATGTACACTACGTGTGCGTGCTCGGTCGCTACGTAGCGACCGAGCTTGGCATGTGCGTGGTCCGATGGCCATACTTGAGATTGTCCGTGGCCGATTTGGATACGTGTCCATTGCCTTCGGATAATCGGTATTTAGTGGTTCGATTGAGATTAGAACAATATTTTACCGCAAGGCTCTTCGTAAAGATTTCTTTACGAAGATTACTTTTTGTAAAAATATTCATGCCGATTTTTACGAACTTTCAGATATTAATTCCGTCGTGACCGATTTTGACCCCAACAGTCCTTTTGCACCAGCTCCTTTAAAGAGTTGAAAGAAGAGGTGAACAAACCTTCAATGAAGGTCTTCAGATCACCGGAGACACCACTGTTATGCTCAGCCGTCCGTTGACAAAGCAATTGTTTCTTTCGAGACTCGAAACCTGGATCTATAAGCTTGCGCTTGCCCCTTTTCGCAACAACAACTGGTTCCTCTGCAACAACAACCGGTTCCTGTGCAACAACAGACGGTTCCTCTGTGACATCTTCGACTTCAACATCTTCTTCTGAATCAGAAAGCTCCACATTTCGAGGCAAAGCCTCAACTTCCCAAGCGAATTGGTTCCAGTCTTGTTTGGCATTCATCAGAGCAACAATACGACCAACTCTTTCATCCTTTTTCTCATCTTCCCTAATGAACGCAGCATCATCAACCACATCATTGTTCCCAGTATGAGATATAAAGGGAAACAGCTCTCCCTGCCAAAAACAAACAAATCAGTAAGCATAAATTGTTTAAATTTTAGAATTCAATATTCATAGAAGAAAGACAGTTACCTTATCGAAGTGTGACTGTAGGCTATTGATATCTTGGTAGGATACTTTTCCATTTCCTTTCCAATTTCTACATCTCACTTTGGTGATGTTTTTTTTAATCTTTTTACCCACCATAGTACCAATGTCTGGGACTGCCTCCATAATCCATATCTGAAACGCATATGAGAATCCATCCAACACGTAACTGTTCTTCAGATGCAAATCTTCCCTTGCTCTGAATATTGATGCAAGCAGCTCATCATACGCGCGAAGACCCCAAGGATACATCCTCAACTTCTCAAAATCCATCACCAAACGGATGTATTCTTGAGGGATAGACACTTTCCAATCCTTAGCCATGATGAATCCATGTATAATACACAGATATACTAGCCTCACCCTGTCCACATAAGTCCACTCCTTACACTCTTTAAGAAGCTCATCCCTTACACTGAATAAGTTAATCTTTCTATTTTACTTCAGCACGAGGCTCCAGAACCCCTTATCATCCTTCCAATTAATGAAGTCTATCTCCGTTTCATCTTTGAACTTCAAACCAGTCACGGCATGAAATTCTTGCATAGAAAACCTGAGAGACCGCTTTGCAGAAACCACAACTCGTGGAGCTTGGAAACCTTGAGCTGCTTGCATATGAAGCTACGAATAATCTTCCTGGAGTAAATGAGCTTATTTTCTACGATTGCCAGAATCGGACCGAAGACTGGGTCTTTCAATACTTCTTCATACTCATCCTTGAGAACACCCTTCACCGTTTCAAGAATCGTACGTCTACAAGTGTTGTTAATCTTATCAATCTGAGTCTCAT
>NC_027752.1:38476488-38477265 GCF_000695525.1 Brassica oleracea var. oleracea
TAGCCATTCCTTTAAGGACATACAAACACAATTCCAAAGTAAATATAACTCAATCTCACAATCAAACTATTAGACATTCAAAAATAGCACATAACAATCACAATCAACTAGCATATGTGTTTTTCTCTACACGCATGGTCCAAACACGGCAAAGAAACATAGCCAATTCAACTGATCACATTAACAACATGTAAAATCGATCTATTTACATATCAAACTAATTAGCCTTTTCAAGTCTATTAGGAATTGAGAACTATAAACGTGAATCGAATCGAATTGTGTTTTAAAACGTGAATCGAACTCAACAACAAACTACAATCAACTCAAACACAAACTAAAAATCAAAACCGTAAATGTGAATCGAATTGTGTTTTCAATCAAAGCAATCTCTATCTACTACATGCAAAACCATAAAACGAACAAAATAAAGAAAAATAATAAAGGGGATTTCCAAACCCTAACCTTCAATTTTTGGGAACCGAGATGAAGCAAGAGCAAAAGAAGAACAATGTGAATCTAATCGTGACGACGATTTCAAAGGAAAGACGAAGAGATGTGACGAGGAAGGAAGGACGAAGAGATGTGACGACGGCGGAGATAACAGAGGTTAGACGAAGAGATGTGACGATGAAAGAAGGAGGACGACGGAGAGATGGGACGACTCGCACATAAAATTAAAGCTAAGCGACTCATCTTCATTGCGATTGAAAAACCGAAATATGGCGATTTGAAAATTTTGAGAGGAGATGAAATGTTTTGGATGAGTGAATGAAGTGA
>NC_027752.1:38477542-38480706 GCF_000695525.1 Brassica oleracea var. oleracea
GGCGGCTCAGCCGACCAGTTAACAACAAACAGAGCTAATTCACCTTATCGGATTACGCTCTTTCAAAGATCTCGACGTATATACACATGGGGGAAGTCACTGCGTGCTGCACTGTTTTTTCCTTAACCTTGGTTTTCTTCGTTAAGTTTTTCTGGTGAGGGTTTAAATGAGGCAGCATCTTACGTGCATAATGGGTTATTAAAAGAAAATTTTATGAATATTGTGGTGATTGTTATGAAATAACTTATAATTTATAGTATCGGGAAATTTAAATAAGAGTAGAATTCAATACCCGTAGGAAGCAAATAACACTTAATATAAGGGAGAGAGTTTATTATAAGGAAGAAGAAGAAGATGTAATAGTGTACAAAAGAGTGAGATGAGTGATGGTATTTATAGTGAGCAACAATACATAAAATATCAAAGATGGTGCTTGATTTGGTAAATGAGTGGGTGATCATAGTGCTTGATGAGTAGATGATCATAGTTCTTAAGTTGGTAAAGGAGTGGAGGATCATTTCAAAGTTTATCTTATAACAATTGTTACATAGTCTTGCTGAACAATAACAATCTTGTATATTAAAAGATAAGTCACAACTTTGATTCATGTGTGATTTTTTTAAAAATGTACCTAAAGGACTTATTTATATAAACTCATGTTACATTTAATCTCTAATCTTATCATTTAATTTTTGGGCCTACCAAAAATTTTTATTGGGCTATCAATAATCGAATTTAAACAATAGACATCCATTGGATTTATAGATAGTATAAATTAAATAGATATAATTTAATGTTGTAATATTATACCTCCATATGTTAATTATTTAAATATTTGTCGATGTTAACTTTTAAAATTACAAATATTTTTTATAAATAACAAAAATCATATTATCTAACAATGATTAATCTCTACTACGTTAAACCAATGAAAACAAATTAACTATATAGTTTATTTTAAAAATTAAACAAAAACTAAATGTTTAATTATTTACTCGGTAATATAAATCTACGAAGCGAAAAGTTTAATTTTTAAAAAACTTTCTAAATTTGTGAAATGTTACAATATTTCTGAATATGACAATAAAACAATATTTTACTAATCTATATATATATATATTTATGATTTTAATAATGAAATAATAATCCAAAATATATATATAGAAGAAGATACAAATACATGTGAAAGTTTGAAACAATCTATTCAATGAAAAAATATACCGTACACATATTATGTTTTAAAAATTGATAGACACATATATATTATAATATATACCAATTTAGAATTGAAAACAAAAAGTTTATATATAAATAAATGAAAACAAAAATCTGCGCGGTTACGCGGATCGAGATCTAGTAACTAATTATATTAAGTAATCAATAAAATATATAAAATATAAATGGTCAATGATATGGACAAACTAAACATGATTTGGATTTGAATCTACATATTGCCTTGTGAACATGATTTGGATTTGAATTGAAGTAAAATTAAAATAAATCAAGGTGGTAATTCTCTAAATATTATATAGTAGTGCCTTGTTGATCATATTTTTGTTGAACGACATTGTTTTTTACACCAAAACAGCATATTTTTTTTATAATGTCCAACATATTTTATTATTTACACAATTTCCCTAGTATTTGATAGAGAAAAATTTCTATCAGATAGAAAAATGATCTGTAATTAATTCATAGACTTACGAGTTAAGAAAATTTCATAGTCTTTCCTCTCTTCAAAAGACTACAATGTTCTTTATTTTTTTTTCTCAAAAAATTAAATAAAGAACATTAGAAAAAAAAACCAAAACATGGTCCCTCTCCATTTCTCCTATATGTGATGTAATTTTAAGTAAAACTTATCATGAAAAACTATTGAATTTGTTAATAAAAATGATTTATATGAAAATAATAAATATGTTGTTTAAATTTTGATTTATATATTCTGTAAATTTCTAACACTACTGTTTATATATCTTATCCGAAATATTTTATACAATTTTATGTTTAAATATATAGTGTACTACTTAGTCATCCATTTTATCAATATCAATTTATTTATGAAATATTTGATACAAACTTTTTTATTTGAAGTAATCAAATAAAAATATTCAAAAATTAAGAATATTGAACATATTTTTAATTTTTTGGCATATTTTACGCTTAAAAGTTTTAGTGTTTTTCTAGCAATTCTCTTTCAACAGTTTATACATTTCTCTTCGTTTTTTAAAACAATAAATTTTAAATCATTATATTTTTATCACAATTGTTTTACATATTTTGTTATTTTTCTAAATTCAAAATTCATATTTTTATCAAATAAAGTTTTGTTATTAGTTTTAAAATTTTGAAATATATGGTGTAAACAAAATTCAGACAAAAATACTAGAAAGTTCTTGATATAGACTCGCATGCTTAGATTTACATTTACATGTACATTTATGTATCTCCTTATTTTTATGTCAGTTTATATTACGAAAAAAACTCAAAATCTAACATTTCATCTTCATAAGAAGATGAGGCTTAAAAGTCAAAATCAAGACCTTGAATCGTTATTTTTAAATTAATTTTCTTTGAGAAATTATCTCTGAAAACTGAGCTTTAATATAATGATTATCTTATCAGACCAATTGTAAAAATAAGTTTTTAATAGTATTTCTGGTGATAAAACTCTTCAACTATTTTTAAATCAGAAAAAACTATTTAATTAATATTTTATTGTTTTAATCAGTCACAAATCGTTAAAGTGTATCACCATCTATCTAGGGTGTTTTTCAAAACTAACCCACAATTTCTAGTCAAACCCAAAACCAACCTCTTTTTTTCTGTCATTACTATTCATCAATAAAATTTTCATACTATTCCTATGTTTTTTAATTATTCACAAAATTACTATTTTTATTTAATTTTTTATTAATTTCGAAATTAACAAAAAAACAAAATACACCCTAACCATTTCTTCTTAGTTACAAAAATGCCATCATCATCAATTTTTCCAACCACCATGAACTACCATTTTTGAACTCTAAAGCTCAAGAATTCAATTTTCAACCATTTTTTTTCTCATTCTAACCCAAAAAACTTCATTTCCTCTCATCTCCTCTACATTTTCATCTAAAAAACTCTCATAACTTTCATTTTCATAATCACAAACTTCATATTTT
>NC_027752.1:38484231-38485605 GCF_000695525.1 Brassica oleracea var. oleracea
GTTGAAAAGGTTGGAAACGAGCTTTACACAGGAAAAATGTAACTATTTACATGGTTTTCGTTCTTTTTAAGATCTGTGTCGCGACGGTAGACTGTTTTATATGTCTACGTCTCCGTGGAGACTTACTATGAAGTCTATTTGTCAACGCACGGGTTAGTTTTGCAATTGACTAAACAAATTTTTTTTCTAACGCAGACTTCCACAGTAGTCTTCGTCTTTACCTTTGACAACAAAAATAAAACTTTCGGTAGACTTACTAAGGCGTCTACCTAAAAGAGGTTAGTTTTTCATTTGACCGAACTTTTGATTTTTCAAAATAGACTTCAACGGAAGTCTACAAAATGTAGACTCCCAACAAAGTTTATAAGATGTCAGTTCTGCATTTGACCAAAACTTTGACTTCGTTGAATAGGTTAGTTTTGTATTTGACCAAAAAGTTTAAAAAGCAATCAAAAATTTATTAAATTGTAGACTTCATATGCAGTCTTCTTATCTTAGAAAAAAAAAATGTAGACTGCATATAAAGTCTACTTTTTTTTTTTGTCAAATGCAAAACCAACCCGTCGGATTTGAGAGTAGACTTCACAAGAAGTCTACACACCCGTAGACGTTCATTTCAATCTAGTGATTGGAAGTAACTTGGTCAATTGCAAAACTAACCTATTTCAAAAAAATTCAAACATGTAGACTGCATATAAAGTCTACTTTTTTTTTTTGTCAAATGCAAAACCAACCCGTCGGATTTGAGAGTAGACTTCACAAGAAGTCTACACACCCGTAGACGTTCATTTCAATCTAGTGATTGGAAGTAACTTGGTCAATTGCAAAAACAACCTATTTCAAAAAAATTCAAACATGTAGACTGCATATGAAGTCTGGTTCTGAAAGTCAAATCTTGGATGAATTCTGGTCAATTGCAAAAACTAACATTTTTAAATTGTAGATTATTCATTAAGTTTTTTTTAGTTTTTTTTTGTTTGACAGTGTGTGCTAGTTAATCCTAATGGGTTTGAGTGATTTTAAAAAGAAAATGTTTTAAAATTATGAAAATGTAATTCATTTGATTTGACAATATTGTTAGCTAATAATTGTAGACGTATTTGTAAGTCTTCGTTTATAGTTTTATGAAACATGAAATATTTCTTTGCTGATTATGTAAACTTGTATTTTTTTTGTAGAAAATGGCTCTTACCTGTTGTGTACGGAGAATGGGTGGTGAAAGGCTCTTTGCGGGAGTTTGTGGGCAATAATCGGAAATGAGGGAGAATGTTTCTTATGTCGGGTGGTTTTACACATGGTGAACTTCTTGAAATGGCACTAGAAGATTATGGTCTGGACAAGAAAATCGAGAAGGTGGTGCTAACATATTCCTTA
>NC_027752.1:38487139-38487449 GCF_000695525.1 Brassica oleracea var. oleracea
ATTATTGTTGTTTATTCTTTATTATTTTAATAATTTTAATATATGATTTATTAAATTTATTTCTTTATTTTTTAATAGTTATAGTATATGATTTCACTTTTTTATTCGTAAGGAACTTAAATTAGTTTAAATATAATGATTTTTTGTAATACAAATTTAAAAATATAGACTGAAAAAGACGTCTTCAAATAAATAGACTTTATTGTAGGTCTACGATACCCTAAACCACTAATTTCAAACCCTAAATGTTTTGCTTGATAATCAAAAGGTCTAATTTATACAAAATATAAACTACTAAACATTAATATGC
>NC_027752.1:38487533-38495945 GCF_000695525.1 Brassica oleracea var. oleracea
TATGAACATTGTCTAACACATGATAACCAAATTAGTATATATTCTTTAAAATTGTTCAATTATATGAAATTTTAATTTATTTACTTCAAATTATCCATTATATTGATGATTAGTTAAAAATATCACAATAATTATTTTTATACATTTTCAAAATTAAATTATTAGATCAAATTAGAGTGTAGACTCCAAAATAAGTCTATAAAGTAGACTTAGTAGGAAGTCTATATATATATGTAGACTTCTTTTATTACGTGTAGACTTGCGAAGGATAAAAACGTAAAATATATTTCTATTTTTTTGTTTGGTTATAAGGGTTAAATAGTATTTTCACTATCCCTTTAGGTTGACTTTGCATTTGACTGAAAATGAGGTACACTTTTAGGTTTGAATTGAATATTTAGATTGTTTTTAGCCAATGTCCAATCTATCTATTATTCTATTATGGAGGATGATATACATCAATGATTTGTTATTTAAAGGATTAAAACTGTAAAAACTAGTCGAGAGATTTTCTTCTTATTTAAAATAGCTGAGACTTTTATCAATAAATATCCTTTTTAGTAAAGATTTATGTCATCTATACAAAAATAGAAGATCAACGATAATAAGAAAAAAAAAGAACAAATGTGTGGATAGGAATATCTTGGCATTTGTTTTTAACTTACCAATGCATACAGACGATCATACAGCTTGATTATTGTTGGGTATGTTTAAGCTTTTAATACAATGCATCTTTCGCATTTAGATATATACGTACGACTACTAAATGCTTTTAGAAGAAACATTGAAACTAGTTAAGAAAGGATTCCAAATCTTCCACAAGATCAGGATATATAGTTAGAATATATTAAATTACATAATTAGTTAAGTTGGTTCATCATTGTTAGTAAATGGCTTAAATATTTTAATGAAGACTCTAAAAATGACATTTTATGTAATTTACATATGAATATAATACGAGTTTCATTATGTTCTTCTCTTTAAAAGTTAAAATCAAGACCTTGTGTCGTTAAAGACTTTTTTTTTTTGTATCACTTCTCTTTTAGTAAGCATCTCTGAAAACCGAGTTGTCATATGATAATAAAATTATCTGATCAAAGCAATTGTACTAACGAATTCTCAATAAAGGCTTATGTCTTATATAAGAAAAAAGCAGAATATCAATGATAATAAGAAAACAATAGAGATAATCATTGCTGATAAAAAAATGTGTTTCTTAATGTTTGTTGCAGGGTACTACAGATCACACTACATGCAATTTTTTTTTCCTCAACCGGTTGGAGAGGCGCGTTTTAGAGAATGGAAAATCATTCAAATTTTTTCACTAAGTCCTTCTTGTTTATACAGATCGACAAAGCATGTTAACAAAATTTCCTTTGTAAACAATACTTATGTTACACGATCTCCTTTTAAATCAGAAGATCGAGATGAAACATGCTTCTTGATCCGTAAGTCAAATCGAGAAGATCGTGCGAAGACGGGAAGTTATTTGAACTCAAGTTATACATAGAGTTTATTTATGAATATAACTCTTTATTTCTCAGATGTTATTGCTCAAGTATTAGATGTTGCTGAGATTCAAAGGGCAAATTGCTGGAAAAGAAAGGAAGAAATTGGAATTCACCCTCAAAGTCGACATCAAATCATTGTTTAGCATGTTTCTGTTAACGATCGAATAATTACAAGATATTATTTTCATATTTTTTTCTAATTATGTGGTTATCAATTAATGATCAACGGCTGGCTTGTTGTTTTTGGGGAAAATTTGCTGAAATGATTATTCAGCATGTGAATTGAACAAAATGTGGGGATAGTTGTATCTATCTATTTATCTATAACAATAAAGTTGTGTTTGCGCTCTTCTCTTCTCCCACCTCAACAAGAGCATAGGGGCAAATGATGACATGTGGTATTCTTTTTTTTTTTATAAAAATCATTCTGTCGAGACCATATTTCGAGTGGGCTGACTTAGTTTTCTGAACCTGAAACACTGAACTAAAACTTAAACTGGGCTCACAGTATACTTGGTCAATTTACTTGAATTTTTTAATATTTAAAATTTTGAAATCCAGCAGACCAGATAATTGGCCCATCTTTCTTCTATGTTCGGAATGTGACCACCGCTACTGTTCGTTTATATTTCACAGACAATCAAAATGCAAGTAACGCCTTTTCCATTCATTCAATCCACCCCTATAATGATCGCATTAACGGCTTTAACGTCACTCCTTCGCACTGATTAGCTTCCTCACCTCCATGGTAACGTATCAAATCTACACCTATAAATACCAGGGCTTGCTCCGATGAAAATCACCAATCCCACAAATTCAGTGGGTTTGTTCATTGCTTCGTTACAGCTCTCTTAATTATGAATTGAATCGGTTACTTCTTGGGTATTTTTTGGGTTTCACCTTTGGATTGAATATTGTTTTCTCTTTTTTGAGATTTTTCTCACATGAAGAGATGGAAATGGATATCCAGGACGTTCAGACCGAGAACCAGCCAAAAGCTGCAGTTTCTTCGCAGTCTGTTTCTACGACATCTTCTTGGAGGAAGCATGTCACTGATGACAATGCCACTTTCCTTGCAAAACTCAAAGACCACTTTCCTTATTCATCAATAATTGCTTCAAAAACACCGTGGCAAGGTTACTTTCTTCTTTGTCTCCTAAGAAACTCTCTTGCTTGGATTTGGCTAGCACCAACATGTCCCTCCAGGATCTCTTTCTTTTTTTTTTGATCCTCACATATCTCACTCAAACACCACGACTCTGTTAAGAACATCACAAATTTCGTAATTCTGCATAAATTATTGGGGAGTTGGTTACTATCAGGAGCACATTCAATGACGATACACAAGGTAGCTTAAGGCAAGCCTTATGTCGCTTTATACAACTTTCTGAACCTTGGATTAAGACAAGCCTTATGTCACTTTATACAACTTTCTGGCTTTAGCCAACTGTTATTTTGCAGGGACATCTCTGTTTGCCTAAGTGTGTTTTATGGGCTACAATACCAACTTCACAAAAATGGCAGCTTGTAGATCCGAACCAAAAGTTGTTGTGGCAACAAACATTAATCCAAAAAATGTTGGAGGTGAGAATAATAATATAATAACTCTTGATCTCTTGCTTTTGGACAACCATATGAGGCTTTGAGTTGCTTGAATGCATTTTAAATTGAGATAAACATTCTCTGAACCTCACGTTACCTTCCTATTCAGGCCGGTTATCAATGCCACGTCAGGTACTCATTTCTACTTAGACTCAGAGACAGCTGCTTGCCGTACCATGTTGAATTTGTCAATCTCAGATGATACGGAGGTGACAAATATTGTCTATAGAGAGATGTTAGAGAACCTTAGGACAGTTATGTTACATCTCCATTGATATCTTGAATATCTTTTCTTCTCCTTTTATTGCAAAACTCTTTTTCATCCATGTTTGATTATATATCACAAAATATTGATACGTCAAAAGATTAGAAGAGTAGTGAGTTTCAACTTTTATAAAAATTCCAAATTATCCTCTTTCCACAAATCCCCAAATCAATCCACAAGCAACTAACCTACATAAACAATCTATCGATTTGTGAACAGAACATGAAACAAAGCAATTCCATAAGAGCCACACCCACCATATAACTCAATAGCAGCTTGCATATTTCATATCAAGCTTAGCCATGGCCAAGACATCAATATGCAAACATTTAGGCTATAGACCGTAATTGTGTTCACTTAACGCCACTCCGAAGATAATCCTTAATCCATACTTTGTCAACAAAAAATAACTTCAGTTTTCCAAATAACTCGATAGACAGTTACAAACATTTCATAAATTATATTGTTCAGTCTCTAAAACGTATATCATGTCCAACTGTTGACCGCTTTATTCTAAGGGACCTGACATCAGTGTTTTGACATGTAGTTTGGTTAGAGAGTTTCTCTCAACACGTACTGAAACTAGCAACAGGTATAGTCATTTCTTGGGATTCAGCCACCATCCCAACATTACATCACATCCATACCCATTAAACAAAAAGTCAATCCCAAAGGAAGTAAAAGTTGGCTCACTTCAGAAAAACCACTAAAATAATTGTGCACTCAATCAGAAACAGCAAAGGACAATCCCATAAGACACAAATTTACATTAAATGACAGCAGTAGCCCACCACGGATAGACAATTGAACGGCAAAGAACATTAAACCCACTCTCACGATCTAAAGCTCGGTGGAAAATTGGCTATCAATAATAAATATACAACTATTACTCATATATAAGAGAGTGAGAGTTGATAATTATCATCACAACGCTTTCCTCAAACTACTAAAAAAGGCTCTTAAATATAGCCATCTCTTCTCCAAGCTCAACCTCAACGACGTATAACCGACTCGACATTGATGCTAAACCAAGCTTGAGCGACGTCGACCCTGTTGGTAGACTAACCATGAACCCGCAGCACCATTTGAGAGACACAAAAGTCCAAGCTATGAGTTATAATATCACCACTAAAAACATAACATAATATAATACATCCCGTGCGTATCATACATCCCTTATATATTAAAAGAGAAGCATTGACTTTAATGCATTCACACTACTTTTGCCACGTGGCGCTCTCGCATTCATTTTAAAAAAATTACGCTGACATGTCGCTGTAATAGAGCTCCTCAAAATTTTGTTTCCTATTTTGCTAAGTTTTTTAAAAACACGAGACATGTTCTCATCATTATCATCAAATCCAAGCTTAGTTACTTTTGTTTACGTGAACTCATCAATTCACATGAATCATCTATCAAAAGATTTGCTTCTGCATTTTCTTTTTGGGATGATCATCCAGTTCGTTTAGTAATCTCTCGCACAACTGCCCCAACCCAAATAAGTTGCTTTAGGTCAGGACTGAAGAAAGATATACATACCTATTAATTGTTACAAGAAGAATATATAACCTGTTTATATAGAGATGAATCGCCATGTGATTTTCTTAGTTCACTGATGTGATTTTCTCGAATACCTCAGCCGTAAATGATAACCCGCCTTGCCCTTTTCGAGTACTTTCTTCTCGGATTGCTTTTATCTGAAGCAACATCAATTATCATCACTTAAATTACTTATAACATCTCAAGTAGCAGATATGACAGAGAAAAAACAGACTCTCACCATTATGTGCTTCTTTTGTACGTAGAAACCCATCTCCTTGAGAAGTGTTTTGATGTTCGAGAAGTTTTAGTTTACGTGTTGCCACAAAGTCTATCGTCCTTACGTTTTAGGGATGGATTTTTGGATTTTACGGAGCCCACTAAGACGAACTTTGCGGAGGAACCCTTGGGTTTTCTAAATCAAGCCAGTTTTACATGAAAAAGATTGAATCTTTAGCTTGTGGTTTTGCAAGCAGGACTTCTCTAGGACCTAGAGAAGATCTGTGTGTTTTGAGGTCATGGGGAATCAAATGGGAACGAGGTTAGCAATCTAATATTGTAGATTAAAATTTCTTACTTATTTCTGTAGAATCATAACATTTATCCTTCTTAATTAGGTGGTTTCACATTTGTAACTGACTTAGAACGTTGTTCCCAAGTCTTATTTGATCCTAACATGGCAGAAATACAAAACTTCAAATCGAACTAAGTATAGTAGGTTAATAACTGCATATGTATTCATTGGCTAGCTCAAAACTAATTAGAATTTACCCTAATTTCTATATTCTTGTGTTTGTATGCTGTCACATGATTCCTATCACAGCATAATGATTTCAGACTTGGAGAGTTGACCAAGCTTGAAGACTTTTTCGTTTGCTTAATACCATATTTTCATTTTACCTAATAATGTTGTTTTGTCTTTCAGAATTTTGTTAAAAAACTATTTATTATCAGTTTTATAATTATGCATCTTAGTAAAATCGAGCTTTTTAGTTATAAGACTTTTTATATTTAAAGAACCAAATCGATGTCCACATTAAACTTATAAACAATCCATCTTAGAACCAAATCGAAGTCCACATTAAACAAACCTAATGTTTTCTTATCTTATAAATAACGAAATTAATAATCTCATTCCGCGCAAGGCGCGGGTTATCACCTAGTTATAAATTATATAAGAAACTATGAAATCTTTTAAATCTTTTAAAAATTTCATCAAAAATTAAAATATCATACAATAGTTCAAACATTTAATTTTAGTATCCATTAAATCACTTTATTCTCTTCACAACAAAATACTATACTGGCGACAAGTTAAAATACAGTCTATATAGAAAAATATTTCTCAAATAAATAAAATATTTAATTTTATTGAAACAAGTAGTTTTAAACAATAAAAAATATCGCAATAGGAAAATAAAATTAATTGAAAAGTACATTTAAAGCATTAATAAAACTTATAAGAACAACAATTTACAGTGTATAATTGTATAATTTACAGTGGAAAATATAAATCAACAACATATAATATGTAATTCATGTCCACGGAAATACATCCAATAGCAATGATTCTAAATAAACGTATCTAAGAAATATTCAATGTTTGATGATGATGTAATATATGTTATCATATATTTATAATTATTCAATAACCACAATTGTATTAATTATCAAAATGTCATGCAAACACCTGTAATACGTGTAAGCTTACAAACGTACTATATATTTTTGTTACAAAATTAAGTATACACTAATTTAAATATACGATTAATTTTTTTAAATTTTTTTATGAATATTCAAACAAAACTAATAAATATAATAATATAAATTTGAATTACCATGTACGATATTTTATAGTTTATTGTTTAGTAAATTGTAGAAAAATTATTACCCGCTTCAACATCAAAAACAAAATTTTATTATAAGAACATACTATATAATAGACATTGTCATAATCTTTTAAAAAACATTTACCTATAGAAAGACAGTTTTAAGAATATCAGTTTGTTAAAAAGTAGTTCATCAAACCAATAACCAAGTTATCAGTTGCACACAAAAACCAGTTATCCCATCTAGACATTTTACAAGTTTTTGATCAAATATCATGTATATTTATTTAATATTTTAACATAATTAACAAACAGTAAACATATAATATCTATTTTCAGTATTATTAGTATTTGCACTCTAATAATTTAAACTTCATTTTAATTATTTATATTTTGTGAAAATCGATGTATATCTATTATATATATTCAAACAGTAAAATAGTAGATTGAATTTATATAAGAAAACCCGGGCGCCCGGGAAAACCACAAGTACTTAATAAGGTTTTGCAAAATCGACACTTATAAAGGTAAATTTAAAATTTAACTAGATTTGAACCCGCACATACGTGCGGATATATGTTTGTTTTTAAAATAACATTTAAAATATAAAATAAATTATAAATATATATTTAATATCAATTTTTATGTATATAATATTATTTTTAAATTTTATATTTGTTGAAATTTGTTTTTGATGAAATTGTACTAATCTTATATTAATCACTTATGCAACATCATATTAATATTTAATTTTAAACATTAGTTTTATATGAATTATTACAAATTTTATTAATTTTTTGTTTAAAATTATTTCATTCTCGAAATGTTTGTATGTGACCAAATTAAATTATTTAGTATTATATATTTCAAATATAATTTTATTTAATATATTATATTTAAGTTTGGGATTTTTATTTTTACTACCAAAATTAAATATAAAATGTTTCAACCAATAAATTATCATTTATTTTGTATTATATAAAAATTAAATATGATAACTTCAAAAAGAATTTTGATATACTATTTAACTTCAAAATTAGTTATTGAAATCATACAATAAGTAAAAGGCAAATAAGCTCATCAATGAGACCGTCCACGTCGGAAAAAATAATTAACCAATCGCGTTGCGTGTTTCGTCCACGTCAGGTTTAATTGGGCTTCGATGTGTTTTTTTTCGTTATGGAGTTGGCCCGTAAGCCCATTAGCTTAGACAAAACGGAGAGCACCTCCTCGAGCCGTCTCGACGAACCCTAGCTTCCTTCTCTCTTGCGCAGACAACGATCTCATCCCTACGATCTCATCCCTTTCGTCCTTTCCATTTCCTTCCGTTTATCGGTTCACGTCTGTTCAATCAACCCTCCATCAAACCCCCATTAACCTCCATTAATGGGTTCCTTTCGCATCCCTCTCTCTGATTTCTTTTATAATACCGATCATTCCCCCAGTTTTATTACACACAATACTATCCTCTCAACAGATGAATTCCAACAGCAAAAACTCCATTTCCGGCGATCTTCTCTCCAAGAAACCTACCAGAAAGGACGCTGTCTCCTCCGCCGCATCGATGAAGCCCTCCGCCTCACCGATGAAACCCTCTGCTGCACCGATGAAACCCTCTGCCGCACCGATGAAACCCTCCGCCGCACCGATGAAACCTATTGGACAA
>NC_027752.1:38496192-38498001 GCF_000695525.1 Brassica oleracea var. oleracea
TTCCCGGTTCCACTTACAGACTCAACAACTTCTTTGGTTCTAAGACCAAGAAGGTGTACCGGGTTGCTAATCCAGACGTGACCATTTCTTTCTCATGGAACTCTGTCCTCTCTGTTCTCAAAGACAGTTCAATTCGGTTTCCTGAAGATCGATTCCATTTCCATGGTTATGAAGAGTTCGAAGCGGGTTGCGACCTCAGAGGGGATCTGTATGGTAAGATCTCTCAGTCTTATCTATTTATGTTGATCAGACATCTCTCGATTGTTTAGTACGTAGATGATTAAGTTCTGTTTTTATACGCAAGTTCTGTTTTTATACGCAGATTATATTGGTCATATTAGATTGGTGAATGAGCAGACTCTTAATGAGAGTCTTGTGCTTGATGAAGTCGAGATAGCTTCTATGCGGCGAATTTTGGTTCATGTTCAGACATATGAGTAGGTTCTTCTTTTTTTTAAGCTCTATACGTATATGTTTTTTCCCAATACATGTGTTCGCTTTGATACAGTGGTCCTGTGATGAAGCTTTACATATGGGACAAGGCAGCTACAGACTTCTGTGAGAAGTTTAAATCGCTTGGAAAACCTCCGAGTGTTAATTTGGTGACAACTGTGAATCCTAAGCGTTTTGGAGGTTCGTAATACTTAACTTTTGTTGTGGTTTATAGATGTTAGTAAGCTCATTTTGTTTGATTAATTTGTTATTCTTTGGTATGAAAATTGTTTATGCTACAGGTGCTTTATCTCTGTCATCCCTATCATCTTCAAGGGTGTTTTTTGATATGGATGTTCAACCAAACAGAGAGTATCTGGCTTGGTATGTATTGACCTGTGTATTTGCATTGTCAACTTTAATCTATCGAACGTCTTGCTTATTGTTTTTTAACATTTCAGGCTTGAATCAAACTCAGAAGTTGCTAATAGAGTTAATGCTGAAATTGTCACCAAGACTGAGACAGCTACTATAGGCGAGCTACTCTCTTACATGAAGCAAGAAGAAGCGAAGGTATGACATCTCATTCTTTCATTCTTGCGTTGCGCTATGATAAGTTATTGAGTATCTTACTGTTGTAAATTTATAGGTTGCTTGGTTTGAGTGTACAGCCACTATTGATTATGTTGTGCATGATTCTGCATGGTATTACATTGCTTGTGGTGGGTGCAAGACTAAAGCAACTAAAGGACCTACCACGCTTATGTGTAAGAAGTGTGGAAAGACTGAGATTACTGGTGCTGCAGAGTAAGAATTGTACTTTAGTTTTTTTTTGTCATACACACCTTCAACATTCATTATTAATGTGCCTATGAAACATGTATCTCACTAAGCTATCTGTCTATGACAACAATGATTATGCGAGCTTTGTGGTTCTCGGTGACGCTGGGCATGAGTTAACTGGGAAGAAAGCCTCTGGATTGGTTGAGAGCTACTATGAGGTAATCACAAACCTTTCCATCATTCAGTTCCATTTGTGTACTTACGATTGTTTAAATTTGTATAGGCTAATGAGGGCGCATTAGATGGGCATGTAGTCCCGGTGCCTCAAGCCCTGATTGATACCATTGGACAGACACACACGTTCGTTATCAAGATATCAAACCACAACCTGGAAGGCAAGACGCAAGCTTTAACTGTCACCAAGGTCTTCCCTCTTGAGGTTCCAGCGCTTGGATGCGATCTAGACGACATCGTGGTTGTCCCTCCTACTGCGGTGACTTTAGAAACTGGTAATGGTGAGGAAGGTTCTTCCATTGTGAATGAGGAACATGCAGATTATGGGGTGAAAAGAGGTTCTGATATGATTGTGTCAGA
>NC_027752.1:38498157-38501983 GCF_000695525.1 Brassica oleracea var. oleracea
ATCTTAAGTAGTAATTATGTTGTATATTTTGAAAACTATTCCAACTATTAAAAAAAAAGAACATTTGAAAACTTGAAAAAAAATATTTTACCTTCTTTATAGTGTAATTTTTTTATTTTTTTGGCATTAATGTCATTTTTAATTTTAATACTTTTTTAAGTAGAAACGAAATGTATTTCTTTCATATTGTTTTATAAACTTATCTTCTATTTTGTATGTAATAAAAATTAGGGAAAACAAAGATAATTGAATCTTTCTATCTTCTTTATAGTAAAGTCTTTTTTTTATTGGTTATCAGGATTTGGAAAAATAATTATACCTTCTTTAAAGTATATTTTTTTTTTCCATTTATGCAATTTTTTTTAATTTTTAATTCTTTTTAGTAATAACAAATTGTATTTCTTCCATATCGTCTTATAAACTTAACTCATGTTTTATATATGTAATAAAAATTAAGGAAACAGAGATAATTGAATCTTTTTAATAATAAACCTTTTTTTTTTTTGGTTATCAAGATTTGATGCACTTATCATAAAAAAAAACTACGAATATAATCAGAACAAACCAAACCAATACACACAAAGGAAAGAAAAAAAAATATAGATATGTTAGAGTAGACTTTCTCTATTATAACATATATATTAAAAATTAAAAAGGTACAAATTCTCGTATTTAATGTTGCCGCTAGTTTAGTTAGTACTTAGTAGTTCCAAGTAGTGATAGTTAAATCTTGAATATTAACATGAACACCTTAATTCTGAAATTACCAAGTTATTAATTGAAATTTGGAAGAACAATACAAAAAAGAACCTAAGACCAACTTATTTAAGACCAACTTATTTATATTCACACATTTCCTACTGATCGAGAATGGTCTGATTGACATTAATGGACAATGTTTCTGTTCTGTTTAGAGACTTACATAGGATGTCAGTCATGAAATACAAAGTTGCGCTTATTACAAGCATCAATCCCAGAGTATGCAAAGGTAATAATTACCAATGGTTTTAGGGTTAAACAAAAATACTATGTTATCATTGAGTTTGATTCGGATCCTCAACCTTTTTTCTATTACATGATTACAGAAAAACTGATACTCACATCAACATCTGCTACTCGCTTTTACTGTGACAGCACTATTGATCTCATACAAAGCTTCATCCGGAGAAACAAAGTTCTTAGTCACTCATGAAGAGGTCATCAAGCCTTTGGGCCAAAGTCTACATCAATAATATCTCTATCTTCTTCATTGCTTAAAACATAATATTTCACTATCTATGATTTTTCCATGTTCTGCTTTATTTTGGTTATAAGATATTAAACTACAACATTAAACCAATATATTTGTTGGTCTGATTATCGGAGATGGAAGCAATTCCCGAAGATTTAGCAGGTTCTTCTAGAAATTCTCTATGTGCAAAATATACTAGAAGCCAATACTGAAAATAACCGAAAATTAGAAAATATGTTGGTGGGATAGTTCGAACCCTGGTCCAGTGTCAATTGCGAGCGCTACTCTACCACTAGAGTAAAGACACAGTTTTGAAATAGGTGCCCGACATAATACATATAACCAGCATCCAGAAGAAACTGGAATTTGTCAGTCACCCCAATTCGAAACGTTTGAGTGTTTTTTCCTTTTAACGAGGGAAACTCGAGACTCTTCCACTACTATCTCTCCACTTTCTTCTCTTTGAATCTCATCCGCCATGGCTGATCAAAGTCGTTCTTCCCTTAATCGATCTAGACGACGGAGGTTCAGTGAAATCGATCATTCGTTCGGAGAGCACTATCACTTCTGTCCTCGAGTTCCGTTCATTTCGTTCCATGATCGTCTACAAAGAACCCGACTGCTGTTCTCGAATACCGTTCCGATCATCGGAGGATATTCTCGCCGTCATCATAACGAGGAAGTTGCTATCGGGTATCGCTATCTTTGTCTCCGAGGATTTGTAGTGCAGGGTTCTTTAAATCCTAAGGAACCCGTTTTAGATCATGTGTTTAGGGTTATCGATAGCATAGGATGATCTTACACTATGATGCATGTACATCCATTATGTCCTAGGATTGTGAGAGAGTTTATCTCAAACAAACCCTTCGATGATGAGGGTGTTCTGATTCGGGGTTATGTGTTCCAATTTGCCCCTGCGGTGATCAACCGATTGATGATGACGCCAGCTGTCGAACACTCTTTTGAGTGGAAAGATGATGATCTGAATCAGGCGATCTCACACCTCACTGGAGACCAATGCTCTGGATGGACGGGGTTCAATCTCAATGCTTTGATCAATCCCTTCCAAGCTCTGTACCGTGTCTGCGAGCCCAATTAGCTTCCAGGACCTGAATCGGATTCAATGATCAAAAACCGGCTCCGCCTTCTTTATGCAGTTGCCAAACGCAACAAAATTAACTTTGGTCTTCTTGTGTATGACCAAGTGATCGAGATGACCCGCAAGACAGACTGTGACACAAACCTTATCTTTCCAAACGTCATATATCAACTGTTGATGCTTCAAAGAGAGGTGCCTCTGTTACCAGGCGATGAGGAACCTATTGGAAGAGGTCTCCCTATCCAACGATTAGCGGGTGACACAAGTGGACCAAGGGGACGTAGAAGGCTGTATTAGTTTAGCAACCAAATGATTTTTTGTAATGTCCATCACTCTTTCGCGAATGTGGCTAATATATGATTTTTTGTTAAGTAGCTTGTGTCTGAATCCTCTATGAAACAGTTGTAATCGCAATGAAAGTTATGTTTTTGGTTTGATGTTATTGTATAAATATAAATGTTGTTTTGCTATGATATTATTGTCTAGAAGAGATGTTATTACCAATCATCTTTCTCAACAATATCTTTGTTCTATCTTCGCTCAAACAGATACAACGCATGTCTAAGTACTAGGAGCCAAAAATGGAAATGGCCGAGAATAAAAATTATGTTGGTAGGAGAGTTCAAACCCTGGGTCAGTAACCTAAACGAGGGCTATTACACCACTAGAGTAAAGACACATTTGAAAATTTATGGCCGGCTTATTTCATATCTATCAGTGGCCGGAAGCCACTTACTTCTACAGCTTGTGAACATAGCCGGTTTGCACCAGTCTTGAACAAATTAAAGGGTTGTGAATCATACTTGATTTGTATATTTATACGGAATCATTATGAATTACCATATCTACGGAAATTCTACATCAAAAAAGGAATGTAGTATAATTTTTAAAATCAGCCTTATCAATCTTCGAGTATCTCCTTTCAAAAGGGAAAAAAAAACAAATCTCACCAAACTCATATTTCTCTTGCATAAGCAGAAGAAACATTAACGCCATCTTTGCAAGACTATCTTCCACAATAAACTGTGTAAGTTCAACGAATTCTTAACTCAACATTACGGAAAGCTAATACATTTACCAAAGTTATAATAGATTGTTTGCAAGGATAAGCGCATCGCCGGAATGGATTCACCACCCTCTGACCAAGCCATAGAACATGCAGGTAAATATGTTATCTTCTGCACCTTTCTCTTTAAAACCAAGAATGTATTTGATGCGTCAAAACCTTTTATTTTATTTTTGGATGGGTTTCCGGTTCTTTTTGGTTAAGGTATTGGAATAGACAATCAAAATATATAGTAAATTAGTTTTGTTGGTGATTCGGTTCATGCTTAACCCTGGACACTTCTATTAAACAATATATAAATTTGATTTAGATAGATTACTAAAAAAACATTTGTTGCGTTTAGTCTTCTCAGTCACAACGTCAACTTTAATAAAAGAGAATCAACCGAATGGATCAAAATAACCTCATTAGCTATTGTGTATAAGGCTAC
>NC_027752.1:38502083-38504823 GCF_000695525.1 Brassica oleracea var. oleracea
TCTGTTTGACTCCAAGTTTTGAGTCACTTTTGCAAAAAGCCCTTACTAGTAAGATTATGATATTACTAACTTTTTCTTATTTTAATTTTATGAAATTATCATAATTATAAAATTTTAATATTACAATTAATTATTAGTGGTTAAATAAAAGCTACCGAACTGACAATATTTTCATATATTTATTAATCTGATTTCTAATCATATAAATTAAAATTCACAAAATGTTATAAAAGATAAATATAGCTATAATTTTTTGGGTATAAAAACTGAATAAATCTAAAACCGAATAAACTATAATATATATGATTTTAATATGTAACTAATTTTGAAACTGAAATACAGAAAAAAACCAAAAAGCCGGATGGAAATCCGAATTTGTTGTGTATGTGTTTTTTTAATAATAACTAATCCACTTTCCAATCATTTCAGGAGAAGATGGGAAAGCCACATAGGCTCCAAGGGAATGTAGAACATCAGTCGAACGCCCAATGATTTCGCCACCTTGGAGAAAAGACTTACCTTTTTTTTTAATACGAGGAGACTCAGGGCCGAAGCATGTAATCCTTCCTAAACCTGAAACCAATGTAAATTACTTTCGTCTCAGCCGCCGCTCAAACTGGGGATCTCTGACACAATGGACATGATCATTTCCAGTTGAGCTAATGACTTCAGGTAGATTTATCATTTTAGATTTGGTGCATTTCTTAATTTGATGTTTTTTTGGTAAAATGTTAAAAACTTTTAACAGAAAACGTAGATACAACTAAGATAGCAAACAACCGAAAACCACATTTCAAGATATCATTTCAGCAGAAAACAGATAAAACTCAAAAGCGACTAGAGACGCCCACACCTCAGCATCCAAAACGATTTCTAATGAAGAAACACCAATTCCAACTTCAAAAGTTTTTTTTTTCCAACTTCGAAAGTTGGACATTTGTATTTGGTGTTTTTATGTTTTATTTGGAGAGATGGTATAAAATTTAACATTTCGTGTTTTGATATGCTTTCTTAATTTGGTGTTTTGTTTGGAGAGAACAACCAATTTATTCATTAAATAAATATAACAGGTTTACAAAAAGAAAAAACATACAGACCTTCCCTTATTGAATCGCACACACAAAACAAACAAAACGATAAGAAAAAAAATAATGATGAAGGATCATATGGTATCACGACCCTCCCTTGTTGAATCACACACACAAAACAAACAACCACAAACGGTAATGATCAAATTAACGGCGTTTAAGCAGAGTTAAACTCGTAATAGAAGAGATCGTCAAAACGGTCATTGGTCTGAGCTTTGCCACCATGCATCAGGAGCCCTTTCTTACCATTAATTGTCGCACACGTGGAAGCTGCCCATCCCCTGATAGCCGGAGTCTCCTGCTTCTCTTCTTTCTTCTTCTTCTTGTGGCTTCCAAAAGGGTTTCTTGTCCCATTCTTTGTCTCCTCCTCCTCTCCACCGAACTTATCTAACCTCTCCCACTTCAACGTCACTGTATCCAACGCAAAAGTCCCATCCATCAATTGTCCCGAGCCTACATGAGCTTGTGGATCCATCGCTATCTCACCTCCAAAGATCACAATGTGCTTCCCAACAACCGCACTAGCGAAAACGCTCCTCGCAGAAGGCTTCTCACCAAATGTTTGTACTTGGGTCCACTTGTTTTTAACAGGGTCATAGTAATGAACATCATCAATTTCACATCCGTTGAATCCATAAACCACCCAAACCTTCCCTTGCACTACTTCGAGGGAGGCTCCCCCTCTTATGCTAACCGATTCTCCTGGAGTTGCGCACTGAACCCACTTCTGATCAGCGATGTTGTAAGCGTCCAGGGTCTTGAGCCGCTCCTTACCACCCACTCCACCGAAAACATAAACGTGGTTCTCATCGGCTGCCATAGAGTGGAAGCTACGAGGAGTGGGTCCTTCTTCCACGGGATTTCCACTTATTCGTAGTCGTATCAAAAGAATAGAAACCGTTGTATTTTCGGGAATCGTTTCGGCCTCCAAAGACATAGAGGGCTGTTCCAACTGACACCATTCGGACGCCTAAGCAGGAGAGGTGTGGAATGTCTCCCGTGGCTGGAGCAATGGACCATTTCCCGGTCTTGAGGTCAAAGACGTAAAGGTCTTTATCAATAGGCACATTCGGTGTGAACTCGCCACCAAAGGAGTAAATCTTGTTTCCTACTTGTGCTATGGCATGTGAGCAATAGGGAAAATAGATCAAACCCTAAAGAGTAAATCGGAGCTCGAAAAAGTCTGATCCCCTAAACTTAGATCAAACCCTAAAGAGTAAATCGGAGCTTGAATAAGTCCGATCCCCTAAACCATAATTCGAGATTGATCCATTGATCAATTAAAATCAAAGTCTTAATGATTTTGAATCTCAAATCAAATCCCCTTGATCAAAGATCAAAGTTTTTCGAAATCTCCTAAAAACCCTAATTTTGGAAAATCGGCTTTAAATTGTTTGATTTAAACTTTGATTGTTTGATCACCTAGAACTATTGATAAGATTGTTTAAATTCGAATCTAAATCACTCAAACAGAAACCCTAAAAGTTTAAATCGGTTTTAAAATGTCTTTGTTTGATGATTGATGATCTGAGATGTTAGGATTGATAAATTGATTAATAGATATAATCTCAAGATTCGTAATCCTTAAGGCCTTGAAACCCTTAATCTTGATTGATATTCCTAAAGGCCTTGAAACCTTAAATCTCTCATTA
>NC_027752.1:38504857-38505206 GCF_000695525.1 Brassica oleracea var. oleracea
ATTTGATTGATATGGATCGTGTGGCATTGTGTTTTTGTTATCAATCATACTGAATGGCCGTGAGGCATAATGCATTTGTTCATACATGCGGCCTTGTGCCCTTGATTGAGATTAAAGCCGTAAGGCCTAAGCATCACAAAACATGAGCCGTGTAGCCTAAAGTATTATAGATATACTTATGAAATCATATGCACTAATTATTTGAATTGGTTGCAAGAATTCTAAATCATGAATTTCTTAATGATTTCCGATGTCGAGATTTGAGCCTTCGGATTATGCTGCCCTAGATATCTCTGGAGATAATTATCCAGAATGGGAAATGAACACTTCAATTGCCCTGAAGTCTAGA
>NC_027752.1:38507175-38517905 GCF_000695525.1 Brassica oleracea var. oleracea
GTGTGTGTGTGTGTGTATGATTAAGTCAGCACGCCTAAGTGAGAACCATAAACCAGGATAGTGACCAGAAGGATGTCTGGTCGTGGCTTAATGATTATAAGCATTGCTAAAGCAAGAAAAGATCGATAACCATGTACAAAGGACATGAGTGTATGACTGCGAATTCATTGTGTGATGAGTTTCATTGCAGCAAATAATTATTGATGGTATGACCTTAGACACTCATGATTATGAACGAATATAGACAAGGTCTATAGCTCAACATGGATCAACAAAAGAAAATAAAGAATGATTGGTTACAATGGATAAAGCCATTGGCACATACGAAGAGATATAAGTCCGAATGAACGAAAGATATGAAGTAAAGTTGTTCGTATGTGTTCTGGGTCTATGACTCAATATATATTGAATGTCCACGTTTTGGGAAAGCCATATAACCAAAGAGAATCCGTGGGACATGAAAAAGGACCTGCAAGTAAAGTTTTATTGCAGATTATAAAGTCCATCCGAGCACCGTTTGAAGCACCATCAGTTCAACCAAGACATGGAGTGATCAGCAGCAAAGATGTACATCTTGACCACATCTTAATGAAGTTCCAAAAGACATACCAACGTCCAAGACTTACAAGTTCATTCAAGGAGAATCCAGCTGATCATCTTCACCAAGTCATAGGCAACTTCAACGTTCAAGAAGACTCAGATACCAGATGGGAATGCGTCTACTACAGTGATGCATTCATCAGGGGGAGTTCATGTGTTGTACTCTTTTTCCTGTCTTGTTTTCCCTTTTACCACATTGGGTTTTGGGTTTGTCAAGAGAGGTTTTAATGAGGCAACATCCAAAGCATGAATGAACCTTGACCGGATGTGTCGATCAAGAGAGAGTGTTATAAACCATTTAGTGATCGACCCATTTATCAGCCCGTGTAGCAAGACGGACCAAGCCCATCCGCAGGATCATACTGGCGCCTATCTACTCTTGTGTTTATCTACATTATAGTTGGTGTTTATCTTACGTATTGTTAGTCATTATCTAGTTAAAGATAAGTACGATCTCATGTCGATCCAGTACTTAGACCGTCATTACCATATGTATATAAAGACCAGTTGGTCGACCTAATAATATACATAAGTTCCCCTCTTCATTCACAACAATCAAGATTTACGCATTCTTTTAATTAATTCAAGTCAATTTTTGGTATATATATATAACCACTATTACGTTGATTTTCAAATTTAGTCAAACTTGTTTTCACATAAGCACATATACTGTATATGGTGTATATATGTTAAAAAGGAAAATCATTTCTTTATGTCGATCTAAGAGATTTCGACCTTTATCCAGTTTCCAAGCGAATCAAGAGTGGATGAGAAAGAAACATAGGCTCCAAGGGAGTGTAGAACATCGGTCGAACGCCCGTGAAACCCAACGATTTTGCCACCTTGGAGAACAAACTTGACCCCCGGACTTGTCTCAAAGACCTGATTGGTTTTACCTTTGTAAGTCTCGAACTTAAGAGCCACAATGGTTTCTATTAGGGATAAATGTCTCACATCGGATATTGGAAGGGATCCTTAGTAATATATAAGATGGATGAGCCACTCCACTTATCACCAATTGGTTTTAGGTTGGAAGCTCGTCTAGCTTAACATGGTATCAGAGCCCGATCCATGCAGTCCAATCCGATCCATTATCGATCCAGCCCAAATTCGGCCCATCGATCCTTGCACGAACATTCCGAGATTGACGCTCAAAGAGCCATCATCTCGAGGGGGCGTATTAGAGATAACTGTCCCACATCGGATATTGGAAGGGATCCTTAGTAATATATAAGATGGATGAGCCACTCCACTTATCACCAATTGGTTTTAGGTTGGAAACTTATCTAGCTTAACAGTTTCTTGAGTTACTGTCTCACGGAAAGCTTCTACGTAAACGATGTAGTCATCTTCGTCAACCTCAAACTACGTATAAAAAACAACTCTCAGCACGAAACTAATTTGAACAAAATTCATATTTTCAAGTTAATATAAATATATAGAAGTATATGTTATTAGTACCTCCTCAACTTTTTCTGTTTGTTTTCCATGTTCATCTCCAACAACCACTTGAGAGCCATCGACATACTCAAACTTGACGAAGGCTATACTATCCTGGCCGTGACCTATATATATTTTTCTAACATTGTCGTGAGCACCATCGTCCCACACAGCTCCAAACGCACCACCCTTAGCTTTAAGCTTCTTCGGGGGAACCGTAAGAGGGGCGGTGGTGGAGGATAACGGAATGAAATAAGCTCCGATGGAATTGAGATGGTTGCTGGCGAAACCGTGAAACCCGATGATCTTCTTGTCTTGAGCTTGGAGAGTAAACTTAGTACCACTACCATCAAAATCATAGCCGATGTATTCAGAAGTCTTTTGATTAGTCTTGAACTGGATTCCTAATATTACATTGGAGGAATCATACCAACCCTCGACGGAAATTAGATGCTCGTCCGGATGGTTAATCACAATCTACAGTGGTTCACAATTTCAGTACAAAAAAATCCACGTAGGGGGAAAAAAGAAAAATATTCCATTAAACCTTATTAGCTTACCTCTTGCGATGAACCTCTACCACCTTGCCCACCGTGGAGGGCTCCTTGTTTCGGTTGTCCCGCTTTCACATATTCAAACTTCACGTATTGAACACCTTGTCCACCGTTTCTTACGTATATCATTGTCACGCCGTTGTGATCGGATCCGTCGTCCCATGCAGTTCCTCCTGTGCCACCTTGTGCTTCCAATTTTTGAGCTCCTGAACCGGTCCCTGATCTGCTGTTTCCAGTTCCACCAGTTCCAGTTCCGGTCGGTATGGGAGCGTAGTGAACGTCGATAGAGTTGAGAACACTGCCGCAGGTACCAAGAAAACCGGCGATCTGTTTACCGGTAGCCTTCGGAGCAGAAATCTGGAAACCAGTTTTCTTTCCGTAGGGTCCACGAGTAGTCTTGTTCGTTGTGAAAGTCAATGCCGTGATAACTTCTTGCGTGCTCAACGTTTTGCCGTAAGCAGACAGAGCCGTTATGTACTCGTCCGGGTCCAAAGTGAACTGTTAATGGTTATTATATAATAAAACTAACGTCAATTTATTGTGTTAGAGCACCATTGACCAATGGACAGATTCATAGGTAGGTTTTTGAATTTTTTTTTTTCTGTCCTTGGAGTCCGCGAACGGTCTGAAAACCACTCAAGATTCGACCTTTACAGAAGAGGAAGAAGAGACAGTTCTTAAAAAATGAGTGAGACCCACTAATTTTTTAATTATTTTTTTGATAAAACCCATAACTAAGAGCCAAGATTAATGGTGCTCTTTCATGTATTAAAACTGAAAATATAAAAACAATTGTTTGTTTCGGCAGACTTGGCCCAACAGAGCCGCGACGCTGGGATTGAAGAGCGGTTCCGGCGTACGTGACCTGGATTGAGTAGATGACGTCATCGTACGTAATCTGAACTTTCTTCACCTTCGCGTGCTTACCATCGTCCCAAGACATTGTCGCTTCGATTACCTGTTCATATATTATACAGTATATAACCAACCATAAACTATTAATACAAATTTAATTTTTTTTTCTTGACTATAACTCTCTCTATTCTTAAATATAATATATTTTAGTTAAAACAAACATATTAATAAAGTTATTTTTATCAAAAAATATCATTAAAACTATAAATTAGCAATTACTCAATCAATTTTAAAATAAACTATTAAACATGATTGGTTATACAGTTTTGATAAATTTAAAAATTAAACGTTGAGAGAACTGACCTGAGAATAATGTAATGATCGGTGGAAGTGATCCATATTGGGAAATTGCATGGGTATTTATCGACCCATCGGAAGTTCACATCGACGAATTTGTTAATCTATTTTATAACTCGCGATACACGAGAGACAATAATGAATGAATCCATGTGAGTACACGTTGACATACCGCAAATACTTGGATCAGAAAATATTTTTCACTAGACCCAATACAAGCCACCTCATATAATTTCCTAATTAGTTATACCAGATAACCAGAAGCATTGCCTGGAGCATTGCTGAGAGAATATCCAGATTAAAAATATATAAGAGACATAAAAATAATATATAAGAGATTTGGATTACTCCATTTAATACCAATTAATTTTACGTTGGAAGTCCGTAATAAATATGATATCACTGATTTTAAGTTAGAAGACCGTAATAAATATGATATCAGAATGGACCGACACCCTAACCCATTAAACATGTCCGAAAAGTGGCCCGATCATCCCACGAATTGATAGTCCAAAAAGACTCAAAGCCTTTGAGATTTCTAGAAAAAAATAAAACATTGTTTTAGAAGGGGTATGATGGATTTTGCGGGATTAATGGTTATGCGCACCATTATTTCGAGCAAGGATGTTGAGAAAAGATCTCACATTAAAAATATGTAAAGGACATAAGTAATATACAAGGGATAAAAGCTACGCTATTAATTAAATACAATAAAACTCCTAATTTTCACTAATTTAATTATGACAACTGAATAAGAATGAAAATTATATTTTTCGGTCCTGAGATAAGTATCATATTTTATTAAATGATGTGACGTATTTATTATTTTGCAAAAAAAATATGATGTATTTATATTTTTGCAGTTTTGGTGAATATAAATTGTAAGGTAAATTTCCAAAAAAAAAATCTAATAACATTGTTATGACTGAAAGAATACACAAAAAATGACTTAAAAGATTTTATTAGATATGTAAATGATAATTATACTCTTACTTTATAAAGATATGTATTTTATCTTTTTAATAAAACATATTTTAGTCATTTTAATCACTGAAAACTATTTTTATGGTCAAAACCTGTTAATCTTAGAGTGTTTTCTACAATGTATTCTAGTTATAATATTTTTGTTCGTATGTTCATGAAATATAGAGATTATATTCCCTTAAATTTATTTTAATTATATATTCCATGGCATACATAATATTTTTTTCTATAATACTTACAAATCTACAATATATTATATGAGGAATATTGGTTAAATCAATTAAATTAATTTTCAATATGTGATTAAAATATATTATTAAGGATGATGTATTATAAATTTTCAAAATACCCAAATTCATAAGGCTCTTGTTTTAATTATTTTAATCAAAATCTGAAATTGTGGTTTTCGATTCCTGAGTAAGATCCTAAGTTAGGTTTAAGCCAGGTCATATCAAAAATTCTGAATAATAAATCCACTCATATGATTTTCTAGTTTATCTTGAAACATAATTCATATATACCCTACTGTTTCTATCTTTTCTTCTTTTAAGTTTGATATATATTTTAATGTTAACTCTTCGTTTCCAATACAGTGCTTTCTACAAATTAATAATACTAAATTAATAATATATGAAATTTATTTAAATTGATACTGAAATAAATTTTAACTAGAAATTTATTGCGATTACATAATTAAATAGTGCTAGAAATGTTTTCAGAATATAGTTGATAGTTAAAACTTTATATTCTTAAAAAAGAAAATACTACTATCAAAAAGAGTATATTTTAATTATTACTTAAAATATTAGATATATTTATGTAACAACTAATAAAGTTATTTTAACCAAACTATCAAATTTATTAGTATATTCCCTAAATATTTTTTGTGAATAGATTTGAATACGTGCCATCAACACATTTAATTTCAAGAAACAATAATGACGTAAGTTTTAAAAAATAATGACATGACATTAACCTAAGACTGTGTACCTTGGTTGAGTTTTTCAACACCATGTTTGTCATTTTTACCATTCCATGTTATTCTATTTTTCTTTCACATCATTATTCAATAAATTTTTTTCATTTCAAATTTAATATTTAATATTTTTTTACTAAACAATAACAGATAGATACATAGAAACTACTAAAAATAAAATAATTATTAAATCACAATAATTAGAACTGAAAATTAATTATATGTTTTACAAAAGTTTTTAAAATATAAACAAAACTGTATTGAAAAAACTTAAAATTTTATGATAAAATAAGGTTTTTTTGTATATGTCTAAATCATATAAAACTAGTCTTCATTAGTAGATCACAAAAAAAAAATTTATAGAAAATAATAAAACAGATAAAATAATCTTTGAAAAATACTCTAGGATAGCACTAAAAAATTTTATGTCGCAAATATAGACTTTAAGGATCAAAAATGACTAAAATGTTTCATTAACGAGGTAAATATACACTTATACTCGTAAGATTAACTAATCCAAACCGTAGGGTTTAGAGTTAAGATGTGGGGATTTGAGATTGAAATTTAAAATTTTATAAAATAAAAAATAAATATTAAAATTTTGAATATAAAATTTTTAAAAATAGTTTCAAAAAGTATTTTCGAATTACAAAAAGAAAATTCGAAAAAAGTAAAAATTAAAATTTTGGAAAAAATAAAAAAAAAATTTATAAAAAATTCCGAATTTGAAAACATATAATCTAAAACTATAAAAAAATATTTTTTAAAATTTTTTATTTTTTTATATAGGGTATTGGGGTTCTTTTATCTATTAAATGAAACATTTTGGTCATTTTCCTCTTTGTGGTCTATTTTTGTGATCAAAATTTGAAAATTGTCTACTTAAGAGAATTGCCCTTAATCATCCGTAGAATAAATGACTTAAAACAATTAAAGTGAATACAATATCTTTTTATCATCAATAAGCAATAAGAAACTAGCATACATAGTTGTGAACCCCTAAACCTGTTGAAAAACTTCAACACTATATAATACACGTGGTATATTCAATTTTTCAGCAGGAAGCAATTCACACTTGATTTTTTAATTCAGCAGGCTATTGTAAATGGTCTAATTGTTACATGTACAGTTTTACTTATAAAAACTTTATATGTTTGGTATGATTTTTTAATATGATAATGTATATATCATATATCACCATTAAAATAATTTTTGTATAAATTTTTATACTGGTGAAACTATTTAAATATATTAATAGTTAATAACTCATATATCATAATTATATATATATATATCACATTAATAAAATAATTAAATATAACTACAAATATATTTTTACATCAACTTATATATCATATATTATATACAATAAAAATTAGCTATAGGTGTGTATCAACAAATACAAAACTAAAGTAACACTAATCAAATAAATTTTTGATAGTTAAATGATTAACTTTTAAAAAAGATTATCGGTTTATTATATTAATTAACAAATTGATTTTTACCAGTTTAACGTATTTTAACGAAAATAAATAAAAAATCAAATTTAATTAGAATTTATATATTTAAATATAAACATATTTAAGATTAGCTGATAAGATTCACATTTAAAATAAATAAGCATCAAATACAATATAATATAAATTAAAATTTTATTTTTATAAAATGTAATCTTAAGTCTATTTAAATTAAATAAAAAAGTGAAATAGTTAAACCAAATCAAAATAAATAAGACTAAAAAATAATATCTTTATGTTTTTTTTAAACTGATGAAAAGGAAATATAAATAATAATATTTAGATGTAAACTAAAGGTCCGATTGATAACATGCGGCACAACTGCGGTGCAGTACTAATAATAACAAAAAACATATAGATACATAATTATATGTAAAAAAATATTACTATTTACGGTGGTGCGCTTGGTCATCATTTGGATCCTATTTAAAAAAAATAAAATAATATTATATTTAATACTATTATTTATGTGCAATGGCACATAAATATTATATTATAGACATTATCTAAAATTATATGATACAAAATATATTTAAAATAAATTATCACTCAATATAATATAAATTAAAATTTTATTTTTATAAAATATAATTTCAATTCTATTGAAATTTAAATAAAATCAAATTGAAATTGTTAAAAATTATTAAAAGTAAACAAACTATAAAAAATACATTTGTGATTTTATTTTCCTAAATTGATAAAGTTAAAATAGAAAATATTAATGTTCCAATGTAAATTAAAATTTTCTTATTAAAAAAGTTATTATTTTTAAAATTATTATTTATGCGCATAGTGCCAAAAAACTCCTAATAATTTTAATAAATGAGCTGTCCATCTTAGGAGGTGTTATTGGTTTATATATTTTGATTGATTTAGAAATTCATATAGTATTTATAAATCCAAGTAAAATATGCAAATCCAGAGGTTTTCCCTTGGATTTGAGTCTTTGTATTTTTAACTAAAAAATTTAAACAAATCCATTCAAATCCATTATAAAATCAAATATATTAGTAAATCCGTACGATTGAATAACACTTGATTTGATACAGAATTTATGAATCATTAAACCAATAACACATGATTTTAATACAGATTTGAAAATCATAGAACCAATAACACTAGATTTAGTTCGAATTTTCAAATCCATTTGAATACAACAACCAATAACCCCTACTTAATGTAGCCTCGTGATTGTGCTCTTCAGTTTTAAACAAGGAGCCATTAGGTTTTTATTGGATTATGTTAATTGTCATGCATATGCAAAAATAAAAACATATTAATCGCTATTATAAATTCTAATATGAAAAGTATTATTGAGAGGTGTGAATTATCTTTAACACAAATATAAAATATACATCAAAAGTTCAAAAAAAAATAATAATAAATAAAATATTAGTATTAATCTACTTAAACTATGGCGGCTAATTCTTCCTCTGTTTTGTTTTTACATAATGTTTGTGGAAATTAGATAAGATTCTACCATGATAGATAAATGGAGTTACCATAAACCTATTTAACTTGTAAAAACAATAAAGCAATATATCAATCTTAACAAAATGATTTTGAACTAGAAGTCAATAAGCTTTACACAATCTCAGCAGACTTTTTTCTCTCTCTCTCTCTGAAACTTCATTCCATTAAAGAATAACGGACAGAATCAAACACAATCGTACTCAAATGGCAAAAAAAAAAACTAAGGGTATGAATGGTGACCAGGAAACGACGAGGAATAATGTATTTCCTAACATTCCTAAAAAAAATTACCATTCACAAGGAATAATAATTTTCTCTCATTCCCTTTCATTCCCTTTTTTGTAGAGAATTAAAGAACAAAATTATTCCTTGTCAAATTTGATAAGGAATAACCATTCTTTTTCATTCCTGGTATTTTATTTTCGTACATTTCTTTTTTATTCGTTCTTCTTGTTTTTCAGATGGTCACCAGTCGGACCCTAAATAACAAACCAGGAAATTTACGGGCCACGTAAAATTATCTATAGCATTAAAGTAGAATCCATCATAGCTTTCTATCCTAAAATTTTGGAGATAATTATAACTCTTGTCATTGCTTATTTTATAACATTTTAAAATTAAATTCACCAATAAATAAGGATTATTGTGATTTTGTCAATTAATCATCTTATTTTTTTCTTTTTGTTTTTTTTCTAAATTACTCATTTATCATTATTTAATCATGTGATGGAACCATGACCTTTTATATGAGGGGAATTTTACTTTTAGACTTTTTTTAGTACCACTATTCAAATATACACTTCAAAAGAGGACATTTTCAGAAATACCTAAATCATTAATAGGCAAAAGACAAAAATAATCCTCTCACAATTCTAACATAATTTCCTATATCTCACTCTCGACGAGATCGATCGACGACGGCGGCGAGATCGATCGACGACGGCGGCGAGATCGATCGACGACGGCGACGAGATCGAGCGACGACAGCGGCGAGATCGATCGACGACAGCGACGAGATCGAGCGACGACGGCGAGATCGAGTGTATCCTCTCTCATGCACGAAGCAGACGAGATCGAGTGACGACGGCGAGATCGAGCAAGAATCACAAATTATAAGTAATTTTCTCAGATTTTGTTGTTCCGATCTAAGAGAAAGAGTTATCTATTAATAGTCGGGTCTGAGAGAAAGATTTCCGATAGTGAACATTAAGTTTTTGAAAATTTATAACTCTTTATAAATCTAAGTTTTAGGACGACGGCGATTCTAACAACGACGACACACACGGCGGCCACTCTCACGAAGACGACGAGAAAAGGTCTTCTCTCTCACTAGTCACGACGTCTCTCTGGAAAGAGCATCCGATGACGACGAATAACAATCACTTTACATGATTCAAAATTTCATCTAAAAAAATGTCGTCTTCTCCTCACGATTCTCCTCTTCACGATTCTTCTCTTCATGATTCTCATCTTCACGATTCTCTACAAGTAAGTTCCTAAATTTGGGTATCTTTTTGTTTGTTTCAAGTCATTTTTGAATTTGTTATTTCTGTTATAAGAAAATAGAAGAAGATTGGTTGAGGATTGTCATGTTCCTAGTTAGATCTAAGAGAAAGAATATCGATAGTGAACATTGAGTTTTTTTTGAAAAATTATAAGCCTTTATAAATGTGGGTTTCAAGTAATTATAAGATGCGTGAACTCAAGAAGTGTTGTCTTGTATTGCAGTTGGATAGCAACGAGTTTTGCACAACCTTGAAATTGCCTGGAAGGGTTTATGAAGCTGTAGAAACACCAGATAATCCCAAAGCGATAATCCATCAATCAAAGATTGATTATGTCGAGAAGGTAGAAGATATATTAGGAAATAAGAGTTCTCTTTGATAGAGAACTCTCACATTGGGAGCATTTTGAAGGTGGTTAAAAGGAATAGGGTTCAATTTTCAGAAGAGTTGTTCCATTTTCTAATGCAGC
>NC_027752.1:38518063-38518718 GCF_000695525.1 Brassica oleracea var. oleracea
TTACGGTGAGAACGTTGTATGAAATGTTTAAAGAGAAAGCACGAAGCATGCCAACACTAGAAAGATTATCCCTTGGAACATCAATAATCACAGAAGCGGTAATTATTGCAGAAAACCTGAGTTCTAAAATTCCGAGAGACAGGTTGCAGCATTATATGAACTATCGCTTACCCAAGATGGCTTGGGGTAAAACTGCTTATATCATCTTGATGAGAAGTGTAAAAAGTTTGAGTGCAAGTTCCTGGACAGGAGATAGTTATGAAGGGAGTGGTTTTGCGCTAGCCATAAATTTGTTGGCAATGTCATTAGTGAATGTGCTTGGTAAATCTTTGGGAAAACCATGCAAGATATCCTCTTCTTCAGATCTGCTGTGTCTAAATTGGGACTCAACAAGAACTCTGACAATAACTGAAGTGTTAGAGCTGGAGAAGATAAACAATGTGAGTTTTTATAAGCGTGTATAAATATATTCGTATTGTATTGTTTGAAAAGTGGATTTCTAGGGACTCCTTGAAAAGGTCCACAAATCAGTGTCTTGTAGGGATTGTAAAGGTGACGTGTGTTTATAAAAGATTGTAAATGTAGTTTTATAAGGACTATATAAATTAATATATATGAGGTTTACAGAGATTTGTTTTATTTATTCTACAGGTTG
>NC_027752.1:38518785-38522193 GCF_000695525.1 Brassica oleracea var. oleracea
ACGATGCTGACTTTCACAGTGTTGTGAAACTAGTTCAACAAGGATACAAAATGAGGAGAAGCGATTGGAAGAAAAGTTTTGTGGATATGTTTGTTGCAACAGAAGATATAGGTCAACAACGCAAGACAAAAGACGAAGATGCAGAGCATGGTGAAGATCTGAGCCATAGTGAATATGAAGAGGAAAATAAAGATGAAGAGGAAAAGACAGATGAAGAGGAAAATAAAGACGAAGAGTATCAAAAGGATGAGGAGCAAAGAAAAGATAAAGATCATTCCATGTCTAACAGCGAGAAACTTGATAAGCTAATCCAAATGGTTCGTGATTTGGATAAGCGAGTAGTAGTGATCCAGAATGTTTTAGGAGTTAAGGTAACCAATTGAATTTTACCAAGTACTTATCAAATTTCACGTGTTATTTCTCTCTAACGATTTCACTTGTATTTTTGAAGTTTAATGACGGTTCACCAAACAGTTCACCAAACAAAGAAGATTGTGAAAATGGAGCTAGTTCTGGTGATAGAAGAAGTGCACAAGATTCACTACAGGAAATGTGGTTAGTAATAGCGGACGAAAAGACTCCAGAGTGCTGTCGTCGCATCACCACAGAAAAAAACAGAGCACGAGTTATGTTCTGTTCTTGAATCACCAGCCCTTTGTCTTCTCGTCTCGAGCCATGCTTCTTCTGATATGGAGTCGGTGGCGAGACCACCACCACCAAGCTTCTTCAGCCTCCTCCACTTTATTTAACTAAGAACACAAACGCAAAACCAGAATCAGAACACTAGGATAGAGAGAGAGAGAGAGACAGAGAGTGCGAGAGAAGTTACCGGTAGAAGATAAAAACTTTGTCCCAAATAAATAAAACACGTACACCCGCAGAGCTGTGGTTGCAACGACGATGAACCGGGGTGGAGACGAAGACGAGGTTTGGTGGTGACAAGGCTTAGTGGTGATGAAGATAGAGATTACAGAGACAAGATCTGTGAGATTAGGAACTGTGGTTGTAACAACGAACTGTGGTGGAGACGAAGACGAGGTTTGAATCTTGTTGTTCTTTGTTTCAGAGAGAGAGAGAGAGAGAGAAGAAGAAGAAAAAAGGTTAAGAAGCGTGAGAGAGAACGACCCGGTTTAATTTACCGGTTTATCCTAACCGGATTCGGTTTATCACTGACAGTGCGAAGAACAAGACACGGGATCGAACACTTGGTTGACTTCTGTCTTTAGAATGCATCACACGAACAGGATAAGCGTTTATTATATACTTTTAATAAAGCTGAGGTTTTTATTTTATTTTATGCCGAAATGGCGAATCTATTCACCGTTACAGCTCCGTTCCTTTCAAAGCCGTTCACGAAAACGGCGCCGTACCACCTGTGTTGCGCCTCTTCTTCCACTCCTCCGGAGCAGAACCCTCCTTCTCAGCCAGAGTCTTCTCCTTCTCCTCCTCCTCAATCCATAAAGACGGAGCAACCCGTCGCATCGCAACAGAAGAGGAAGAAAAGCGTCGAGACGACGGATTGGGTCGCTTCTTCTTTGACGCGGCGGTTCGGAATCGGCGCGGGTCTTGCCTGGGCGGGGTTTCTGGCTTTCGGTGTGATCTCAGAGCAGATCAAAACACGTCTTGAGGTTTCTCAGGAAGAAGCTAACACAAGGTTTTCACATCTCCATAGCTTCAAGTTACTGTCTTAGTTGTCATCACTCTCACAAAGCTTTGGAACTGCTTTTGTATGGTGTGTTTTTAGAGACGTCGAAGAAGAGAAGGAGATCATATTGCCCAATGGCATTAGGTACATTTTGTCAATGGGTCTCCTTAGCTTCGGTCAAGTCTTGGACTTTATTGAATCAAACTATGCAGGTACTATGATCTGCGTCTTGGAGGAGGGGCAACACCAAGAGCAGGTGATTTGGTAGTGATTAATATGAAGGGACAAGTGCAAGAAACCGGACAAGTGTTTGTGGACACATTTGGAAGCAAAGACCAGAATAAGAAGCCATTGGCTCTTGTGGTGGGTTCAAAGCCATATAGCAAAGGATTATGCGAAGGTGTAGATTATGTTCTGAGGTCGATGAAGGCTGGAGGTAAAAGGAGAGTGATCGTTCCACCATCTTTAGGATTTGGAGAAGAGGGTGCTGAACTGGAATCGGGTTTTCAGATACCGCCTTCTGCTTCGCTGGAGTATGTAGTTGAGATTGAAAGAGTCTCGATTGCTCCTGCTTGAGTTCTAGAGCTTTGTGTTTGATTACCAAATCTTGTATGAGAGAGATTATGGAGGGAATATTGTGAAGTAGTAATAAATTACAAACTTTTTCTTAATAGAGAGACGTGCATATAGGATCTAGGAATCTTGGGACAAGGCTTCGGTTCCAGACATACATTTGTTTTCTTCTATGAGCCTTGACATAGCCTGGCAAATAACAACCAAAATTGGGTTGTGTATGAAGAACAAGGCTTTTCTTTTGGGAGCAGAGTGGTGAGATTCATCAATGTACCTTGATTCTAAACGTTAGGGTTGCTGCCTCTCAGAAAAGTGGACTTGGTAAATTTGGCAAGAGAGTTAGAAGTTTTCGTACTCCCTCTGATTATTGTAATTAGTTTCAGTGAAATTGTTTTTGCTTCAAAAGATAAGTAGTTTTATGTTTCAGGTAATTTTTACAATCATTGGATGGTCTTTGATCTACTCAAAGCTGATGTTAGGTGCATGGGCACTTCAATCAGAGATTACAAGGAAAGTATTTATTGACTGGTGCAGTTCAGAAGATTGAAGCAACGAAATTATACAGTGACCACTTTAAGTAACATGTATACTATTAAAGCTGAAGTACAGTTTTTAACTCCTCTATTTTTTTCCAATACTTACAAGTGTCATTGCTATTTAAATTTAGTGTTTTTATTTTGAATATTTCTAATTGTAAATATTTATATCTACCTATAATTAAGGGAACTACTTATATCTACCTATAATTTAGGAAACTATAACTGATACAAATTATTATTTTATTCCTTAATTACTCAGTTTCTATTTTCTAATATTATAACCAAACCAATATTCAATCGAATAAAATAGTACACTTCACATAAAACAATTTACACATTGTCTATACTTATCGTGTTTGTGTGAGTCCACTATGCTTTTTCAAAATGTATAACAAATTTATTTCAATATATTAAACATTCTGAAATTGCCTGATAATTATATATATATATATATATAATATAATATTCATATTTATTGTTTTTGTTAGAAAATAATATAATTGTTTGTTATATGTTATATATTTTGGATATATCAGTTTTGAAATTTTGGAAACTTAACAAAAAAAATCAAGCAAAATTCGAGAATATATATATATATATATATATATATATATATATATATATATATATATATATATATATATATATATA
>NC_027752.1:38522387-38523329 GCF_000695525.1 Brassica oleracea var. oleracea
TTTGGGGAGCCGAACATGAAGTACGAAAAGGAAACGGAGACGATGGCAAAGAGAGAGATAGAGAGACTACGGTATACACGGGAGATTTAACTCGGCTGGCCCTGAACGACGAAGATTGGAGGTTTGTCCGATGGAAGCCATGAAGAAACTGACCGGCAAACACGATGTAGTAGAGAAGGAGACGATGAGTTCGAGAGAGAGGTGAAGAAAGAGACTCCAATTTAGGATTCTGACAAACAATACAAAGTCATCTCAGTGAATGTGATAAGTGTTTTGGGGGTAAAATTTTTTTTTTCTAATTGTTGGAGCCTACATTTAGCAAATTAAGGCGGTTAAAATTTATTATTTTCCAGCGATAATAAATATAGCCTTTTAAATTGACAAACGCTATTAAAAAATCAAGTTTTAGTATACGATAGCAGAATTGTCAAAAACGCTATAATATGATGCTATTAATACTCACATTTCCTGTAGTGATTACGAAAATGAAGAAGATACAATTGATGAAGAAGCAAACTTTGGTGATAAAAAAAAGTGCACCAGATGATGAAAATGAAGAAGATACAATTGCTGAAGAAGCAAACTCTGGGGATGGAAGAAGTGCACTAGATGATAAAAATGAAGAAGAGATATGTGATGAAGAAGCGAAATCTGGTACAGAGCATCTAAGGGAAGAAGATAATATTCTTGGGAAAATGAGACTACACAAAAAATCACTCAAGACGAAGACACAGAAAAACTTGAATCAGAAAATTGTTTGAAACAAACGTCGCAGGTATGAATCGAAAATAGGATATAAAGGTTTATAAAATTTTTGATTTAGTGCATGGCAAATTGAATTTCTTATTTCTTTTGTAGGTTACGTCGCCTACTCCAACATTCAATACTCCAAACTTTGATACAAGGGTACAAAATTAATATATTTTATAAGGCATTGTAAAC
>NC_027752.1:38524369-38526152 GCF_000695525.1 Brassica oleracea var. oleracea
TTACAAAATTTATATCTTAGTAGCTTTATAAGACCTTACTAAAACATGTTTTTTACCTCTTGTAAAATCAAAACAAAATGGTTTATTACAAAATTTATATCTTAGTAGCTTTATAAGACCTTACTAAAACATGTTTTTTACCTCTTGTAAAATCAAAACAAAATGGTTTATTACAAAATTTATATCTTAGTAGCTTTATAAGACCTTACTAAAACATGTTTTTTACCTCTTGTAAAATCAAAACAAAATGGTTTATTACAAAATTTATATCTTAGTAGCTTTATAAGACCTTATTAAAACTCGTTTTTTACCTCTTGTAAAATCAAATGAGTTTAAGATATATAAAGGAGTATTTAAAAGTTATAAAGATTTATAAATCTGTGAAAATTAATTTATAAAGGTCTATAACTAATATAGAAAGGCTTATAAATCGTTTTTCAAGAGCTCATCAGTTCATAAAACAAAAAAGAATTAAGGTTTATAAAGTCGTATAAACAACCAAAATGATTTATAAATCTGTATAAAATAATTTATAAGGGCATATAAATTTATATAAGATAAAAAATAAAACTGTTTTTTTACCTCTTGTAAAATCAATCGATTTTAGGATATATAAAGGCGTATTTAAAAGTTATAAAGACTTATAAATCTATAAAAATTAATTTATAGAGGCTTATAAATCAGTATACAATATTTATATACTAAAATAATGATATGTAAACACCAATACTAGAAAACGTGCTAACCGTAATGAGTACGTGATATGGTCTAGTGGTAAGTTGAGGTTACTATAAATTTCAGTTTAGTAAATTTAACTCTTCTCACGCCACGTCTTCATCATCTCCACTACGACACGTTTGTTTTGCTTTCTTGTTGTTTTCTATCCTTTCTTCATCCTTTTCTATGTCCGTAAATTCCAAGAAGAAGAATCAACACAACGATCTTCCCCATTTTGAATCATTATCGTGGCAAAGGTAATTGAGTTTCATCTTCAATTTTGAATCAACAATCTAAACTGAATTGAATTTTTGTTTGAAACTTAATTGATTGACTTAAAATCTCAATCTGTTTCAGTTTCAGTTCCAATTCAACTTGAATCGATTTTATCAAAATTTAATTCAAGAACATTCTCTGTATTCTCTTTTGACTTTTTATATTCCATTTAGATCAAATTGAAATTTCTATTTGCTTTTGAATATTCACTCCAAAATCGAATTGAATTTTTGTATGGAACCTAATTGATTTATCTAAAATCTCAATTTGTTTCAGTTTGTTGGATGCATGTCGTTCATTTGATCTTTATTCACCTTCTTTCTTTCTTTTCTTGATTTTTTTTTTTTTGCTCTGCATTTCCGATTCCTTTTCAGGAGTAACCAATGAAGAATAATTTGAAGAAAATAGGAAAACTTTTGTCTAATGCCAAATATTGTGAAGTAGAAGTATCTCTTCAAGAAGATGGGTTCAAAGGTTCTTGGTTTAGAGCTATCCTCGAGCAAAATCCGATGAGAGTGAAAGGAAAAAAGCTTCGGGTTTGTTACAAAACTTTGTTCAACGAAGACGGTGTAAATCCTTGCAAGGAAACTATTGAACGATGTTTTATTCGGCCGGTCCCGCCAGAATGTCTGAATGAGGGTGTCATATTCAAGGAAGGGTCGATGGTGGATGCTTATTTTAATAATGGTTGGTGGACTGGTCTTATCGTAGTTGAAAGGCCAGATGATAGTTTTTTGGTTTACTTTAATGATCTACCAGACATAATGAGATTCATCAGAAGCCAACTGAG
>NC_027752.1:38526304-38527056 GCF_000695525.1 Brassica oleracea var. oleracea
GGAAGTTGGTGGAAATGACCCGTGAAATTAGTGAAAGTGAAAAGAAAAAAAATTGGGTCTGAGCATTAGTAATTACAGAGATTTGATCACAAGGAGATGATAGAAGAAAATTTCTGATCAAAAGATGTACAATCTCACAAAATTTGAGTGATGAAGCGGAGGGAAAACATTTAATAGTTGATATTTGCAAAATCAGACCATCTCCTCCTCGAGATCTTTGTGCAGAGTACAGTCTGAACGACTATGTTGAAGTGGTTGTTACACATGGGTGGCGCAAAGGTCGAGTGACGGAAATTCTCCTTGAAAACAAATATAAAGTGTATTTCGCTGACACAAAAGAGGATGCGGTTTTTAATTATACTGAGATTAGGCTGTCAATGGAGTGGCTAGGTGGTGGTAGTTGGATTCGCGCACATGAGGTATTTTCTCACACATAAGTTGTATTCATTTTTGAGATGATATGATGGATGATGTAGCCACTCCGATCATAGACCCTCAAGAGATACCACAAGGTAAAATGTAAACTAGGATTTATATAAGCCTATAAATAATTTATAAAGACTTACGAATCTATATATTATAATTTATAAAGTCCAATAAATAATTTATAAGAGCATATAAATAGTTTACAAGGGCTTCTAAATCTATATTAAAAATTTGACAATTATTTTATAATGATTTATGAAGATTTATGAGATAATTTATAAGGTAATATATAAACGCCAATAAATAATTTAAAAAGATTTATAAAT
>NC_027752.1:38527137-38527645 GCF_000695525.1 Brassica oleracea var. oleracea
TTATAAGAGCATATAAATACTTTACAAGAGCTTGTAAATCTATAATAGTTTATAAAATCATAGTATTGTTTTATAAGCATCATATATATAAATGGGCCTTAAACATTGATAATCAAAAACATATATATACCTGGGCCTTAAACATTGATAATCAAAATTGGGCCTTAGAGATAAAACCGTCACAATTAAGGGTAAAAAGACGGGACCTTTCATCGTCTTCCTCCGTTCGCGTCTGTTCCTATAAAAATCCACAACCGCATCTTTTGATCAGTTTTTATATTCCGCCTTTCTCCATTTCTTTGATTACAAAAACCTACTTTTCACTGGTGGTTTTCAATTACCATCGATTTCTCTTAACTCCGGTAATGTTATTGGTTCTTCTTGGCGATTCTTCTTCTCGCCCTGCCTATAATAGATGTGTGATTAGTATTAGTGTTATATTTGACTAATTTTGTAGAGGTTATGGCCTTTAGGTTTAGTATGTCGTAACTTGGAATAGAGTAGATTA
>NC_027752.1:38527733-38528842 GCF_000695525.1 Brassica oleracea var. oleracea
ATGATTTACAAGTGTTGATAAACAAAATTTTTATAAGTCATTATAAAACATATCTTTGACATTACCATTTTGAATTGTTTCAGGTGAAATGATGAGTAAATCTGATGATAAGATTGATTTGCCAAAAAGAATCTCCGAAACTTGTACCAAAGGAGTCGTATTGAAAAGAATTAACAAGAGCTCCAATCTGAAGTTGGTTGTTAAAGTTGAAAACGTTTTGGGCAAAGGATTCAAGAAGCTTGAAGATTCATTCTTGGCTCCGGTAATTAAGATGGGAAGGAGGCAGAAGCATATGGCGTTTTCAAGGCATTTGATTCATCACTTACTCGTAAGGAGAATTGATATAGGCAAGAAGGGTTTGTGGTTTTCTTTTGGAGAACACCTAATGAGGTTTTCTCTAAGAGAATTCCACTTGGCAACGGGTCTGCCTTGTGTTGTTGATAAAGATGGAGAGGAAGTGGAGACTTCAGCAACAAAAAAAAAAAAGAAAGATCCATGTGGATTAATGGCAAGCAATCCGGTGACAAGTATACCAAAAGAGCGTTTGCTTAGAGCTAGAAATTTCAAAGAGTTTTGCAAGTATTCCTGGGGGAATTTGGCCTTTGATTATTCACGGAAAGAAGTGGAGAGCTTTACCTATAAAAAGTTGACGGAGAAAGATCAATATGCGATTTGTGGCTTTATATATTCAATTCAGCTATGGGCGTTATCTTCTGTGAATCAATTAGGCACGTTCTTTGGTATTAGGGATGATGAAATTCAGTTTCCCTTGTGCTTGCATTGGACAGAAACCAAACCGCTTACTATTGAAGAGGTTAACAGATTTGACCAAATGGAGAAGGTAACCGTTTATAATGTTTTATAAAACTGTTTTAGTCTTTGCATTATTCTTTTATTGATTGTTTGATCATATGCAAACACTTGTCAGGTTGATGTCAAATGTATCCTTGGAGATCCCGAATTGCATAGCGACTTGGTTGAAGATGTTGACTGTGAATTTGGAATAGTTGTTGATCTTGTCAAAAGATGATATCGTTTGAAGAGACAAGATTGGCTCAATGGAAGTGTCGACATTGCCGTTGCTGAAGCTGAAGTGGACGAAAATAATT
>NC_027752.1:38528929-38529619 GCF_000695525.1 Brassica oleracea var. oleracea
TACCTTGAAGGTCTTTTGAACATTCGTGGAGAAACAGTGAAGGTAAACTATTTTCTATATTTTTTTCGTCTTGTAAATGAAAAGAAAGATTCATATGCTTGTAACTTGTACCAGAAAACTGAGAAGTCAAAAGAAACTGAAGCCGCCACAAAAACCAAGGTTTGTTATCTATAACGTCTCCACATTCTTAATACAATGTGTGTGTGCTCACATATAATTTTCTAGGTAAATGGACAGATTGCCGATTATGAACTTGATGAAACTGAAGTTTTACAAAATTATATAGATGCCAAAAGACAGGAAATCGCTAAGATTATTGTGTTTTTGATATTTTATAAGACTGTTATTAAATTTGAAATTGCTAAGCTATTTTTTTTTTGTCTTGTAATATTAGGGAAAGAAGAATGGTGTAAGACCTCCACGTGAAGTAGACCATCAAGAAGAAGATGATACAGAAGTCCAACACGGGGCTAAAGAAAGTGACACATCAAAAGTCAATGAAGTAAGCTTATTTATAACCCTTTATATATTGAACAACCGTTTTAGAATTATAAATCATTAAATATATGTAATCTTTTTTTTTTAAATAGGAACAGCCACAAGAAGAAGAGGAACAAGAAGTCAATGTGGACGACGGTGATAAAGAGAGTGAAAATTCAGAAACCAATGAAGTAAGCTGATTTATAAATT
>NC_027752.1:38529723-38531608 GCF_000695525.1 Brassica oleracea var. oleracea
AAGAGTAACTAAGGTAAATATCTCTCTGTGTATAATGGTTTATAAAATGTTATTTCTGATTTACAAAGGCTGTTATTAAATTTGAAATTGCTAAATTGTTTTTTTTTTTTGTCTTGTAATATTAGGAATGAAGAAATGTGTAACACCCCCACGTGAAGTACAACAACAAGTAAAAGATGATGCAGAAGTCGATGCTAAAGAAAGTGAAAATCCAAAAACCAATGAAGTAAGCTGATTTATAAGTATTTACAAACTGATTGAATTTTTAAATGTTTCATATACTCTATGTAACTTCACGTATTATCTCATTAAAATTGAAGGATAGAGAAGTGAATAAAGATGTCATCTAAAAAGCACATGAAGTTTACAAAGAAACGTGAAAGAGTAACTAAGGTAAATATCTCTCTGTGTATAATGGTTTATAAAATATTCTTTCAAATTTCATTGACTACATCCAATTATCATTTCTGATTTTCTTAATTGTTATGCTTTTAAAGGAACCTACGTTGACACCTCCAAATCAAAAAGACAAAAGAAAAAAGAGATTCAGCTGCTGATGCGATAGGACGTGTATTGGAAGATCTGAAAAAAGCCGATTAGAAGCATCGCGAATTTGAAGAAATGAAGCTCTTTCAGTTTTTTATTGCTTTTAGTTAATATCAATGAAACTTTTTCAATTTTAGTGTTATCTTTTGTTGATGTCTTCAATAAGGAACATCTTTTGGCTTGTACCTTAATCCTCCATGATGAGGAAAAAATCTTTTGGTTTGTACCTTAATCCTTTGATAAGGAAACGTATTTTATTTATGTTCATGCATGTAAGCTAAGATATCAAAAGAACATATAATTTCTGCAATTAATCAGAATCCTAATGTTTTATAAAGGGTAGTTAATGTAACCACACATTTCGTATAATAAGTAACATAATTTCTATTAGACACCTGTAAACTTTATAAAGCATTATAAAATGATAAATGTAATAATAAAAGGTTCCCCAAAAACTATGCGATTCCAATTCTCTCTTATAACATCATATAAAAATAATCAGTTGCACACAATTTTGTATATTACTCTGTTATCAAATACGCACTACACAACTACCTTTGTTGTGACCTTTTTGTCCACATTTGCTACATTTTTAAGACTTGGGTGATGGTTTGGATATGGGCCGATATTTTCCATACTCCCACGAACTTGGAATCCTCTTTTTTTTTTCCTCCTGCCACTAGGAAAGCGTGTAGATGGAGGGCGACAGACAAACGAAGCTACATGGGGAGGAATATCCCAATATGCTTTATCGCCGACAGGATATACACTCTCTGAATATGCTAGTTTAAACCTAATAAGAAAATTAAGAGAATTAGATAAAAGTACAACCAAGAAAGAAAAATGAAAAAGAAGTGTTGTAGAACAATGCTTATAAAACCTTATAAATTCGATCGATTATATAAACATTTATAAACGTGGTAATGTATTACCACAATGACTGAGAGAACGCACCTTTCATTGGAGAAAAACTCATCGACATAATCATTTTCATGCTTATTTCCAGCCTTTGCAGCGGCAATTGCATGAGCACAAGGAAACTTCTCAACATCAAACACAAAGCATGAACAATGCCTTGTTTGAAAATTCACCACTTGATCTCTTGTATCTCCCTTAACCTCAAACTCTGAATCATTGATTTTGGAAACTTCGAGAAAGCGAGACGTAAAATCATATAGCTCCTTCATCTTGTTCCCCACATCGAACGTGACAGGGTGCATGTGACGAACTCCTTGCTCACGTCGTTCAGTGAGCCACCTAGTCATTATCATCCTAAAAGTGTCAAAAAGACAGACTATTGGATACTCACGACTCACTTTCAGCAAAGAATTTATAGATT
>NC_027752.1:38531650-38531915 GCF_000695525.1 Brassica oleracea var. oleracea
TGAAGTCTGCTTTACGAAGATAATCTGCTAATACAATGTCGGACGCCTCAATCTCATGAAAATAGCAATCAAAATCATCCTTGGTGTAGGCATAATCAGCTTCAACAACCAAAGGGACAAGTGTTGAACTATTGAAATTGTCCTGGACATTCTTTTCAAAGTGAAAGACGCAGATTCCATGGTGAGCAAACGGATAATGTTGTAAAAGAGCATTTTCAAAAGAGGTTGCACGATCAGAGACAAAAACCAAATCCTCTTCATCAGA
>NC_027752.1:38532013-38533629 GCF_000695525.1 Brassica oleracea var. oleracea
TGGCAGCAAGTAGAGTCCCTTTATACTTTGCTTTCAGATGGGCTCCATCAACAGAAAGTACCTTCCTCATCAACTTAAACCCTCTGATAGATGGACCAAGCGACAAAAATGTGTATTTGAATTTCCCAACAGAACAACTTCGATAAAAGTCACATAACCTGGATTCTTTTCTTTTATCATGTGAAACCAGCTGGGCAAAGCTTCATAACTGTCATCAGGAGTACCCCTAGCTATATCTTGGTCGTGCTCTTGAGACCTCCAAGCCTTTGAATATGAAATCACAGCACCATGATTTTTTCTAGCTTTTTCCATGATCTGTTTAGGTTTCAGCCCAATCCTTCCTCCTTCATAATGATTGCTGACCATAGTTCCCAACAGTTTTGCAGTAGCTTGCCGATGACTAACACTTCTCAGAGAAGTGTCACAAGTATGTTTAGATATATAATGGCGAACAAAAAAACTCTGAACAACTCTCTGAATGCTGTTCCATTCAGTCTCCGGGTGTGTTTCTGTTCCTCTCTAGAGATATAAACATGTATATATTACCTTTATAAGACATTATAAAATAAAACCTTATTTACAAAGTTTTAATAAGTACGTCACAACCAATAATAGCTCAATAAAAGCCAATATTGCCAAAAGTAACGATATTATTGTAGAACTCCATAAAGTCTAATTTCTAAAACAATTTATAGAACCTTATAATTATGAATGTTAAGGTAAGAGTTTTGAAAAGTACCTCAAATACATTACTACTTCCAGCAATAGGCGAATCATGAGTACTGAAAATTTCATCTTGTGTCTGCATCATGTTTGACATAATCAATGGTGATTTTTGTGTTCCTCTCTGAAACATAAAAACATAAAACTAGTAATGAATCTTGTACCTTGTATTTTATAAGGTTCTTATAAACTTTAAAGGTGACAAAAATACCTGACAGAAATTTCTACTACCAGCAATAGGCAAATCATTAGACATTAACACTTCATCCTGTGTCTGAACCATATTTGACACAATCATTGGTAATATTTATGTTTCCCTCTGAAACATAAAAAGATAAAGCTAAATATATAATCATTTATAATGTTTTTGTAAGGCCTTATAAATATAAGAGTTGTAATAAATACCTCAAGCGGATTACTATTTCCAGCAATAGGCAAATCATGATTAATTAATGCTTCATCCAGTGACTGGATCATATTTGACACAATCATTGGTGATAATTGAGTTTTTCTCTGAAACATTAAAAAAATATATAAAAGCTAATAGTTAAAAAATATGTGGTAATGGTCCTCTAAAATGCACAATTATTATTATAAGGTCTTATAAATGTAAAAGATGTAATAGATACTGCTATGACATACTTCCTGAAGCAATGAGCAAATCATTAGTACTACAAACTACCTTATAAAATAACTGATAGCTTTAATAAACAAACAAGTTAGCAAAAGAGTTTCATGCAGTTACCTTAATGGTTACACATAGATGAAGGTCTTCATTCTCTTTAAGTTTGTTCAGATAAGATGTTACTTGACGATCACTCCTAATAAATGCTGGAGGAAGCTCTTTTATACCAAAGTTTAATTTTGAAGGTGAGGCATAGCTAAGATTTACA
>NC_027752.1:38533804-38549772 GCF_000695525.1 Brassica oleracea var. oleracea
TGATTATAAGAACATGGGGATTAGAGAAGGAATGATCAACAAGATATATCAAAAAGAAAAATACATAACACTATGTTATTCATAGATAAAAATATATAAGGTTTTATAAATCTGAGATTTGAAAACTTCATGAGAAAAACTTCGTCTATTTCCCAGAAACCGATCGATTTTGAGAAACCAAGCAAAAAATACAAAAAAGAGACGAAAATCACTATCTATTATCCTCTGACCTTTGTTACGCGTTCGTGAAGAGAGATTGTTCTATTCATTTGAGTTTGTAGTCTTCGCCAAATCTCGTCGGACGTCAACGTCGTCTGAATAATCAAATCTCGTTGGGGAAATCGCCAAAGTCGTCGAATCTCTCGCCGGAATCGTCGAATCTCTCACCGGAATCGTCGAATCTCTCGCCGGAATCGTCGATCAATTTGGGGAATTTGAATTTGAAAATTCTTGTTGGAAAAGGCATAATCTTATGTTTGATTAAATAAGGGTATAATGGTACTTTAGCCATTAAAATTTTAATGGTAAAATTGAAAAGTGTAAAGTTGAAAAATGGTATTAGGAAAGTGGTATTAGTGGCAATTCCCCATTTACATGGGACTCATCTACTATATATTTACAACTCTCTCTTCCTAACCTACGAACTTCACACTACTCACTATATCTTCAGTTAATTAATTACAAAGACCATGAAATATTAAAGTAGTCCAAATAAATTTATAACATGAATACGAAATAAAAAATAGTATTCATAATTTTAAGATATTTTCATAACTAGACTATTAATTAATTCATGAGTTTAAACTTTGGGCAACAAACAATTTTTTCTAAAAGAAAAACCAACAAATCTTAAATATCAACTAGCATGATATCAGTTTCTTCATATTCTGAAAAAGTCTCATTTAGATAAAAAAAAATTGGGTCATGTTTGAGTCATACCCTCCAAACTCAAGGTGGGTTCTATTTTTAATCGAATTAACCAAAGTACCAAATTTAGTTCAGGTATTTTATATCTAAACTATCCAAACTTACCCCACAAACCTAAACAACTTTAGTAGATATAGTTTGAATCGATTATTTTTTTATTCGAGAGTAACCATGGATACAATCTTATTTGAATATATTTTATACAAAGCATCCATTTCTAATTTTCTATCCATAAATATCTAAAATAACTTATATGTTTGATTTATGATTTTAATTTTAGGTATTAATATTATTATAACTAATGTATATATGTATAATATATATGTTCATATATGTACATATACTCATCGGTTTTCTATACGAGTCAAGTTTGATATCGATTATTGGTGTTTTGATAAATACACTCTTTTAGATATTTAGGCCGGATACAACCAAGTTCGGTATCCTAATTTTTGGTCGATTCGGGGTTGGTTTTTTGGTGTAGATATTATGTCCAAACTCTATATTAGGCTATCAAAAATTAAAACACATAATTTATAATTAATAACTAGATGTTTTGCCCACACATGCGGGCTTAATCGTTTTACAAATATATATTAGTTTATATTTCATCAATTCAAAAATCAGCATGATAACTTATTATTTATGTTTTCAAAAACATTAAATCAAATATCAAATTATATATATATATATATATATATGACGTAAATTTAAAAAAAATATATATGTTTATTATTGTGCTGAAATTTTAAAAGAAAACATTCACATATTAAAAATATTTTAGTAAATATATTTATACAAATTTAGTTGATTAATATTTAATTATAGATTGTTTATTTTTTATTTTCTAACTTTTATAATTGAAAAAATAAATTTTAAGATAACAACACAATATATAAAAATTATCTTATTTTAAAAAATTTAATATTATTAATAAAAATTCGTTTTTAATTATATAATTAATTATATATAAAGTTCATTAAGGGTAACAATGACTTTAACCGCTTAATTATTTTAAATAGTTTTATATCTTATTTTAAATTTTATAACTGAAAAATATGTTTTAAGATAAAAATTAATATTATAAATAAAGATTCGTTTTGATTATATAGTTAATTATAGATAAATTTATTAAAGGTAATATAAATATTAACCGCTCTAACTTTTAACATGAGAGTTTTATATCTTATTTAAATTTATAACTGAAAAATATGTTTTAAGATAAAAATTAATATTATAAATAAAAATTCGTTTTGATTATATAGTTACTTATATATAAATTCATTAAGGGTAATATAGATATTAATCGATCTAACTTTTAACGTGAGAGCTCTGTTGCTAAAATTTACTTCGCAAATAATAGCATAGATCCTTTTTGGAATCGAACATTTAGAAGAAAAAAATTTCACGCTTTAAAAGCGGGTCAAAATCAAGGTACATGTTAAATTTGATGTGCCTTTTTTTTCCGCCAAACTTTTCATTATTATATGAAAAGAACCCAAATAGATTTTACAACATTGGTACATGCTTTTAATTGAGGCCCAATAACAAAGAAATACATATTAAATTAAAAACGGAATACGACCGTTAATGACTCTCTCTCTTCCCTCTTAAAGAGAGAAAATTGTCCGGAATTTCTTTTTCCCTCTTACCACACTATTCATCTTCAGAGGGAAAGAAATTGTTAGAGGGAGAACGAACCGTGTTTTTTAGTTTGTATAATAGTTTCGATCGATGAGATTGATCTTTCTTTCCTCATATCGGATTTCATGTTCGCTGATTTGTGGTTTCGTTTAGGCGACTTTTGTGGTTTCGTTTAGGCGACTTTTGTGGTGTTATCAACTCAAAACCAAAGATTTTCTTCATGGATTTGTTGTGTTCTTTGATTCTGGGTTGAGTTCAATAAATTTTGCTCTCATCCTTCTGTTTTAATGTCTTTTATCCGTTTAATCAAGAGAATTGATTTCTCTTATTGTTAGTAAAGCTCGGTTCTTGATTATGATTTGGAATCAATCTTCGTTTTATATCAAGCGAAGTATGCAAGATGATCAAAGATCGGAGGTGTGGATTATGCTTTGAAGATTCAATGCAGAGCTTAGAAGAGTTGGAGGTGCCCAGGGGTTAATGTTCCAGCAGGGTTCTGTTTTCGTTTCACTTCTTAAGCTTTTTATTTGGATCAATATCTACAGATTGGAGATACAATTCTTGTTGGTTGGCAATGATTGAAGGTTTGAAGAGCAAGCAAGCAGCTTCAAACGAATCGGAGATGGAGACTGGTGGTTGTTCCGGCAGAGACTTCCGACATCTTGATTCACGAAATAACGGGCCCACGTGCAAGCACGTGTCCTACATGTAAGAATCTTTATCTTTTGTTTTTTTTTTAGATTTCGTTTGAGCTTTTATTAATTTTGTATATTAGTTTGAATCTGCTTGTAAATGTGATCTATTGGACATGGTTTTTTTTTTATAACTCATTTATTATGACATTACATTTTATGAAAAATATTACGTTAAATGATTCAACAACCGATAATATTACCTGCCTTATGAAGATCTACGCCACTTCTAACCAGATTTACTTGCACCATGTTGAAAATCTCTTGTAAGCCTTTCGTTTGTAGTCTTCATTAATAAATCGTTTTTTCCGGGACTTGAAACTTGAATTTTCTATAATCTGCAAAAAATTGCATAGTCTGGAATTCGATCCTCAGACCTGAATATAGAAAGCCTTTAAACTTTAACCAGTAGGCTACAGTGCTTTCATGCTATTGGACATGGTTAACGAAACTAAAAGTTGATAGAAAAAATAAAAATTAAAAAAACGAAGCGGCTGCTACATCAGAAGTCGGCTCTACTTCAAACAAACACGTGTAGGACGCGTATCAACTTTTCTCCAAGCGGCGATCACGTCCACCGAGAGTCCTCTCCTCCTCGAAACTTTTGATTTTCTCCGCTTCTCTTCAGTCTCCGTCGTAACAGGGCCATCTCATTTCGCCAATACCAATCAAATAGACTCTCCTCGATCACCTTCTTCGCTCGTTTGCAATCTTCATCCACGTCTTTGATAACCTTGAATCAATGATCTTTTGACCGCCCACTAAAGACTGCGGTTCAAGCAAATACGATATTATCTAATCAAATAAAAGAGGATCCAATTGCATAGATGTCAGATGGAGTTTTCATCAACAACAGAGCTATTTCAACAAATCCGACCTAATCTAATAAAAAAGGATCAGAATTGTATTTAATTCAAAACCAAGCTAAACACAAGAATGAAAACATGAAGAACAACTAAATTTGATGTGCCAAAAGTCGAAGAAATTTAAAATTAATAAACAGATATATAAATTTGATCATCTAGTATAGTATTAGTGAGATATTTAGTATCTTATTGATGATCGCTTTTATTTACTATATATAAATTTGTATCTACGATAGAGATATAAAAGACGGTTTTGATGAGATACTCATTTAGTATCTCACTAATAAAATATTATCATATTAAATAAAATTAAGTTAAAAAATTCTAAGTTTGGGTGATAGATTTAAAAAAGTTAAGTGGATTGTGAAAATTTATATACACAAATTTATGAAATTAGATCATTTCTATGATTCTTTTTGTAAAGTAGTTATATAATTTATTTATTTTTCTAAATAATATAGCATGATTATTTATTTATTTTTATTTTTTTTTGTTTTCTTGTCATCATTTTTTCATTTAAATTAAAAGAATAATAATAGTTATACAAATAAAATTGAGCAATTTTTTTAAATAGTTTTTTTTGTCACAAAAAGAACATTTAAAAAAAATGACTAAAAAAATTTTATTAAAAAAAGTAAAAAACTATTTTAACCCTTAATTTATAGATATATAAATAATAACTAAATAAAGATAAGAGTTTTTTTTTAATTTTTAATTTATGTTTTTAAATGCGAACCTTTCTAATTTATTAATAATTTTCGATTTTTTTCAAGTTTTCTTTTTAAATTCAAAAATATTTTTTTGAAACTATTTTAAAAATTGTATTTTAATATTTTGATATTTTTAAATATAATTATATATTTGAAAATGATAAAACATTATAAAAATAATTATATATTCAAAAATGTAAAAATACATAAATGTAATGAATTATAGTTTTGGACATAAAATTTGGATTTAAAGTGCAATAGATATTTGGTAAGTATACTATTTTTTTTCTGGTTTTTATTATTACATAGATTTTGAAAATCACATAGATACATATGATAGTTTGAAAGTTGAGTCTTATAAGTAAAAATGAATAGAATTTATCTCTCAATAATGCTAGATTTAGTTAGAATTATAGAACCAATAATAACTAACATTTTTAAATAATAGAAGATTTGAATAGATTTTAAAAAATTTTAAACCAATAAAAATAAATTCTATTAAAAATTTTGAAATTTAAGAGCCAATAACAATGTAATCTCAAAATTTTTAAAGTTCACGAGAATTCACCTACCAATAACTCCTAGCTTTCTTATCACTATAATATTTTTTAAAATACGGAAATATTGCATGTTTACCAATTTCATTATAGCACCTTTCATTTTCACCACCACTAAAGGGACATTTTCAAAAATAACTTCTTTGTTAAGTGACAAAAAATTCTTATGCTATTGTACTTTATATATATAATAAATAAATATTTAAATAAATAAAAATCTAAAAAATAAAAAATAATTTTTTTAATTTTTTTTCGAATTATACTATTTCAAAATTCAAACCCTAAACCCTAAAACTCAACTCTAAACCCTAAACCATCAATTCTAAACCCTATTTTTTTGAAATAAGAACCCTAAACCCTAAACCATCAATCCTAAACCCTATTTTATTTTAAATACGAACCCTAAACCCTAAAACATCAACTCTAAACCCTAAACCCCAAAACATCAAACTCTAAACCCTAAACTTTCAACTCTAAACCCTAAAACATCAAATCTAAACCCTAAACCCTAAACTTCAACTCTAAACCCTAAACCATCAACACTAAACCCTAAACTATAAACACTAAACCCTAAACCTTAAAAAGTAAACTCTAAACCCTTAACCCAAAAAAATTAACCCTAAACCCTAAAACATCAACTCTAAACCCTAAACCTAAACCTTCAACTCTAAACCCTAAACCCTAAACCTAAATCCTAAACCCTAAACCCTAAATCCTAAAACCCTAGAGTTGATGGTTTAGGGTTTAGATTTGAAGATTTAGAATTTTAGGGTTTAGGGTTTACGTTTAGGGTTTAGAGTTGATGTTTTAGGGTTTAGATTTAATGGTTTAGGGGTTTAGGGTTTAAGGTTCGAATTTCAGAAAAAATATAGGGTTTAGGGTTTAAAGTTGATGTTTTAGGGTTAGGGTTTAGGGTTTAGAGTTGATGTTTCGGGGTTTAGGGTTTAGAATTGATGTTTCGGGGTTTAGGGTTTAGAGTTGATGATTTAGGGTTTAAAGTTGATATTTTAAGTTTAGATTTAGGGTTTATGGTTTATGTTTAGGGTTTAGAGTTTGATGTTTTAAGGTTTAGATTTGAAGGTTTAGGGTTTAGAGTTAATGTTTCATGGTTTAGGGTTTAGAGTTGATGATTTAGGGTTTAGAGTTATGTTTTAAGTTTAGATTAGTTAACCATATATATGTTTTTTTGTTAAAGTTAATCAAAAGGTTATAAATATTTTGTACGCTTCATTAAGTGGTTAGTGTAAACATGAAAAATAGTACTTTAACAATGGTATTTTTGACAATTTCTCTTACAAAAATTATTTTAATCTAAACTATTAAAGCTGAAGTACAGTTAGTACTTAACCCTGATTTTTTTCTAAATAGTTACCATGGAATAATGCCACTCAATCCTAACTACAAAATTAAATATCGGCAAAGCCAATTAACAATTTTTTTTTTCCAACTGAAGTTTATTAATAGGATTAAATCCAAAATGGGCAAAGCCCAAGCCTTACAACAATCCAAAGCCCAAAAACAGAGGCATACAACCAAGTAAAACAAACTGGGCTCGAGGCCCACACAACCAACCGAAACCCTAGTAGGCTAGGCGTCGCTCTTCACGCGAGGCCGCACGCCTCCTTTCTTCCTCCGGTACCAGCGACCGCGTCACGACGACTCAACGGCCACCGTCAACAGCAAAGTCGAAACTGGAACTCAACCATTCAACCAGACCTTCGAGATACTCGAATCCAAACACATAAACTTCAAACCAAACAGACGGATCTACGAATTACCAACAGATATTAAAGCCGACAATCGATTCATCATCTCCGACATATAAGCGGCAACAGATTCAGATCGAGAAGCGAAAACCAAATAAGCTCAAACTCGTAGATCTACATGAGGAGAAATAAAAAACCCTAAAACGAACGCCGGCGCCAGCGATGCTGCGGAAGCCACCGCCTCCCGGAAGCAGAAGCCGACGATGGCGATGCTGAAGGAGCCACCGCCTCCCGGTACCCAAAGCCGGCGAAGAAGGTGCTGAAAAAGCCACCCCATCCCAGAAACAAGTCGGACGACCACCATAGAGAGGTGCGACACCGAAACCTAGGTAGATCAAGAGACCCCGAACAAAAGCCAGATGCTAAAAAACGAAAAAAAGACATTCACAGCGAAAAAACACAAAAACCGGACCGGCGGTGGCTGTGGAAGCCCACTCCGCCGACCGGAGAATAATATTTGCGGTGGTGATAAAACTAGAGAGAAGGCCAATTCAAAATTCAATAATGAAAATAAAACTATCCAATTAACAATCTTAACTAAATGTGTTTTCCAAAATTTAATTCACAATAATTAATTGATTTCATTGTCGTCTTCCCAACAATGCGTGGAAACCGGAGGAAAGACCTTATAATCAAGGACGAGGTGGTGTTTTTTTCTGACGATAATGGCGAGTTCACGGAGACGCTTTTAGTTGAATTGGTTGAGAGATAAGCATGTGGGACTTGGAGATAGGTCAAGGTGATCGCCATTATAGCGGAGGATGGTGTTGTAGGGTTCTGAATCCTGAAGAAAGAGGCGCTTTCATCAAATTTCGTACTTAAAATTGGTTTGTGTTATATCTATTGATATTTCCAATTAAATCTATTAAATCTTCTCTATTTTTGATCATCTCTTTTCCCTTTTTGTTTTGAACATGAAACTCGGTTGGAGATTCATGTCGGAGAAGGGATAAAGTAAACATGTAAATAGCAAAGGGGTTTGTTCTAAAATTTAACTCGCAGCTTCTTATATTGGCTTTGTAAATTCACTTGGATCTTTCCGAGGAGAAGGGCATGATGCAGATATCATCTTTGTTAATGCACTTGAATCTCTGTGAGGAGGCTATAACAATCAGGGCCGGATCAACACCCCTAGGGATCCTAGGGCCAAAAAAAAATTTTTACTCTCTAAAATTTATATGCAGATAATGTTTAAAATATTTTTAAAATTTAATCAATAATATTTTTTTTTATTTTGTAATGAAAATAAAACTATATACATATCAAATAATTTTGGATCCTTTTCAATTTTATTTATTATATTTATAATTTATATATATATATAAAAATATAAATTTATAAAAAATTAGGCCCCTTATTTATTATTATACGGGGGACACAGACTTGGGCCCGGGACAGTCGCACCGCCTGTCCCCCCTTGTAAGCCGGCCCTGATAACAATCCCAATATAACTTCTATATATGCTCTCAGGGGATCAATATATGCAGATATGATTTTACATGGTAACACTTGAATTCATAAGTTATATCTGAATCTTGCAACCCATGGATGTCTGATAAAGCATGTTTCTTTTTCATCTCTTTTGTAGACTGCTTTCATGGAGTCACAAGCATCAGTTCTTCAAGGTTCTCATTTCGCCTAGTCTCCACTACTCACACTGGTGCTGCAAGATCAGCGATTCAGCATCATCATCATTAGGTGTTACACATTTGGGTGTTGTTGGAAGAGGAGTGAAGCGCTGTTTTGATGAATGCAACCTCTACAGAGTCGAATCCATCTAAGAAACTAGCTCCTGATTCTTCAAACAAAGCAGTTGTCTACTCTTTCTGAAGGTGAAAAAGGTATATAAATGTTTATTACTAAGCAGCTAAGCTTATGCAGAAAATCTAGTTGACTGTTTTACTTATTTGTTGCATCTAATGTTTGTTTCTGGATAACGGATGTACAACGATGAAGCTGATACTTTAATTATCATTCTTGAGAGTTATCATTTCCACCAGGAGGCATCTCATCACTGCGGTTGCGTTGGTAGCTGTACTCTGAACAATTCAAAGATGTGAGCTTGCAGGTTCTAACCTTGGTGATATCGTTGGTGTTGAAAAATCATCTGAGCAGATTGGCATTGCTATGTTTGTGACGAAGGTGAAATAGACTTTATAGGTGATAGTGAATTTGCAGAGCATAGCTGTGAGTGAGCTTGTGAAGTTAAAGATCATGTTAGAGCAAATTAGTCAGTATCTTCCAATATATTCTGTTAGATATGAGTTGTAGCAGGTCATAAGAGAGAACCAGGTTACACAGTAACTTGACGTGGATGGTTACAGTATAAACGTATAGTAGGTTGCACAACCAAGGCGTGTAGCAGCAATGAGTGTTGCAAAGCGAATATATAAGTGAAGAGATGGGAACAAAGCTTGGGAATAAAGTTGGGTACGCTATTCGCCTCAGAGATGTAACTGGAGTTGGGTCCAGGGGAAGATCTAGGATCACAATTAGCCGGGGGCACACACACAATTTTACATTATACATATTTTTTGGGTTGGGGAATTTGTACAAATATCAAAACTTATTGTTAAGAAAATTTCAAAAGTAGATGGGGGCACGAGCCCCCGTAGCTCATGCTCTACGTCCGCCCCTGGTGGTTGGGTCGCAGCTAGACATATTAAGTTTCATCATCTTTTTAAAAATTTGGGATTCTTACTTATAAAAATATTCTTATGTATAAGTATAACCCATTACAATAATTTCACACTACTGTTTTACTATGTTTGCATGTTATACTATGTTTTCCGCTTAACCTCAAGTTGACAAAATATGGTCATCTCCACACCTTTAATACTCAATTAATAGGCTTCACGTTTGATCTTTTGTTGCAACAACATTTCCTAATTAATTTGTGCATAATACGGTTTACATATATTAGTAAACAAAGCATGTAAAACCAAATGCATAAAAATGTAGCTACAACTATATGTAAATACGTTTTATATATATATATTTCACGTTATGATATTTAAAATAAATAAATATATAAGCATGACCTAAGTTCTAACAAAATATTAAAGTAGAGTTTTTCTCATATACATATAATCTACCGAACTATACTGGGTAGGCCTAATACTGGGACTATACGAATACAAAAAAAAATTAAAGTTACTAAGTCCACATTAAATTAAACTATTAGACATAGGCATGCGTTTCGGTTTCTTCGGTTAGTTCAGAATTCAGTTAGTATGGGTCGGTAGAAATTTCACCAAAGTGTACCAAAAAAAATTTGGTTCGGTTTTCGGTTAGTTCGGTTTCAAATATTTTTTTATCAAAGTTTTTGGTTTTGCGATTAGTTCGCTTAAATTTTCGGTTTAAATTGGATAAAATTCAAAAGATTCGGTTATTTTGGCTCGGATTTTGGTTAGTTTGGTTAATTCAGTTAGGAATTTTGGTTAAAATTAGTATTGTTTTGTAGTTATTTTAGAAAACCGAACTAAAACGATTACCAAACTGGATCAAATCGAAAACTATTTTTTTTAGTTAACCACAGTATGAACAACCAACAAATATACAAATGTTTATAATCTATCTATACATCACAAGTAAATCATAAATGTTATCTATTACAAATAAAAAAAAATACACATGCGGGCTTATCTATTACAAATAAAAAAAATACCCGTGTGGGAGCACATGTCAAAATCTAGTGTAATTTTTTATAAGTGAAAATTAAATGAACAATACGATGACTAATCCATTATTATACTGGCACAACGTACCCACTTTTCTTAATTTAAGAACATTAACCAAAAACATTATTTTTGGCCCAATCCTTTTTCTATTTGGATTCTTAGGGGGTGTATTTAATCTAATTTAAGGTAATTTGATTTCTAGTGAGGTTTTAGATGATTTTAATGAATTGTAGAGATTAAAGTGATTTTTGTTAAACCATCCTAGAATATCACCTAAAACTATGAGATTTGAGTTTTAATTTTTTAACTAAGAAACTCCACCCAAACGTTCAAAAATCAACTTTAAAACTCTACAACTTAAAATATTTTTAATAACAGTGGATTTCAGAGTATTTTATGAAATGTCAAATTCAATAACCGTAAATTTTAATTGAGTTTTTTTAAAAAAAAAAATAACAGTGGATTTGTAATTTTGATACAAATCACCTAAAACTCTTAGTTCAATAGTAATTTGGTAGTCCAATCTTAGGCAAATAAATAATTATTCATGATTTTACAAACGTTATAATCATGTTTACAATAATATGATTAGGTTAAGCTGGAATTTATAATGGTGTGAACTTTTTTTTGGGAGAAATGGTGTGAACGTTATCACAAGTACTTGCGGAGCCACATGAGGAGGAGGGGAGTCAGCTGAGCCCATGATTTTTTATTCGTTGTTGTTTAGTTTGAAAATTTGTCAAGGTAAAGTTAAAATTTGGTTAATTTATGAACAACCCTCTTAAAATAATCTTTACACTTCTTTTTACTTATTATATAATTATATTAATCTTGACCCCGGTGAAAAAAAAATTCCTAGCTCCGCCACTGCTTGTCATCATGTTTACAATAATCAGAAGAACACAAAAATTGAACGAGGAAAAAAGAGAATATAATAGTTTTACTTTCATGAGTAGGAAAGTTACAAGAACTTGTTACAACTTATGCACCCATATCCGCCGTCTGGGTTCGAGTCATGCCATTCGGGACACCTTAAATGGTAAGAAAATTTGGATTCTACGGATTTTATATCTTCACCCTACACACCAACATCCAACACTTAAAATTTTTTGTGGCTAATTGTGGATTACTTTTTACCAATAGCTACAAAACATAGTTTATGACTATTTAGCCACAAAAATCTACAAAATAGCTACTCATCTTAGTTTTTAAAAATTGTTGCTGTTTTTGTGGCTATTTGTAGCTTATATATTATAGCCACAAAACTTTTGTTGCTAATTTTTGTGTATGTATAATTTTTCTTGTAGTTAAAGCATAAAAATTAATATTTTAATCAAATTATCAATTTTATTAATATATAATTTTAATATATGAACTGTCAATCTAAATGTTTCAATTTTATAACCGGAACCAATTAGGTTTTGATTGAATCATGTTAATTATGAAGCACATGCAAGAATATATATAGTAGCTAGTCTCTGTTACAAATCTAATTATATAATTATTATAGAATAGATATAATTGAAATGTGTGATTTATCTCAAACACAAATATAAACTATAATTAGTATTAATATATATAAACTATGACAATTTACCAAAAATAACTTAAATTTTGAAATTTGAATGTCAATTGATATCACGAATTCAATCAAATGCAAAAGTAATCAAAAAATCTAGTGAAATTACAACCAATCTTTTATTACTAAAAAAACTTGTAAACATTAATTTTATGATTATAATCATATAAAGTTTTCTCTCGATAAAAAAAATTATATGCAAGATATGTAGCAAACTTATTTATGTTGTAGACTTCTCAAATATATTAGTTTAACTTATTTATGTAGTAGACTTCTCAAATATATTAGTTTAACTTATTTTTGTAGTAGACTTCTCAAATATATTAGCTTAGCTTACAAAATTTGGACGATTATGACTTTGTAGACTACAGCTAACTGAACCATTTTTTTACAATAAGATATTTAGGCCTGGAAATTTTATCCGAGATCCGGATTCGATCCGAGATCCGTTCCGGATCCGATCCGAAAATCCGGATATCCGGAGAGGCCGTATCCGGATCCGGATAGTAAAATATTGGATCCGTCAAAGCCGAATCCGGATATCTTGATTTTTTAGTCCGGATATCCGGATCCGTAAATTTTATTAATAACTATTTCAAAAATAGTAATATCTATATATAAAAACTAATTTTATTTAATATATTTTCATTTTTATAATAGTATATATAAATTTTATGTAAATTTTGTAATATTATACATATAAATAATTAAAAATATTATATATATTTTTATTTTTAAATTAGTGTTAATATTTTATATATATTAATATTATTTTTTATTTATTTTAAGGATCTAAATCGGATCCGGATATCCGCCGGATATTATCATTTTTAGAGGGATATCCGAAACCCGGATATCCGCGAACTCCGGATCCGGATAAGGATAGTAAAATTATGGATCCGCCGGATAAGAATCCAGATCCAGATATCTTAAAATTGGCTGGATAACCAATTCGTCCCAAGCTACATTAGAAAATTTAGTAAAGAAAACACATGGTTAATATATTATAAATGAAAATGGCTCTTCACATGAACCCACGTGCCGGTTTCACGCATCAGGTTTGACTACGATATTTCGAGTCTAAATTGGAAACCTAAATGTATAAGAGCATGTCCATCGATATAACTCATCATGGGCTCTAATAAATAAATTAGTAATAAATATAGTGATTTAAAAGGTTTAGAACATTTGTTAACCTAATTTAATTTTTCTTTCTCCAATGATAGAACTTCACTGAGTCTGAGGTTTTAAATTTTTTTTTTTTTTTTTAAGTAGAATTATTGGATATCATATCATGAAAGAACGTAAAATTTTAATGAAACATTAAACTGAATATACTAATTTTTTTTGGAAAATCATAATTTTTATAGATAAAATAATAGTGAAAATGATATAGTTAAACTAATTATAACACACTTTAATGTTAATTTAAATATATTTAAATCAACTTAGACTAATTATATTTAATCATATTGTATTGTGATTAATTTACTTCTTAGATGTTGTCTATACTAATTTTAGAACATTGATTTCCACACAAAAAAATGTGTCCAAAGCAATTTTAGAACATTAATTTAGGATCACAGATCCACCTAAAACCAATTTAAGAGCGAGTGAGACTGGACAAAGCAGAGGTGTCCAAAGCATTGAACTCCTTCACTGCATTAGCAACCACAAGGCCTAACTTCACAGCATCATTCTCACTCTGCGCCTGCACGTTCCAAAATATTGTTTATACATATTGAACTCCTTCACTGCATCAGAAACTACAAAGCCAAGCTCTCATACGTATCTGTTTTTACCTCAATGTTAAGAGGAAGAAAAGGGTCGTGGAGAGAAAGTCTGAGAAGAAACCATCCACCAAAGCCCGAAACACGGATCTATAACAGGAAATGTTTACTGTTAAACTATGCAGTGGAAGCATATGTATAGGAACAGAGAGAACAATCTAGATGGATAAGCACAGAACATCAGGACACCAAAAACAATTGTTAACATGGTGAAATGGTTAGAGCATGTCTCTTACTTGCTCTAGAACAATAGCTGAAAGCAACGCAATAAGACGATTACGGTTGAACTCACGGCCAGATGAATCCACAGCAGCGGACCTTTCAGAAAAAAAAAGTTTAAATATAAGGAAGAACTTGAAACCGTTCCTGTTGTAAGGAAGATGGCTTGCTGCTCAAAATAAAAGCGTGGTAGCAAATATCACTAAGTGATGACAACTACTAAGAAAAATAACTACTTATTATAGAAACCGAGATCAATAAGAATACCTGTTATCATGATAGCCCCATCAGCAGGGCACAAGAATGATTCATCTTCAGTCAATGTACTATTAAACATTGCTGGTGTTGATGCTAATCTGCAAAGCAAACACAAGGGTTGTGTTTCCATAAGTTATATATGAAAAGTGATTCAAACAATCATATGACCCAGCAGCACTACATTCAAAGAGAGTCATCGAATCTATTGAATGAAGAATGAGCATAAATTGAATATTCTAGAACAAGAAAGGCTACTCATCACTCATCACTCACCCGAACTGAACAACGTCTAATCCAGAAAGGCCAAGACCTCGAGAAACCGCTTCCTACAAAATAACCAATGGAATTTCAACAGAAAATTTACTTATCCCATTTCATGAAGAGACAGTGTTTACAGATACATACCAGCAAGGTTGGTGCAGAGATGCGAGAGTCATGGCCAACGGATACTCTCAACTTCCGGGATCCAACATTCTTCTTGTGTAACAACCATTGCCCAAACGCAGCAGCTATGGCTTCAGTCACTGGTTCAGGAAGGCTTACAGGTTCCCCCTCAACCCCAGGGACTGCTACACCCCGAACGGGAAAAAAAATACTAACCTCAAACCCACCATAGCTTTATCTCTTATTACATTGATTTGGTTCCATGTTCTTCCTCTCTCCCGGGTCTTTCGAATACAACGAGTTTTGGATCCAAATCGATGGAACCAAGTTGATGGCACAAAGTCTTGATGGCACCAAATCTGGACAAACACATACGAATATTAACATAACATGTTACAAAATCGATGTAAGATAGACAAAGAGAGCATATGTACAGAGTGGTTGAATCGATTCTCAAACTGATTTGTATCAACCCACTTCTATTTCAGCTTCAAATCAATCCTAAAAGATAAAAAATTCAAACCTCCATGGTGATTTCATTGACGGATTTGGAGGAGATGCTGGAGTGATCGATCGATTTCGTAACATGCAAAGAGAAGAAGGAAGAAGATGAAAGAAACCTACGAAAAATAGATGGGATTTTTCCCCCTTTTGTTTTTAACGCATATCTAATACAAAAGGGACAAGTTAGGGGTTTTTAGCATTTCTTAGAGCCTGTGCATTGCAGGCTCTTAAGACCAGCTCTTAGTGTAATGAGCAATTTAATTAAATGAAAAAGAGGGATTTACTTAAGAACTGTGTCTTAATTAAGCGCTGGAAGCACCGACTCTTGTGGGACGCGTGTCGAAAGGGGAAAGGGGAAAGGGTTGGTGTTTTAAAAAAAAAAAAAAAAAGTC
>NC_027752.1:38550887-38566001 GCF_000695525.1 Brassica oleracea var. oleracea
TTTGTGTCTATCGTGTTTGATTTCAAGTTCAACTTTGTGTCTATCGTGTTTGATTTCAAATTCAACTGTCTATCATATACAGGTTTGAAGTTGCAGCTGCTACAAAAGATGGGAGTGGAGAGCTTGAACGTGATGTTGCAGCTGGTTTGTTTCTTCATCACTTGATAGATAAGTTGTTGATCTTGTTCTCGGTTATGGTAAAAACTTGTAATGCTTAAATGATCTTTTATGTTTTATGTTGCTCTTGTTATGCAATTGAGAGAGTCAGGAGACAATGAATTGTGGTTTTGTATTCTTGTGTGTGTATGTGTATTGGTTGTATTTGTATTTATGTGTGTGTTGTTTGTATTAATAAAAAAATGTTTTAATTTTTTTTGTTTTAAAAACCTAGCATTGGAGGACTAAAAATAAGATGGTTCTTAGCATAAACTCTTAACTTACTTTTAATACTAAAATATTGGTTAAGAGCCAATTTAGAGGTTATTGCAATGAACATGCTCTTAAAGCTCCTTTTTATACACCGGTTCTCTTGTATTTAGGCATTTTTGATTTTTTTTTTTTTTTTGCTTTTCCTTAAGAACTCTTTGTTAGGACCACATTGGTTCCAGTGCTTTGCTGCGTTCTCTGTCACCACATGTCCCAACGCGGTACAATCTTCTTACTTGTAACTTGAATGAAAACTACCATGCAGCGATCCCGTGCTTCCCTGCCTTTTATGTTCCCCTACATCTTCTACGTGGCGAATTGTAATTGTTGGAAGGTTTACGTAGCCAGAAATTGCTCGATCGTACTAATATATATGTCTCCCGCTCAGTCCAAATCAAACTTGTGCTTATTTCTCAAAATCTCTTCTTCTTGTCTCTACTAAAGTTCTGGAGAGAAACATCGTTAAAATTTGAAAAATGAAGCTCGGAAGCATCATTGCAGTTCTGCTAATGCTGGTACTCGTCTCCGGTGAGATTTCGACTAAATCTTCACAGGCTCCGGCACCAGAACTACCCCTCGAAGCTGCAGATTCGCCTCCAGTCCCCGCGCCTATGCCGGAAGTTGGATCTCCACTAGCAGAGTATCCTAATGAATACTCTTCTCCTCCGGAAGTTGGATCATCTCCTTTAGCGAAGTATCCGAACAAATACTATTATCCTCCATCAGATTCAACTCCATCTCCGGAAACTAGCGATTCAAACTACAGGGACATTACTGGAGTTGAAAAGAAAAAAACACTGGGACGCAAAGGAAATTGGGCTTATTAGACTTAATATTTGGACTTAAATCATAGTATATCGAATAAGCTCTGATAATGTAGGAGCCCTTACGATTTAGTAGTTAATTTGAATGTTTCTAAGCTTGTTTATGTAATCTACCATTCAAGAAACAAGAACAAAGTTCCGTTCAATCTCATTATTTAACTTGTTCCAACATATTGATATCAGTCTTTTTAGCATCTGAGTGGTTAGATTTTGTAAAAGAAAGGGTTAGAGAATGCTATTAGAGGTGGAAAACAAGCTGGTGATACCTGAGTTCTATGGCGACTTTGAACACTGGAGTAAGTTGGAAAACCTCATGAGGTCCATAAATTAGCGAGACTTGTAGAGAAAGACTACAATGAGCCAGCCCGAGGATAGATAATCAATGGAGAAACATAGACAAGAGTTCGTAGAAAAGAAGCTAACATACGTCAAGGTGAAGAACTACTTGCTTAAGAAATAAAAATCCATCATGGATACCATAACTTAGACGGAGACAGCCAAAGGAACTGTGGAATACGTTGAAACCTAGTATCAGGGAAAATGAACTCGTAAAATGAGAACAACTTCAACGTTTAAAACGGGATTTCGGTGAAGGAAACAAAGAGCATCACAAGGTGTTTCTCAGCTCAACAGCGTCGCTATCTCAACCGGTATGAGAACTGTTGGAAAAGAAATGCACGATTCACTTATTTGGGTCAAGATTCTAAGACTATCTCAGAAAAGTTTACATACGTAATATGTTCGACTGAATTTTTCAAAAACATACGGTTTTAGGTGATGCTCTCCAAATGTGGTACAGCCTTGGATAGTATCTTTTTTCCTGGATCATTTGAAAAAGATGGATGAAGATTGGCCTGGAGTCTACTAGCACATTTTGTGTGGACAATGGACTTCACCCTAAGTGGTGGATCTAGAAATCATTTTGATCTGGAGCAAACTTAAAATATATTAACAAAGTATTGTATATGCATGGATGCATTAATTAAAAATTTAAAGAAAATACATTTAAATTTTAAAAGTCATGGTGCAGGTCAACTGCCCCCACCCTTTTTTCATGTAGTTTCGCCACTGTCCACCTTATAACTATAGGTTTTTCTCAGATTGTGTTGCTACTCTTATGGCACATGTACACCTTGCTTAACGGCAACGATTATTCACGTGGAGATTCTTTTTCCAACAGAGAAAACAATGGACAAGGACAAGTTTACGCTCAAAGCTTTATTAGTTTATTATCTCCAAAACTCAGCATACTACACGTTTGTAAAGAAGAAATAAATCGACTATCTAGTCTAAGAAAACCCTAATTCAGATTGATTAGGATGTTCTTAATCCTAATTTGAATTGGTTCAATTCCTAAAATTAATTACACTTGGTTTACATTAAGACACATTTAAAGTTATCATTTATCAACCATAAAGAGACTAAGACCATGAGTAACCCCAGTCTCTTAACTGGGTTCTTAACTTCGGTTAAGAGACGGTTTTAGATTTTCTTAGATTTTAAATAAGAAAAGCTAAGAATCGTCTCTTAATTAAGAGATAAGAGCGTTTCTTAGCCGAAAAGTGTAAAAAAAAAAGTTAAATCATAAGTTTAGAACCCCGGCTAAGAGACTAGAGTTAATCATGCTCTAAACCACACGGCCGGTTCTCCATCTTTGGTTTTCCCTTCTTCCTTTATTTTATACGTAAAACACAAGTGTTAAAGTGCCCTCCTTTTGATCTTTAGATCTTGATCTTCTTGTTGGTCCAACCGAGAAGACCAATAGATTCTCAATCAGGTTGTCTCGCTTATCTTCTCCTTGAATCTAATCTGCCGCCATTCTGTCTCGACTAGATTGTTCATCATACAAACAAAATTAAAATTAAAACCAGTATAAAATGAATTAAATAACGTATTATCATATACTGATTCTCTTATATAATTATATTTAGATCATTTTATTGAATATTAAGACAAAAATGTAATAGAAACTAAATTACTATGGCTATTTCATCAAAATTTAATATTATAATTTATTTTGAATATTAATATGACCATGACTTATAAGACGAATTAAATATTTTGAAAACGCAGGGTAACTCTAGTAAAGATTGTATGCATGGAATTTATAACACATGAAATTTTATGCCAAAGTCAAGAAAAAGATTAAGATAAGCATAATGTTATATTGTGTTAAAAAAAAAACATAATGTTATATATAATACTTGCTCTTTTTATATGTGATCATCATACGATAGAGATAAATATTTGTATTCACAAAACATATAGAAAGAAAACAAGGTAATATAGAGAATGTGGTCCTTTCTACCAGAAACTATAATATTCCGATTGCCATCATTTGAAGGTCCTCACGTCCTAAAGTTCGGAGACTACCAGTTATAGGAATAAAAACACAAGATACCAAGAACGCTTTTTTGTATATTAGAAATCTGTTAAACAATCTTTCTAGATCTGTTTAATCCGAATTACTCTCAGTCACACACGACTAAAGACTGACCAATTTCTAATCTCACGAAACAGAAACACGAGCTGCACCCAAGGTCACTCGTATTTCTTCAGCTATCAAGAACAAACCTCTTGCTCTAACTTTTTCAATCTCAAACGGCTAACATCGATCTACCCAAAGTAATAAGGTTAAATACCCTTAACACAATATCTTATTTTCCTAATATTGTGATAAGCCCAAATCTTCCAGATCTTTTTTGCTTCACGCCAAAGTAATATTCTGGAACCAATGAGACACTGACACGTCATCGTCTCATAACTGAATTGTAACAGCGAGTTACACATCCATCAACTCGTGTGACACCTCCTCTGTTTCACGATCAGCACAAGCTCCTTTTCCTGAGCTTACATTCTCCCCCTTTTTATCTGAATGTAACAACCTAAGCATCCTTCACTGGAAACAACCACACATAACAAATATCCAAGACCATGGAGATAACTAGAATATTCAAACTACTAATCATGAGCTGAAAAACACATCCTTAAATAAGTTGCAAATACGGTTCATAGGAAGCACAGCCGATACACATAGTCTAAGTCTTAGATGCCACAAGATAGATAACATCAACAACAAATATCAAACGAAATTTAGATGTGACACAGTCATTATTCAGAGATGCCTCAATCCTCTTCCTCGTCTTCATCATCTCCATCATCCTCCTCGTCTTCATCAAACTCAGGATGAGGGACATATTGCACATAATCTCCCCCTGCTTAGGTGCACATTAAGATAAAAACATATTTGTTAGACAAGCAGCAGGTAAAGATATAAAATTGTACAACTCCCTTACTCCTCAGGCGGACTCGAATGGCTTTGAGGCCAGTAATGGTGCAATTGATGTCTTCTTCAAGACTGGCAGCACTTGAATCTGCTCCAGACCCTCGACCAGCCTTAATGTCCTTGACGACCAATTTTGGTGTTCCCGTGAATTCATCATTTAGAGTGTCAGGAGGTACAGTACGCTGAAAGAGAATGACCTGCTGAATCAAGGTAGGAAACATGATGCAACGTGTCTTCTCTGTCTTAGTGTTCCCCGCCATCGACATAATTTGATCGTAGACTAGTTTCCCAAAGTCGAATCCATCATGATGATGGAGCATGTAGACAAACCTGAGACGCTTCTGATTCATGGATGTGTAGTTCATGGTAGGAATCCAATTCGAGCAGACGAGTTTGTACAGAACATGATTTGTAGCGGTGAGATACTTCGAGCTCATATTCTCCCATCGTCTTATTCTGCCGTCAGTGAGAAAACCACAAACTTCATCAATGCTTTCATCCATCCAATTGGGATCTTCTTCAAATCCAGAAATGCAGTACAAAGAATTGATCAGACTCAGAGAGAAATCAACAAGAGAGCCTCTGACATACGCAGCTACACCATCGTCTCGTTCCTCAGCCTCAGGGAGATTAGCAATGAATTCTCTTACCACGTTCGGCTGATAGGGATCGATATCAGTGAGGGTGTGAATCAAACCTGCTCCAGTCACAATTCTTCTGACATCAGAGAGATTATCGTCCGCGAGAGAGATACACTGCTGAGGAATGAACTTCCGGCCTCAGAGGTTTTTGTACCGCTCAGTCGCCGCCATTGAGAAGAACTTTCCAGTCATTGGCATCCTTTGTTGTCGCATAAGCTCTGGATAGAACTGAGCTTTAGTTTGATAAACATTCCGACTCTCCGCATATCTCTGTTCTTTGGAGCGATTTTCAGGAGTATCAGCTGCAACCGGAGCTTCATCGGGGTTATCGTCGGAGGATTTCTCATCAGACAGAGACTCAACTTCCGGCTCAATGTGCCTAGGCGGAGGCGCAGTATCACCAGCTGAGACACGACGGTGAATCCGCTTTCGCGAGGATGAACACGATCCAGAAGGGATGTTAGAAGTGTTCATTGGAGCTGTCTCGGAGACACGTGGCGGATCGGATTCAACATTCTTCAACTTCGAGAGCCGCGAGCTTCTTCTTGTTGGTTGCATGTCGCGAGTGAGAGAGATCGAGTGCGCCGGCGAGAGAGAGAGAGAGAATGTGACACTTGAGATTGGCTGAATCATTCAAGCCACAAGTAACAACCCTAAGCTCACTCACAAGGCCCAAAACATATGACCCAGAACTAATGAATGAAGAACTTAAAATCAAACCGTTGTTGTTTTTTTTTTTTTAAATTTAAAAAAAACTATGTACCAACATCACTTACGTTTGTGAGAGAGAGAGTTTGTGAGAATGATAATCACGTCCTTGTGAGCAGTACAGCATGCAAAAGAAACCGTATCTATAACAATCCGCCAGAAGACATACTCAAGGATGCCTTTAGCGTCCAGAAGAGAGCTACAGAGATTGCTTCCCACTCGCACTAAGTCACCAAAAAGTTTTAATAGAAATCAGTGATACCAGCCCAAGTCTGTAGCTATTTCTCAGCCGAGTAGCTGTCACAGACATGATTCTACCACACAACTCACTCACACCTTAGCTCCTACAGCACAGTCATTTGTATGGTCTGGAAACACAGTGTAGACATCTTGTGGGTCTGCCTCTCCAACTCGACAGACATAGTAAACATTTTTTCTTTTATCAGAGTCTGTTTATCAACTCAAGTGAGTGAGACAGTTGTCAATACTAGAGACTAAGTGGGGCAACACCTCACTCCAGGCTGAGCTATCTCGAAGAGTTAACATCAACCCTGCCCAGTCCGGACAGTGATCGAAATCAGAGTCTGAATGTTGTGTCATTCAGCTCCAAAACGAGTATACATCATTCCAGGCCTTTTCCTTTTTTTTCTTTTTTTTTTGATTTTCTTTGCATTGCATGAGATATGATATTCTCCTTCTGCCTATTTTCACTCAGTCTCTGCTGTGTTTCCTCATTCAATTCAAACAGTGATCAATGCTCAGACCAAAAATGTTGCAGCATCCTGGTCCAAGATGAGTGTCTTTCACCAGCGAATCAAGTGATTGTACTATTGAGAAGATAGTGGAGTAAGCTGCACAATCGAACTTGTTGGCTCAAGGTTTTGGGATTGTGGTGACATATCGAGAAGCAGTAACACATATATACAGCAGCTATCCTCTTCTGACAGCACTTATTCAGAGATTCACAATCCCTAAGGCCTTTTGAAGGCCTAGGAACGTGTTATAGTCCAGAGGTTTGGTGAATAGATCAGCCAGTTGTCTTTCCGTTGGTACATGCTCCAGGATCACGATTTTCATCTCAATCAACTCTCTCACAAAGTGATGTTGAATGTCAACATGTTTGGTACGTGAATGCTGAACCGGATTTTTAGACAAATTTATAGCACTCATATTATCACAATGAACTAGCATAGGATCAGAGATGATACCATAATCCACGAGCATTTGGCGCATCCACAGTAATTGAGTGCAACAACTCCCTAGGGCGATATACTCAGCCTCGGCAGTTGATAGAGAGACACAGTTCTGTTTCTTGCTATGCCAGACTACCAAGTTGTACTATGTCTGTCGTCCAAGCATCCTGCCCAGTCAACACCACAGAAACCTGCAAGATTTACGTTAGTTTCAAAGGTATAAGGTAGACCAAAATCCAACTTCCTTTAACATATTTGATAATGCGTTTGACAGAATTCATATGTGATTCCTTTGGAGAGGCTTGATATCGTGCACAAATACCTACGCTGAGACATAGATTAGGTCGACTCGCAGTAAGGTACATCAGACTGCCTATCATGGCCCTATAGAGTTTTTCATCGACCTGTTTCCCATCAGCATCTCGCAACAGCTTTGTAGTTGTGCTCATCGGAGTACTGGCTGTCTTACTCGTCTGCATCCCAAATCTCTTAATAAGATTTTTCGCATATGTGCTTTGTGATACCGTGATTCCATCATCAAGCTGCTTGACTTGCAGTCCAAGAAAATAGCTTAGCTCACCCACCATACTCATTTCGAACTCCTTGGTCATAGTTCTTACAAACTCATCAACCATGGACTGAGAGGTTCCTCCGAATATGATATCATCAACATAGACTTGGATGATAAGTATGTCTTTTCCATTCTCACTAATAAACAAAGTTTTATCAACTCCTCTTTTTTGAAACCCAGCCTGAGTCAGGAACTCAGTCAGTCGGTCATACAAGGCTCGGGGAGCCTGTTTAAGCCCATACAGTGCCTTCTTGAGTTTGTAGACATGATCAGGAAAGTGAGGGTCCTAGAACCCTTTAGGCTGTGTGACATAGACTTCTTACTGTAACACACCATTCAGGAATGCACTTTTCACATCATTTGATATAGCTTAATCTTCAGATTGCATGCCATTCCGAACAAAAGTCTGATCGACTCTAGTCGTGCAACTGGAGCAAATGTCTCATAAAAGTCCACACCTTCGATTTGTATGTAGCCTTGTCCCACAAGTCTGGATTTGTTTCTGACCACGTTCCCATTTTCATCAGTCTTATTCTTGTGGATCCATTTAGTGCCAATGATGTTGACCCCATCAGGTCGTGGAACTAGTTCCCATACCTGTAACCGATCAAACTGCTCAAGCTCCAGATGCATAGACTCTGTCCAAAACTCATCATTTAGTGCTTTCTGAAGAGTTTTAGGTTCAATCAAGGATACAAAGCACTCGAGTTCGTTCATCTCAACTATGTAGCACGCAAGCTTGACCATTTCCTTGAAGTCAATCTCCTTCTTACTTGTGACTCTCTCGTCAAATACTCCACCAATCACATCAGGAGCAGAGTGATTCTTATGCACTTTAGCTTTATCCAGATCAACACGATGTTCTCTGGTCTGATCATCCTCTCCTTCTGACTCGTCTTTGATTTTTACCTCAGAGGATGATGAAGCTGGCTGTGTGACACACTCAATTTTCTGAGTTACTCGTGCTTGATAGAATCTGATACTGTCATCAAACACAACATTTACATTATCTCCAATGAACTTGGTGCGTTGATTGAACACTCTGTATGCTGAGCTATTTGTTGAATATCCTAGAAACATCCCAACGTCACTCTTTGCATCAAACTTCCAGAGATGTTCTTTATCATTCAAGATGTAGCACAGACAACCAAAGACGTGCATATGACTGAGGTTTGGCGTATTTCCCTTGAACACTTCATACGGAGTAGTTTTTGTGTTAGGCTTGACCGATTTATCACATAACATGCAGTGGCTATAGCCTCTGCCCAAAAACTGGATGGTACACTGTTTCCACAAAGCATGGCTCTAGCCATCTCTTGCAGTGTCCTGTTTTTTCTTTCCACTACTCCATTTTGTTGAGGAGTTTTGGGAGCTGCATACTTATGTTGGATTCCTTGACTGTGACAAGATTTATCAAATTCTTCATTTTGAAACTCTCCTCCATGATCACTCTTGATCTGCACTATGCCGCCTTTTTCCTGTTTGAGTTGCAAAGCCAGAATGCGTAAACTTTCCAATGCATCAGATTTGTTCCTCAGGAAGTCTACCCAAGTGTATCTGGAGAAGTCATCTACAAGAACAAAGATGTATCTTTTTCCAGCAATTCTGTTTGGCGTGATTGGTCTCATAAGATCCATATGCACCAGCTCCAGTGTCCCCTTGGATCTGATCTCAGAAATCTGCTTGTGCTGAACCTTAACCTGATTTCCCTGACATCAACCTCCACACACATTGTCAGTTTGTTTCTCTAGTTCTGGAACTCCCCTGACAACCTCAGCATTGACCAGTCGGTTCAGACCATTAGTATTCATGTGTCCGAGTTTTTTGTGCCAAAGATCCAACTTAGACTCTTTAGCCGAGTAGCACAAATGTGATGGCTTCCACATGTAACAGTTGTTTCCAGATCGCACACCGCATAGAACCACATTCCCTTTAGTATCGACAGCTCAATATTCTTTGATGTTGAAGATAACCTCGAATCCCTCATCACACAATTGGCTGACACTGATGAGGTTTGCCTTAAGACCGTCTACATAGAAGACATTAATGAGTCTAGGTAAGACAGCCTTGTCCAGTTCCTCCACTCCTCGTATCTTTCCTTGACCACCATCACCGAAGGTCACTTTGCCTCCTTTGATAAACTCGAGCTTCTCAAAGAAATCTTGATTTCCTGTCATATGTTTTCAGCAGCCACTGTCAAAGTACCAAGGAGTATCAAACTGTAGGTTGGAATCAGAACTTGTGTATGCAACGTTGCTCACTAACTCAGTTTCAGTGGACAGGGTTACAAGGTTGCAGATGATAGGTTGTTCTGCATCAGTGTGTAGTTCATTCTTCTCATTGTGTGAGACAGTCGAGGCTCTCTGCTTGTAGTTCGGGTACAGATCTCGCTTAGCTATCCAAACATGACCATACAAGGATGGTTCCATAAAGCAAAGATTCATTCTCCAGGCTCGTTGATACTGATTTTGTCGGAAGTAGCAGAATCTGACGCTATGACCACGCTTTCCGCGGAAGTGGCATCCATTTCCTCGTTGCATAGTAGTAGTCTTCTTCATGTTTCCACTTTTCTGATTATCAGTCTGAACCTTTGTCGATATTTGGGTTTCTTTTTCTTTCGAACTGCCTTTCACAAATACAGTTTCTTCAACAGATTTGGATGCAGAGCCTTGAAAACCCAAATCCCAACTGCTGCTAGGACACTGACCGATGGTGAGAAGATGATCCAGGGTTGTTGTGCCAGTAGTAAGCATTCTTACTTTCTTGAGATTTTCAGTGAGTTGATTTTCAAGTAATTTGCTCTTGTCCATCTCCTTGATCAGTAGATCATTCAGATGATTTACCTTCAGCTCAAACTGCTTCTGCACCCTTTCATGTTCTGTCATCGCTCTCTTTAGGGACATCATCTCTTGGTCTGAGTTCTTTAGGATTGATAATTCAGCACTTTGATTCGATGGTTTCTCCAATTCCAAGATATTCACCTGAGCTTTTAGCATGGCCTTATCTTTCAGTAGTTGCAGGTTCTCATGGCTGAGTTCAGCAAATTTGTCGAACAGAGACTTGTATTATGTTTCGAGGTCGTTGTTGAGATCATCTTCATCCTCTTCCACGACTGAATCCAGATTTGGTTCTTCTCCCTTACAGACAAGTGCCATAAAGTTTAGATGTAGCTCATCTCCATCGTTGTCACTCTCTGAGTCTGTATCACTGAAACACATGAGTGACTTGTCCTTTTTCAGATTATTAGGACATTCACATCGAGTGTGACCAAAACCCTTGCAGTCAATGCACTTCAGTTCTTTTCGTTTAGCTAGTGTACACTCATTGTGATAATGCCCATAGCCTTCACACTCATGACACTGCAACTCCTTCTTCTTCGAGTTCTTCGAGTCTTGCCTAGTGTACTGAGAGCTGTTTCGATCTGAGTAATTCCTCTGAAGCCGTGAGTTGGATCGATTCCCTCCTTTCTCCATTCGCTTGATGAACTTGTTGAAGTTTCGAGCCATTAGTCCCAAGTTCTCTTCTATCTTTGTGACTCGATCCTGCTCTTTAGAGTCAGCTACAAATGCGATGCTTTTTTGAGAGTTTGCGGTTCGATTAGTTTTCTCCAGATCATGAACTTTCAAGATACCAGACAACTGATCAAACTTCATCTCATCAGTGTTAACGGCTATATCCAGTACAGCCTTGTAAGCTTCGAATCGTGGAGGTAGGCATCTTAACAGTTTTTTCACCAAATCCTTCTCATCATAATTCTTTCCAAGAACTGAAGCTTCGCTAGCAAGTTCACTGATCTTTGAAATGAATCCGTCAATCGGTTCATCATCCGTCATGCGAAAGTTTTCAAACTTTGAGGCTAAGTGATCAATCCTTGTTCTCCGTACGCTAGTATTCCCTTCCAAGTGATTGGTCAAAATATCCCATGCCTCTTTAGCAGACTCACAGCCTTGGATGATTTTGAACTGGTCCAGATCCACCGAAGAGAAGATCGCAGTGAGAGCTTTAGAGTTGAACTTCGATTCTGCCTTCTCTTGATCAGTCCACCTATCCTTCGGCTTTAGGGCCAAAGTTTTGTCATCGGTCATCATTGTAGGAACAGACCAACCTTCCTCTACTGCGGTCCATGCATCCTCATCAATTCCTCTGATCAACTGTCGCATCCTTGCCTTCCAATGACCGAAGCTGCAACTGTCCAGCATGATAGGTTTATGAATCCCAAATAGTTTCTTCATGGTGTCCATGAAAACCGCAGGATCTCAACCTGTTAGTATTATATGATACCACAGAGGTTTCCTGCTCTGATACCAAATGAAAGTTCAGAGACTACCAGTTATAGGAACAAGAACACAAGATACCAAGAACGATTTATTGTATATTAGAAATCTGTTAAGCAATCTTCCTAGATCTGTTTAATCTGAATTATTCTCAGTCACACACGACTAGAAACGGACCAATTTCTAATCTCACGAAACAGAAATACGAGCTGCACCCAAGGTCACTCGTATTTCTTCAGCTATCAAGAACAAACCTCTTGCTCTAGCTTTTTCAATCTCAAACGGCTAACATCGGTCTACCCAAAGTAATAAGGTTAAATACCCTTAACACAATATCTTATTTTCCTAATATTGTGATAAGCTCAGATCTTCCAGATCTTCTTTGCTTCACGCCAAAGTAATATCCTGGAACCAATGAGACACTGACACGTCATCGTCTCTGTAACAGCGAGTTACACATCCATAGACTCGTGTAACACCTCCTCTGTTTCACGATCAGCACAAGCTCTTTTTCCTGAGCTTACACATCCATCATTGTTCACTGAATTAAAAGCTAAAGCTAATGTATGTGTTCTTAATTTGGCTCTTTTTTACCTGGTGCTTCCGTTGAAGAAAACAAGCACTTTATTGATTTAAGAGATGAAACATAACAAATATTCAAAGAAGATTAATAAAAGAAAACGGAAAGCTGATGAAGGATCATATGGTATCACGACCCTTCCTTATTGAATCACACAAACAATCACAAACGGTAACGATCAAACGGCGTTTAAGCAGAGTTAAACTCGTAAAAGAAGAGATCTTCAAAACGGTCATTGGTCTGAGCTTTGCCACCATGCATCAGGAGCCCTTTCTTACCATTAATTGTCGCACTCGTGGAAGCTGTCCATCCCCTGATCTCCGGAGTCACCTGCTTCTCTTCTTTATTTTTATTTTTGTGGCCTCCAAAAGGGTTTCCGATCGAAACATCTACATCTAATAGGATCGGGATCCCAAGATGTATTGATAGTCCTGATGACCCACTCGTTGTCCCCTCCACCTCCTTCTCTTCACCTAACTTATCCAACCTCTCCCATTTCAACGTTTCTGTATCCAACGCAAAAGTCCCATCCATCAATTGTCCCGGGCCCACGTGAGCTTGTGGATCCATCGCTACCTCACCTCCAAATACAACAATGTGTTTCCCAACAACCGCACTAGCGAAAACACTCCTCGCAGAAGGCTTCTCACCAAATGTTTCCACTTGTGTCCACTTGTCTTCAACCGGGTCATAGTAATGAACATCATCAATTTCACATCCGTTGAATCCATAAACCACCCAAACCTTCCCTTGCACTACTTCGAGGCCGGCTCCTCCTCTTATGCTAAATGATTCTCCTGGGGTTGCACACTGCTTCCACTTCTGATCAACGATATTGTAGGCGTCTAGGGTCTTGAGACGCTCCGTAGCACTCACTCCACCGAAAACATAAATGTTTTTATCATCGGCTGCCATAGAGTGGAAGCTACGAGGAGTGGGTCCTTCTTCAACCGGAGTTAGCAGTTTCCACACGTTTTTGGTCGTGTCATAAGAGTAGAAAGCGTTGTATTTGCGGACCGCGTCTCGGCCACCAAAGACATAGAGGGTTGTTCCAACTGACACCATTCTGACGCCTAAGCAGGAGAGGTGTGGAATGTCTCCCGTGGCTGGAGCAATGGACCATTTCCCGGTCTTGAGGTCAAAGACGTAAAGGTCTTTGTCAATAGGCACATTTGGTGTGAACTCGCCACCAAAGGAGTAAATCTTGTTTCCTACTTGTGCTATGGCATGTGAGCATCTTAGCCCTGGGGCCTTTCCTTTTTGCTCCACCTTATATATAAATTACTAATATAATTAAATTATATCAAGATCTACGCATTCTTTTAGTTGATTCAAGTCTACTTTTAGTTATATATATTACCACTATTACGTTGATTTTCAAATTTAGTCACGCTTGTTTTCACATAATTACATAAATAATCACATAAATATGGTGTGTCTATGTTAAAAAGGAAAATATTTTTTGTTATGTCGATCTAAGAGATTTCTACCTTTAACCAGTTTCCAAGCGAATCAAGAGTGGATGAGAAAGAAACATAGGCTCCTAGGGAGTGTAGAACATCGGTCGAACGCCCGTGAAACCCAACGATTTTGCCACCTTGGAGAACAAACTTTACCCCCGGACTCGTCTCGATATGCATATTGGTTTTGCCTTTGAAAGTCTCGAACTTAAGAGCCACGATGGTTTCTTGAGTTACTGTCTCACGGAAAGCTTCTACGTAAACGATGTAGTCATCTTCATCAACCTCAAACTACGTATAAAAAACAACTCTCAGTACGAAACTAATATTGAACAAATTTGATATTTTCAACCTAATATAATTATATAGAAGTATATATATTTAGTACCTCTTCAACTTGTTGTGTTTGTTCACCATGTTCATCTCCAGCAACCACTTCAGAACCATCGACATACTCAAACTTGACGAAGGATATACAATCCTGGCCTTGCCCTACATATACTTTTCTAACATTTTCGTGAACGCCATCATCCCATACGTTTCCTTTCTTACCACCCTTTGCTTCCAGCTTTAGAACCATCACTTTTCCTTGTGCTTTCTTACGAATATTACAACCTGTAGTTACGAATATAGCTAAGTCATACAAAAACAATAATATGGGGTAGAGGGAGAGAGATGTTGAGAGAACTGACCTGAGAATAATTTAATTATTGGTGCAGTGATCCATATTGGGAAATTGCATGGGTACTTAGACCAACCGCAACGGTCGGTTTATTGAGTCCTTAGCTCGCGGTTTTAGGAAAAATAGAATTAAAAAACTTTAATTAAGTACGGTTTATTAAGGACCGTAACTTAATTAGAAGGCTGGAAGGATTGAATCCTTACCGACGTGTCATCCCTTCCCCGGTTCGATGTCGGGATGAATTTGGTTCAGGGAAAAAAAAATTAAACGCGAAGGAGATTAAAAAAAAAAAAGCTCCGGGCGATCGAAGAGGCGACAGACGACTTGGTGATATCGAAGGTAAATCGAAGCCTCCTATCGTTCGTTTATGGATTTGTTTTGGTCGGATGTTGTTCTCCTCGAGATTTAGGGTTTCTTTTCAGTTTTAAATCGATTTGGGGATATTTCGATTGAAGTTAGGGTTTCGAAT
>NC_027752.1:38566900-38575962 GCF_000695525.1 Brassica oleracea var. oleracea
TTTTTTTTTTTTTTTTCAATTTTTTAAAAAATATATTATTATTTTATTCCTAAGGACTTCTGATTGGATAACACTATTGGACGTAAGATTAAGACAATAATCCTTAACTATTCAAAAGTTAAAAAATAATACTTTTTAACTCCTAAGGACTCCTAATACAAGTACACCAATGCATATGCTCTTATCGACCCATGGGAAGTTCACAACGACGAATTTCTTCATGTATTTTATATCTCGCGATACACGAGACATTAAATAATGAATGAACCCATGTGAGTACACGTTAACATACCGCAAGTAGTTGGATCGGAATATATTTTCACTACACCCAATACAAGCCAACTCATACAGTTTCCTAATTAGTTATACAAAGAGCATTTGCTATTAAAGAAATACAATAAATCTCCTAATTTGTCGAGAGCTTGATCCGCACACCCATGCGGATATTCATTTTTACCTATTTAAATAAATATTTATATTGTACAAATAGTAGTCTATATTTAAAATTTTACTATATGAAATAAGTATTTAATATGGCATTTTTAAACAATTTTTTTATATTTTATATTGATTAATTTTATTTTGATTTTTAAACTGTTAGAATATGAATCACGCGTCCGCACAAGTGTATTTTTATTTTTTGTATAGATCAAAAGTTTAATGTATAATAAAATTGTTATAAATATTAGTTAAAATTCTGTGTTGTATATTTTATATTCTTCATCATTGATCATATTTGATTTGCATTGGACTATTATTTATATATATAATATATATAAGAATCTGTATTTTCATATGTGCGGAGTTGCTTATGTAAATCAACTATTTCTTTGTTTTAATTATGTTATGTTTCAAAGGTATCCGAATGTGGAAATAAATATACTTGAGTTATGTATATCACTATATTATTAGTATAATATGTAACAGTAACAAATAACCTTTATTTTAAAAAAGATATTCATTAATACTTCCGTAATAATAGACACTAATTGTTATGCTTTTAGAAAATATTTTTGTATAGAAACAATGGTAAACTGGTTTTCCTAAATTAATGTCACCAAATTTTTTAAGGAGGGTAAAAAAAATTTTGAAAAAGATTTAATAAAATAGAAAAAGACATGGATTGCTTAAAGTTAGAATTACTTAATACTTTAGAGGTATTTTTTATTTGTACTTCTGATTTAATAGATTAGATAAATTAATATTAGGAGCATTGCCAGAGCTAATTTAAATACATTGCCGGAGGTAATTTAATACATTGCCGGAGCTAATTTAATACAAGGAGCATTGCCCTCCTATTAATGAAATACAATAAATCTCCTAATTTAATACTTGATAACTGAATAAAGATGATAATTTAATACAAGGAGTAGGCCTGTCCAATATGGTAAAACCGAACCATACCGAACCGAACCGAACCGAAATAACAATATTGTATGGTTTTGGTATATACCATATAAACCGAATGGATATGATTTTATAAAAACCGTAGGATTTGGATATGGTTTGGTTTATAACCGATTAAACCGAATAAACCGAACAAAACCGATCAAAAGTAAAAACATGTAAATATGTACATATTTTATAACGTCCCATGAAAAATATATTTGTTATATAAGTTATTCTTTTGTTAATAATTATTACCATATTTTTCTAGTAATAAAGAATCATAATTTGAAAAACACTTAAAATATAATTAAATAACAATTCATCGTAACTGAGGATTTTTATTTTCTTAGTCTTCTTCTTTTAATCATTTTGTTTTCTTTTATCATTGATTAAATTGAAGTGAAGGTTATAAATTTGATAGGTAATAACTAGAAAAAATTCTTCACAATTTTTTTCTTATTTATAAACAAACAGAGTTTCACTCGACGAAGCATGACTTTGATGAACACTAAATATGGAAGAGTGAAAACATTTTCTTTCATACTTCTCTTTTGTTTTTTATTTTTATTTTCAAAATTTCGAGCTTTGATTTTAGTTCTAGATTTGATTATTTCATTTGAAGGTATAAGCGTTTTTATTTTTTTGTTCTTTTATTTGAAAATATAATATATTTTTATTAAATGACTGCGATGACAATATGACTCTAAAATTTATATAATATGATCCCAAACTAAATAATTATGTTTTGGTATAAAACCGAATAAACCGAAAACCGGCGGTATATAAACCGAACCGAACCGAAGTAAATATGGATTTAGAATGGTAGTTATATTTTACTAACCGAAATACCGAAAAACCGAAAAAACCGAACTGAAACCGAATCGATATCCGGATTGAACACCCCTAACAAGGAGCATTGCCGGAGCTAATTTGGTGGCAAATGGGCTATTAATGAAATACAATAAATCTCCCAATTTTTTTATAATGTGAGTAATTTTGGCTAAAGCACAAAGATTAAGAAATTTATTATGTTTTAAAAAGTGTTATATAATAAATAGGTTAGTTATAACTTGATCAATCAAAAATAAATCTATTTAATTTGATTGGTCACACTATATTCAATAAATGTAAAAGTTACCTAGAAATATAAAAATTACTTACATTTTGAAACATTTTTTTCCCTAAAACTACTTACAATATAAAACGGAGGGAGTACTTGATAACTGAATAAATATGATAATTTTTCGGATATGAGATAAATATCATATTTTCTTAACTACTATGGTGTATTTATAGTTTTGTAGTTTTTGGTGAGAAAATATTTTTATATATTCATGAAATATAGGCATTATATTTTCTTAAAATTTATTTTAACTATATATTTCATGACATAAAGATTTATTTTTATAATACATACAAATCTACAATATTGCATTTGTTAAAAACTTACCTTACGTTTCCAAAATGTGATTAAAATATATTATTAGGAATGATATACTATAAATTTTCAAATATCCAAATTCATAAAATTCATCTTTAGTTATTTTAATCACGATCTGAAAGTGTGGTTTTCTGTTCCTGTGTTAGATCCTAGGTTAGGTTTCAAGTCATATCACAAATTCTAGATAATAACTTCGTTCATATGATTTTCTAATTTTTCTGAAAAATAATTCATATATACCTGGTCACGTTTATATTTTCTTCTTTTAAGTTCGATATATTTTTTATAATAACTATTTATTTCTAATACAATTTTTTTATAAATTAATAGTTTATGAAATTTTTTAAAAATATTAAATTAATTTTTTATTAGAAGTTTATTATAATTACATAATTTGATCATGCTAAAATATTTTACAGAATGTATTAATTAGTATTTAAAAAATAATTTATTCTTATAAAATAAAAACATTACTTTAAAAGAAGAGGTTATATTTAATTACTTTTTAACTTATTATTAAAATATTATATATATATATATATATCTCTTATATACTAAAGCACAAATCACTTGAGCAATCAGATCTTGACATGTTATTTCTTTACAAAAATAAAAATAAAAGTCAAAATTATACCATAATTTTCCGTCGACAACAACACCAAGATTTTCTATTTCAAATATTTTTATAACTGCAAAAATTCAAATTCCTATTTTTTCTCAACTACTACCATAACGTACTAAGATTAATTCATCAACTCCCATTGTCAAAAAAATGTCTCTTATATAACATTCTAACAACAATTATCTTCTTCTTCTTCTATCCTCTTTTTTTTTTCGTGAACGGTTTCTATCTGCATAATTCAAGTAGACGTTTACCATAATATAAATGGTGGAAAATCAGAGCTTTGTCTAATATCAGAAGCTTGAAGTTATTTTCAACATGAAAAGTTATTCTCAAATTTTCCTGGAAAAAGGTAAACACATTCATATTTAAAATTATAATATCTAAAATCTGTTTAAATAGATAAAACTCAGCTCTGTATACGTTTCTTATATAGTAAGGAAATAGAATTCAAGCTTCTCTGAAACATAAGCTGATAAAAAAAATTTAATGGAACTATAAAAAGGAGAGGGTGAGTAGTTTCTGACTTTCTGTTAATACATATGTAAATTAAGCTCTATCGGGAGAGCAAATTCCAATTTATATACTTAATATTTATGTATATATTAATGTACAATATCTTAACTTTACTAATCTAACGATGAAGTTTTCCGCAGATACATATTTCAAATATGAAAGCGTGCGCAGGTAAATCTTATATATTAAAACAGAAGTCACAACTTTGATTCATGTGTGATTTTTTTAAAATAGACCTAATTTACCAATTCCTATAAAGTCATGTTACATTTAATATCTAATCTTATCATTTAAATTTTTAGCCTACCAGAAATTTTTATTGGGCTATCAATAATTAGATTTAAACAATAAATGATCCATTGGATTTATAGATAATATAAATTAAATAGATATAATTTAATGTTCTAATACTATACTTCTATATGCTAAATATTTAAATATTTGTCGATGTTAACTTTTAAAATTATAAAGATTTTTTTTTAAATAACAAAAATCATATTATCTAACAATGATTAATCTTTACTACTTTAAACCAATGAAATTTTTTTTTAAACTATATAGTTTATTTTAAAAATTAAACAAAAAACTAAATGTTTAATTATTTACTCGATAATATAAATCTATGAAGCGAAAAGATTAATTTTTTAAGAACTTTCTAAATCTGTGAAATGTTACAATATCTTTGAATATGACAATAAAACAATATTTTACTAATCTTTATATATATAGTTACGATTTTAATAATGAAATAATAATCCGAAAATATATATATATATAGAAGAAGATACAGATACATGTAAAAGTTTGAAACAATCTATTCAATGAAAAAAATATACAGTAAACTTATTATGTTTTAAAAATTGATAGACACATATATATTATAATATATATACCAATTTAGAATTGAAAATAAAATATTTATATAAAAATAAATGAAAACAAAAATCTGAGCGGTTGCGCGGAACGAGATATAGTATCCATTTAAGAGATTCAATCACATCGTAAGTAAACATGTTCTATGAAACCTATAATTTTATAAATTATAGTTAACAAGTAATCTTACACCCACGACATGCAATTCTAGATAAAATATATTTTTATATTCATTGTGTTTTCATAGAAAATATGAATAGCAACTTTTTCAGGGATAATTTTACTTTCGTGATGTTACTTTAGTTATTTAGTATTTATATATTATCCTATAATGCTTATTTACTAGATTAGGACTAAGTATGTTAATGTTCATTGGTTTAGTCTTCTTTGATTACTCTATTGAGTTTTTATCTTTTGTTGTTTTAACCCTTAAAATATATTTCTGTAGTGTTTCAGATAGTGAAAACATTTTCAGTTCAATTTTGATTTTTTATAAGAAAATTTATTTATTTGTTTTGGTCCAATTTCTTACTGTTTTATATTTATTACTCAATTTATATATTTAAGTGAAGCGACTTGTGCTTTAGTATATAAAAGATACACCAAATAATATAATAATATTAATATAACTGTCAAATTTTAAAAATAACAATTAACTTCTATACACTAAAATCAAATATTTTTCTTATTTTAAAATAAATTTATCTTAAAATAAAAAAAATCTAAATAACGAATTTTTTTTAAATTAATATCTCTATAAATTAATAAAATTTCAAAGTCCAAAAATTATTAATTTATAAAGGTTCTACTGTATTTTATTATTTACATAATTTTCCTAGTATTTGATCTAGAAAAACTACTATCAGATAGAAAAATGATCTAAATAAATTCATAGACTTACGATTTAAGATTTTTCCAAAAAAAATTCATTAAAAGAAAAAATAAAAAAATACTTCAAAATTTCTTTTGGCTCCTCTCTTAAAATACTATAATACCAATATGGTCAAAGAATATTTTGTTTAAAAAAAGAACCAATTTTTTCATATGGTGGTTCCTCTCCATTTCTCCCATATAATTGTTGTAGTTTTTAGTATAACTTAACATGAATCCTAATTATTAAATAGGTTAATAAAAATTGATTTATATGAAAACTAATAAATATGTCATTTATAGTTTGATTTATATATTCTGTAAATTCCAGCACTATTATTTATATATCTTATCCAAAATTATTTATAAAATGTTTATGTTTTTAAGATATAATGTACTTAGTCATCATTTTTTATCAATATCAATTTATTTTTGCAATATTTGATACAAAAAAAATTATTTGAAGTAATAAAATACAAGAATCTTCAAAAATTAAGAATACTGAATATTTTTTTTATTGCATATTTTACTCTTAAAAGTTTTATTAATTATGCTTCAACACTTTATATATTTATCTTAATGGGTTTAAAACAATAAATTTAAAACATTATATTTCATAACATGGCTTTTACATATTTTGTTTTCTGAATTCAAACTTCATATTTTCATTAAATAAAATTTTGCTATTAGTTTTAATTTTTTGAAATATATGGTGCGAAAAACAATTTCAAACAAAAAGACTGGGAAATTCTTGGTATAGGCTCACATGATTATATTTACATATGATTGTTTTTACTCTCTAATTTCACTTGGGTTCTTAATAGGATTTTACGAATGGGTTCTTAATAGGATATTTTATGTTTACATTTGATAGTCATTACTCTTGGTATGTGGAAGCTTCCTTACATTAATACTTTTACACTATGAGGTTAGCGTTTCAATTTTTGGAGAAAGCAAATTATGCAGAATGTTGAAGAAAATGTTTATAAGAGATCTTTCGGCATGACGCAAGTAGTACCGTCAATAATAGTTTTCATAGGACGTCTCAAGGTGATGCAGCCAGACGTGAATCTTAATATGACAGGTAGAATTGTCGGTTGTAGTATCGTTTATGTATTGTTTCTCGTGTAATTGCAAAATTAACAAATGCCAAAAAATATGCTTTTAGAAGAAACATTGAAATTCATTAAGAAATGATTCCAAATCTTCCACAAAATCAGGAAAGTTAAAATGTATTAAATTACATAATTAGTTAGGTGGTTCATTGTTAGTAAATGACTAAAATATTTTAATGAAGGTTGTAGAAATAACATTTTATGTGGTTTACACATGAATATAATATCAGTTTGGTTACGTATTGGGTACTCTTCTTTTAAAAGTCAAATCAAGACCTTGGTTTGGAATGTGTAACACAGTTCAAAAAATGCAGATCAAACAGAAATGGAGATCAAGCAGAACAAATGCAGATCATGAAAAATAAATGTAGATCAAACTATTTTAATAAATTATTATATTTAATTAAATGTTGATTTTTCAATAAAAATTAAATATCTAAACAGAATACAACTGATTATAAATACGTAATTATAAATAGCCGTTCTTTTGTCAGCCTTATAAATAACCGTTATATATATATAAGTATAAGTAATAATATGAAAGTATATGCATGAATTATTTAAAAAAAAAAATTCCCAAGACTAATTTATATAAAAATATTAATAACTTTTAAAATATTATACATGATTTTTACTAATATATTTTTTTATATATATATATATATATATGTATATCACTTATTATATATATATATATATCACTTATTATAAATTAATTGATCTAAAATAACAGTTACATAAAAATAAGAAATGAAAATATTAAATAATACTTTTTAAAATATAAAAACTAATTAAACACAAGATACATACTACTGTATAAAAATATAAAAATCATCTAAAACTATTACAAAAATGGAAAAGTACTAACTTTAGTTTCTAGAGATGCTTGAATTAATAAAGTCACATGACATAAGACTATTCATTGCAAATAAATTTTAAAAGAAAACAAAGTATTGTCGAAAAAAAGAACAAAGCATTTATTGGGCCTTTACTCCCTCCCGCACCCTTTCTCTTGCATTTGCAGGACACATCATTTTGAAGACCAAAGATAATCTGCGAGCAGTTCAGTCATTATTTTTTCTATTTTTTAGTTCTGCATTAAAAATCATGAATGGACAATAAAATGCAGTTTTATCTGTAAACTAAATATCTGCATTTTATCTGTGTTTGTTCTGCACCCCTTTCATAGCCCTTGTGTTGTTAAGACTTTTTAAGTCACTTCTCTTTTAAGTAAATCCCTTTGAAAACTGAATTTTAATATGATAACTAGATTTTTTGACCCGTCTTTTAAAAGAACTGGATTATTTTTGGTTGAAATATTTTTTTATTTTGAAAATTGGATACACATTTTTTGTACTATTTAAGCTTTCATGTATGATTTATTTTAGTTACTTTTCTTAGGTGAACTATTCGAGTTTTAAATTATGATGATACATTTATTTAACCGGTTTATTTAACATGTTTTGAATTGATATTATTTTTATAATTTAAATAAAATAAGATAATAAATTTTTTAATCATCTTGTATTAATTAATTTTTAATCTTTCATAATAAAAATATGTTAATATGTTAATATGTTTGTTCAACCCGTTATACTTTTTTGAACATTTCAACCCATTATAATTAGTAAATATTAATATCAAAATCATGTTCATTCGGCCATTATATGTTTGTTCAAGAGTTTATAACATAAATGGTCACTTTACTAGTTTTTATTACACTCAAGAACACGGGATATTTGCTAAAACCAACCCAAATATTCAAGTCAAATGTAAAAGTGTACCCCACTTTCAGTCAAATGCAAAACCAACCTAAAGAAGTAGTGAAAGTACTGTTTAACCTTTATGACCAAACAAAAAACAGAAATGTATTTTACAAAAAGTGTACCTCACTTTCAGTCAAATGCAAAGCCAACCTAAAGGAGTAGTGAAAATACTATTTAACCTTTATGACCAAACAAAAAACAGAAATGTAATTTACGTTTATATCCTTTGGAAGTCTATACGTAATAAAAGAAGTCTACATATATATAGACTTCTTACGAATTCTACTTAATAGACTTGTTTTGTAGTCTACACTCTAATTTGATCTAATAATTTAATTTTGAAAAATGTATAAAAATAATTATTGTGATATTTTTAACTAATCATCAATATAATGGATAATATGAAGTAAATAAATTAAAATTTCATATAATCGAACAATTTTGAAGAATATATACTAATTTGGTTATCA
>NC_027752.1:38578248-38578697 GCF_000695525.1 Brassica oleracea var. oleracea
GTTGGCAGTCTACATTTTGTAGACTTCCGTTGAAGTCTATTTTGAAAAGTCAAAAGTTCGGTCAAATGAAAAACTAACCTCTTTTAGGTAGACGTCTTAGTAAGTCTACCGAAAGTTTTATTTTTGTTGTCAAAGGTAAAGATGGAGACTACTGGGGAAGTCTGCGTTAGAAAAAAAATTTGTCTGATCAATTGCAAAACTAACCCGTGCATTGACAAATAGACTGCATCGTAAGTCTCCACGGAGGCGTAGACATACAAAACAGTCTACCGTCGCGACACAGATCTGAAAAAGAACGAAAACCATGTAAATAGTTACCTTTTTCATGTGTAAAGCTCGTTTCCAACTTTTTCAATCGTCTAAACTCTAAATATGAGCAAAAAGAAGCATCTTTGACGATTCACTAACGAAGAAACTCGAAAATATGAAGTTTGTGATTATGAAAATGA
>NC_027752.1:38580414-38585675 GCF_000695525.1 Brassica oleracea var. oleracea
GAGATGAGAGGAAATGAAGTTTTTTGGGTTAGAATGAGAAAAAAGTGGTTGAAAATTGAATTCTAGAGTTTTAGAGCTCAAAAATGGTGGTTCATGGTGGTTGGAAAAATTGATGATGATGACATTTTTGTAAATAAGAAGAAATGGTTAGGGTGTATTTGGTTTTTTGTTAATTTCGAAATTAATAAAAAAATAAATAAAAATGGCAATTTTGTGAATAATTCAAAAACATAAGGATAGTATGAAAATTTTATTGATGAATAGTATGGATAAAAAAAAAGGGTTGGTTTTGTGTTTGACTTGAAAATATGGATTGGTTTTGAAAAACACCCCAAGAGCACATTGTGGTACCAAGGCACTTTTTAGTCATATACCAATTTCTCCTTGGAAAAGCTAAACTAGAGATGAGTATCTAAGTAATTTGACTTTTTGGTTGGTTAGGTTTGTTTTAGTGTTCAAATTTTGAAAAAAATCAGTGACTTGGTCGTGGACCCAAGGAAAACTTAATTTTGCTTTATAATAAGTATTGGGTCCGTAAAAAGTAAAATGTTTTTTTTTGTTACTTTCACCCACTAACAAAGTTTACGGTTACGATAGTTCGATAAACTTCGAAGGTGTTTTCTGACGTCGGGAAAATTGGTGAAAGATTTAATGACGGCTGAGGAGGAAGCTAGCGAGGAAGGAGGAAGCTAGCAGGGAAGGAGAAAGCGGAAGGTCCGTGAGTTTTTTGTTCGCAATTTTGCTCATTTTTTTTGGATTTAGGGTTTTAATCTTGTGTTGGTTTGGATCTTTCTAATCGATTGCATATGTTGCAGAGGAGACCGGAGGAAGCGGTTTGTCTTTCGATGATGGAAAATTAATGGAGTGAGAGGCATCGGAGTTGGAGATGACGGACGACCGGTTGCTTACGAATTCTAGGGTCTTGTCTTGGCTGACTTTTCCGAGTTTTTCAAAAGGATTTGTACTATGTCTGGGAGCTCATCTATTACCATGAAACAGGTGAGTCTCGTGAACTTACTTCTCTATATGTCTTCTTACTGAGTTTGTTTGCATTTTGTTATTGGGCATTTTTGTTAATAGTCGTGAAAGCTTCTAGAAATGTGCCAGTTCACAAACTATAAAGTTAGGTATTTGCATCAGAAATTTTATAGAGTGAGCTTCTGAATTTGTAAAACTTTTCGGGTTTTAACGGATTCTAGATGCTGTAGAAGATCTTCTTGAACTGGTTACGGGCTGAGCCAATATCAAATTATCTAATATCGTTATTGAGTTCTTTGTTACCATTAAGGTTTCTGGAAGGATTATGAGCAGCAGAAACTATGTAGCTAAGGATATCAGTTTAGGCATTAGGCCTTAGGCAGCTATGCTTGAAGGTGTATTCGAGGTTGCACGAGCTGTGAGAGTCACCATGGGTCCAAGGTATATATATTTATCTTGTTTACAGAGTTTTTCTAGTAACAGAAGTTCAATATGAGTATCTATTGGTTTCGGTGGTGGTGTTAGGGAAAAAATGTGTTTATAATATTTTTGGCATCGATTGAAACTTGCTTGAAACTGCTAAACTAATTGCCTTGTAAATCTCGAATGTTTTTTATGATCAGTATCTACAAGAACTTGTAGAGCTTTAGTCCTCAATTCATACTTTCGTTTTCCCTATGTGACTAAATGGCTTTGTGTATGTAAGGTGGAAAACACATGTATCCAAGAGGAAGTCCAGCAACATTTTCATTCATATGAAACAATTAATAGGTGTACACATGGATAGTTTGTAGGTATACACATGGATAGTTTTTATATATTGCAATTTGTAGGTGTACATATGGACAGTTTGTAGGTGTACACAAATGTGGTATGATTATTTTGTTGTAGTGCAATGTGTATGACACCACGATGTTTTACATAAAATTTGCTCTGGAATTTTTTGGATTTGAAACTATTATAGCTTGTAACATTGGGAGATACATCAATACAAGGATACATATTAAACTATTACTGAAGTGAAAAGTTGAATTGTACACATGGATTAAAAAAACTTATCCACAGGGAAAGGGTACACAAAATGCCTCAACCGAAAAATGTATTTATCGTAGCCAAATTGTATCATCATGTACATTGCGACTTGTATAAATGAGGAGTGTACACGACTCGTTATACACGTGTACATTATTTTGATGATCAAGACATAGCCAAGTGTATAATATCTCCGTGTACATTGTAAATTTGTATGATGAGTAATGTACATAGGTTTCGTTATCCACATGTACATTATCCTAATGTACATTGGTGAAAATGAGTGTACATAGGTCTCGTTACCCACATATACATTATCTTAGTGTACATTGATAGAAAATAGAAGTGTACATATGTTTTGTTATCCATGTGTACATTATCCTAATGTTCATTGGAGATTATATAAAATGAAAAACAATTATACATCTACAATTTCAAAATCAAGTTTCATACAATGTACATCTGCCACATAATAGCCACATGAGAATACATTTGTCACATATATGTTTACATCTCCAACATTCACAGAGGAAACTTATCAAAAAAACATTCAGAGGAGCTCATCATCTTTCTTCTTCAAGCTTGAGCAATCTCATCATCTTTCTTCTTCAACTTATCAGCGAATCCACTTGATACATTTGAACTGACTGCAAATAAACCCACTCTCTTGTAAGAGATCAAAAACCTCTCATTTCATTTCAGAAGCAAGCTTCAGTTTTCTCATCTCTGCTACCAATGATTTATCATCCCTGTTGCCATTTTTTCTGTAAATAATTCTTATATATTTATAAATGTTTTGGGAGGCTTAGTTTTGTCTTTTAATAAAAAACTAGATCTCGACCAGCGCAACTGCGCGAATTTTTGTTTTCATTTATTTTTATAAAAATATTTTGTTTTCAATACTAAATTAGTATATATTATAATATATATGTGACTAAATTTTTAAAACATAATAAGTTTACGGTATATTTTTTTCATTGAATAAATTGTTTCAAACTTTCACATGTATTTGTATCTTCTTCTATATATATTTTTGGATTATTATTTCATTATTAAAATCGTAACTATATATATAAAGTTTAGTAAAATATTTTTTTATTGTCATATTCAAAGATATTGTAACATTTCACAAATTTAGAAAGTTTTTTTTTAAAAAAAAAATTTCGCTTTATAGATTTATATTATCGAGCAAATAATTAAACATTTAATTTTTGTTAAATTTTTAAAATAAACTATATAGTTTCAAATTTGTTTTCATTGGTTTAAGGTAGTAAAGATTAATCATTGTTAGATAATATGATTTTTGAAATCTTTATAATTTTAAAAGTTAACATTGACAAATATTTAAATATTTAACATATGGAGGTATAGTATTACAACATTAAATTATATCTATTTAATTTATACTATCTATAAATCATTGGATTATCTATTGTTTAAATCCAATTATTGATAGTCCATTAAAAATTTCTGGTAGGCCCAAAATTTAAATGATAAGATTAGAAATTAAATGTAACATGACTTTCTAGGAATATGTCTATTAGGTCCATTTTTAAAAATATCACACATGAATTGAGTCATGACTTCTATTTTAATAATATAGATTTAAAATACTTATGTTAATAATTTGAAGGTAACTTTGAAAATAGTATCAAATATGAACCAATATTAAAATTTGTTTGAATTATGTTATAAATGTGTGTTCTCTTCATATATAACTAAAGCAAATCCGCCATACGGGCGGGCGGATAAATAAATTATTAATAGAAAATTATTTTAAATGTTTAGTTTATTTTAAAATATTTATTTTACTATTCATTTTTAAAATTATATATTTGTCTTTGTCTAACTATAATACTTTTTAACGTAATGATTTATTTTCTCTCGATGTTTATTTTTGTTTAATTATACTGACAACTAACATCAACTTTTTGTAAAATTAATAATTTTTGTAAAATTAATATTTTTTTACAAATTTATATTTTTTTGTAAAAATACTATCCTCTCTTATTTATATATTTGTTAATTGTTATTGTTACCATTTTTGAAAAAGTAATTATTTACGTGAAAAATAAATAATTTTTTTATTATAAATAAAATATTTTAAGACAGACAAATAGATAATAGAGAAATACTTTTAGGATAGTACTTAAAAGTTTTTATCACAAATATAGATCCTAAAGATCAAAATGACTAAAATGTTTTATTAAGTGGTGTGTTTTTGGATTTAGGATTTAAAATTTAGGGTTTATGGTTTATGATTTAGGGTTTAGGGTTTAGAGTTAAGGGATGGGGTCTTGGGAGTATGATTTCAAAATTTAAAAATAAAAAATATTAAAATATTCAAAATAAAAAATCGATTTTGATCATTTTGTTTTTTTAGATCTATTTTTGTGACAAAAAACTTAGAAAGGTCTATTCGAGAGAATTGCCCTAGATAATATGAAACTATTATTATATATGAAAAAGAAGTTAATGTTATCAATATTATTGATTAGAAGTTTTGAAATAAATATAACTGACTAACTTAATATTAAAATGTAGAGGCAAAGGTTTGTAATCTTATGTGTAGAATAAATTTTTAGTGACTTCACTAAAAATTTTAGTGACTTCACTAAAATTTTTGAGCTTTCCGGGTTAAGAGTTGCTTAACTTGCATCTGAAGATATTTTTTCCTGAGATGTAACCTTAAGAAGCATTGTAAATCATATGTTTTTAAAAGTATTGATATAAGACCCAAATTATCATTGTAACGATGCTCCAAGTTTTGAATATCACTACGATAGCTTGGACTACCGAAGTTAAAATGTGTAATTCGTTGAGAATGACTTGCGATAATTAAACAGACGGTTCAAACCAAAGTTAATAGACTTAGAAAAAGTACACACTAACAACTCCAAATATACTATTGGGTCCGAAAATGAAACGTAAAAAGTCATAATTGTTATGAACATTGTGGATTGCCATTAACCAAGACAAGAAGAGATGGCTTCTCAGGCCACGACCAGGCCCAGCCACGACCAGGCCCAACCACAGCCGTGTCCAAGAGGAGAGAGAGACGGCGGCTGAGGAGAGAGAGTCGGCCTATCCTTTGGCCGACCTTAGATCTAGGAAGTTTCCATTTATCTGTTTTAGATCTTTTCCTATTTCATGTTGTATTAGGTTTTGGATACTTTCCTTTTTCCTATTCCTTGTAATCCCTATATAAGGGAACACTTTGATTGAGTAATAATATACAGAGACACACGAAA
>NC_027752.1:38586428-38587069 GCF_000695525.1 Brassica oleracea var. oleracea
GAGACGGCCCGCGATCGTCCTCAGCTCGCGCCTGCATCCGTTCCGCGACCCGAGTGGAGACAGCAAACGTCCGTCCACTTCAGCATGGAGGTTCATCCGTTCCTGATCTCTCTCTTGGTGGTCCGGTTCAACCCGTCAAACAGAGGTATACCATGATCTGAGAACCTAGAAAGAACAAACCCTAAAATCCTAATCCATGATTATGGACTCCCTTTGTTCTTGATGAAACCCTAAATTGATATAACCTAGAATTGATCATCTCATAAATCACTAGATTAAATTCGATTCCCTAGAACATGTTTGATTGTTTGATTGTTTCTGATTTGAATTAAAGAAACCCTACATTTGGAATCGTAATCCTAGAAACCCTAAAACCCTAAAATCGGTTTTGACTTCATCTGATCTATTGATCATTGAGGTTTCTAAATTAATTTATTGATTGATGATCTGAGATATTAGGATTGTTTGATAGATTGATTGATAGATCTAAATCTCTAAATTCGAAATCCTTAAGGCCTTGAAACCTTTAATCGGCTACTTGAAAGTTTTAAGATCCTAAATCTCCTTTTGATTTCCTAAAGGTTTTGAAATCTTAAATCTAATAAAAGTTTTAAAAGATTGAAAGTTTAAAAATGGTTTTT
>NC_027752.1:38587318-38587803 GCF_000695525.1 Brassica oleracea var. oleracea
TGAAAGTCTAAGGCAAAGCCGTATGGCCTTATATCCGGATTGATATAGAAACCGGATCATATCATGAACCAATCTCTAGGATTGTTGTATCAGAAGACATGGCCGTGTGACCTGACTCACACCATGATCGATTGTTTTCATAGATGCATAAGACTTGTTTGTGGCCGAGCTTGTTAAATATCATGCGGCTACATGACCACATTGTGAACCTAAATTTTAAATGACAATGTGACTCAGATATCGAAAAGGGACTTGGTGATACAATCACCAAGGACAACAATGAGAATGAATTGGTACAGTATTCCATCATCTCATTGAAGGTCTAAAAGATCAGTACATCACTATGGAAAATCCACTAGACTTTGGTGATGCTTTACAGCATAGAAATTACCACCAGAAAACGGTGTTGCTTCCAAAGGCTAGAAATGACTAGAAGAATCTAAGATTCTTGGATTACAAAGTCATGGATGAGTACAACTCAGTCT
>NC_027752.1:38589480-38597695 GCF_000695525.1 Brassica oleracea var. oleracea
TGTTATGAACAATGTGGATTGCCATTAACCAAGACAAGAAGAGATGGCCCATCAGGCCACGACCAGGCCCAGCCACGACCAGGCCCAACCACAACCGTGTCCAAGAGGAGAGAGAGTCGGCGGCTGAGGAGAGAGAGTCGGCCTATCCTTTGGCCGACCTTAGATCTAGGAAGTTTCCATTTATCTGTTTTAGATCTTTTCCTATTTCATGTTGTATTAGGTTTTGGATACTTTCCTTTTTCCTATTCCTTGTAACCCCTATATAAGGGAACACTTTGATTGAGTAATAATATACAGAGACACACGAAATATTCAGTCTAATAACCTTTGTTCACAACAATAATGATCTTTATAAAGTTCATCTGATCCATTATCTCCAACAATGGAATATTCACCGGTCTAAACGCAGCCGTTGTGTATATTATATCTTTCATCTGTGCAATTGCCTCTGCATATGGCTCGACACTATCATATAAAGAAGTTGAATGTTTGATATATGGTGTTTTAGACATCATTGTATATATGTTTTCTAATTGGTTTTCAAGTCTTTATCGAGTCTTCCTAGTCATTTTCAAGTCATTATAGGTATAGAGTTGCATTGGATAGGAGATGGACCAGCTGGAACAAAAGAGGCAGAAAACAGTGCAATTTAGTGATTTTCACGCAAAACAGTCGAGCGGAGCAACCTGAGTGCATGTTCCAGCGGCAGAGATTTTTAAGGAAGTTTCCAAATATTTTGGGATTTTACCTAGGGCTTCCCCCTTTTACTCCCAGGCCGCCATAGACCTGCATATATGTCTTTTCTTATTTTCTATTATTATTCTACGCTAGTTTTTACACAAGAAACCATTAGAGACTTTTGTACTTGAAGATTTGCTACCCTGAAAGGGAAAAGGCTTCATCTCTCTCACCTTGAGAAGATTACTGAACCCTATCTTATTTATTTATTGATTCAGTATGTTTTCTTCATCTATTGTCTCTGTGATTTCTCTGTTCATGGCTTAATAATCGCTTGTTAGGTTTAGGGTGTTAGGGATCATGGATCAATGAGCTAGACACAAATAGGATGATATCTCTGTCTATATGCTTGTGTTAAACTGGCTATTTATCATCTGAACATAGGTTCAATCTAATCATCAAAAGTGTTTTAGGTTGCTAGAAAAAGCATAGATAGGCGATTTGTCCTTAGCCAACGAAAGCTGATGTTAAGGCAAATCGTGAACCAATTGAATCTGAACTTAATGCTTGTCATCATTCTCTGATCCAAACGACAGTTTAGGCATTAGGATTGCTTGATAAATTGGTAGACACCACGATAGTGGGTTTATCTATTCTTGTTGTTCAAGTTCTAGATTGGCTCTTATTGCCTTCTTGAATAGTTGTGTAGCTCATGATCCTAAGTATCCCGATGAATCACCCTGAATTTAGCTCTCTTAATCATCTGAAAACCTTAAACGAATTTATTACTTGCTTGTTACGAAACCTTAATCTCAAAACCCCATCATTGTTTTAGCTAAGTATTGATCCAATAAAGATAAAGTGTAATCGTTGGTTTATGTGGATTTGATCTTAAAGTGCTACATTGACATACCATTCGATTGTGGTAGTGTGCACATTAGGTTAATTGGTGTGCGTATACACGTAATATCAATGTTGGAAACTGATCTTTGAAGAACCAACTCTTTCTTTCTTTGTTCCTGGTTTCTTAGACTTCCATTGATTCTCATCGGATATGAGCTTGAAACTTCATCTCTCAGAATCATTGTGACGATGGTCAACAATAAGGACGTGACTTCCTGTCTTGTCTGTATTTCTCTTCAAAGATTTGAGTTTTTGTTGTTCTCTGTTTTCAGGCTTCTGTCGATATTGTTGCTGTTCGTCGTTGCTGATAACAAACAATCGGGTGATGATGGATCTATCAAAGTAGCTCTGTTACCAACATGTTAAATCTCACAAATGACCCAAGATCAGGCATGAAACAGCAGCCTAGATTCGTGTCAATGAGTAGGTGGGAAGAAGAACAGAGTTCTTAGCAATAAGCCCATTTCATCCCTACATCAGATGTGATCCTTGATGCTCCATCATTTTGCTCTCTCGGGTCATTCCATAGATAGCTAGTGCGTAAAAGTATTCTAATCCTTCCATTAGATCAAACACAACCCTGAGAAAACCAACAACGCCAAAGTGAGAAACGGAGCAAGTTTTGCAAAGAGAGATTATCATTTCATGGAATTGATCTCCTTCTATATTCATGAACATCTGTCCACAGAAACCAAATTTTCAGGATCAAATTTTTTCTTAAGATTAATATATGTCTTGCATACATATATGTAATGTTCGTGGTCATACCTTATTTGCAGGCAAGATAGAAGGGAGTAATGGTGGGGGAAACGTCATTGGCAGACTTGAACTCCTGCAACTCCTTGAAGTTCAACCTTGGCTTCACCCACACTTTAGCTGCATAAAGCTTCTTCTTCCCAACACCAATGATTTCCAGGGCGAGATGATGCATCGTTTCGCTTCAATGCTAACATAAACCAAATATTTTAAATTAACATCACCACAACAACATCACCGACAATAATATGAATCGAGAACAAAATTTGGTTAGTGTAAGAATCAAAATTAAAACGTAAAACTAAGAGCTTAAAACAACTCTTACAGAAACAGTGACCATGTACATAAACTGATATAAGATTTTACCATCAAACCATTTCCACTGCTCTGTGAGCTTCGTGTACTTGAAGCATCGTGAGCTTCGCCGGGATCATAGTTGCCTGAAATATAAGCAACGAAATCATCAAAGCTGAGAATTCCTCAATTGAAAAAAACAAAAAAATAGGTACGAAAGAAGTTTGTAATATGGATCCAGCATGGTGGAACATATATAAACATCAACTAACTTTCTGAAACGGTTTATTTTCTCAGCCGTAAAAATACGAAGATTAGAAAAAAATATATCAAACATCAATAGCTGGGAAATGGGTCAGCCATTATTCTACGGCAAGAACTCCAAAACACAATGAATTATTATTGTATCTGGAATCAAGACGGTGGCAATTTGTATAGAATTTAACTGGAGATATAATCAAAAATCTAAACAATAATAGTAGTAAACAGATAACATGAAAATCTAGAAAGAGCATGTCGACTTCCATAAGCTCTCCCCCACGCCAGACGTTTCTGGCCTCCCAAAATCGGAGCAGGCAAACTTGAATAGAGGAGGAGGAGCGGCCAGTCTGAAGATCGGAGAGGAAGACCATACCGTTAGCCATGACTCAAAATTTTTGTATACTGATTGGTTTAGAACGAAGGATGATTATGAATGCATGAACTCATACCTTTTTATAGCAGAGCCTCCACCGTCTTGCACTCTCCAGGGTCGCATTGAATGGAAATCGTGTATAATTGATTAAGGAGGACTTTATGAGTGGGTATCGGTTACTGCTTCATCTCCCACCGGAAGAAGGAGGAAGACGAAAGATTGGCAATGGAGGAAGGGTGGAGACGCGAGAGAGAGAGAGACACTGCAAGCACTAATCGAAAACGCGATGTTTAGTGATTGTAGAGCTAGACGGGCCTGATAATGTTGAGGCAGCCCAACAGAATTAGAAAAGAAACCCGTGATCAAATAAATGGAACACAACGTTAAAACAAGGGGACAGGTGTCGCAACATGGTTAACCGATTTTCTGACATGTCTCCTTCCCATGAGAGAATCCTTTCTTTATAGTATAAGATAGTGTTGGAATATAAATTTTTGACATATATATGTCATTCATGCTATGACATTGGTATGCATATAGATTATAAAAGTGTGTTCATGTTTAATGTATTCGTTCATGTATATATCTACTTCGTATATATATTGTTTGTCCATTTATGGTTAGAGTAGGAGATATACAACTTTATAAATAGTGATTAATAAACCAATCTGGTATAGTTTTTAAATATTAAAATAAAATGATTTTTTACTCAATAGAATATATTAATGTATCATATTTATTAATTTATAAACTGTCCATCCCAGTGTAGCCATAATTATTGATGTACCGGAAAGTAGATAGACTGAATTAGATCCGTTGATTCTAAGTTATTTCTTAATGGCTGTTTACTTGTTTCCAATTTTAAAGAGTACTATTGGTTTGTCCGCGCTTCGCGCTGGATGTTGTATAATCTTTAGTTTGCGATGGGATTGAAGTGGTCTGTTTTGGCTAGACATTTCTATTATGTTCATTCGATCTTTAGTTCTTTCTTTTGGACCGTACCACCTCTCTTCAATGACTAATTTGTTTTCCATTTCTTTGGTTTGTTCTATAATCTTTTGTTGCAAGAGATACATTTAAGAAAGGAAACTAATGTAAACATTGTTTTTTGCGAAGCTTTCTAATGACGTCTATTAATTTATTGAATTAAAATATTGTTCTTGTAGCTCAAATGAGTAATAATTTGTTTAGTTTGTTTTGCCAAAAATTACAAAGTATTATGCATGGTAGTTATTATATTTTTCACCTCTATGTATTTTGTTTTAATGTGTTTTATCAAGATATTTTAGTTTTCTGATCAGCATACTTTGTAATTGCCTAAAATTAGCATGGTTTCTTGTCATTTGGAGATACCGCGGAACTTCATAAATTTTTTCTTTCTTCAAAATCTCCTCATGTTGGTCTACTATCAAATTAGATAATTTTCCTTCAATCATTTTCTCCTGATTTTTAAAATAAAATGGTCAGTAAAAATTAGTGGCAAAACATCAATAAAATGACTAATATTATAACCTTTCTCACTAAACTTGTGAAATCATGTTTGTTAAGATAGTTGTTTTAGTAATTTATGTTAGGATTGTCCTGGTCTACGCCTAGATTTTTATTTAAATTTAAATTTAATTTATTTTTGTTTGAATCAGAATATATTATATATATTAATATTTCGATTGAAATAAAAAATTTGTTGGAAAATTGAACTAACTATAAAGTATTATTCGGTAGACAAATTTAAATTATTTTATTAATCATTATTTTGTGTCCTACAAATTTCAAATGATTTGAACTCAACATTTAATATATTTTCATTATTGGAAATCATATATATAATGGTGAGCAAGATGAACTAAAAAATAATCTCTAGTTTTGATCTAAATATATATTTTATCTTGCGTATATAGAGTTTGTTGTAAAATAATTGTAATTGTAGCTGATTTACATTTTGTTTTGACAAAAGAATCATTTAATTTCAATCTTGGTGTGATATACAGAAAAATAGGTAGATTGGTGCATATAAAATGGTTAAAGATAATTTTGATCAAATCTCAGCGGAATTTTAGTATGTGGAATTTCTTCACATGGTTTCTAGTTGAAACTGGTGATTGAAACCGATTATTTCTATACCAAACAGAATGATAAGGAGAAAATTGAGTAAAATTTTGACCACAAAAAATATAATTGTTCTCAAAACCAATTTGTGAGACACATTACAGATAAAAAATAAGACAGAAACTAAGCAAACTAAAGAGCAAACTTTTTAAGTAAACCAATATTCTAAACTTGGTATATTTAAATCATATAAATCAGATAATGATTCTGAAAATTTATAATAAATTAAAATAGAAAATATAAGTTTTACTCTTTCTAACTAATCACCAAGATAATCTATGAATCGTAAGGATCTACATCTGAAAAGACTTTGTTTCATCAAAGATTTGAAGTGAAGGTGGATAATTCATCCAAAAGCCTCATATAATTTATATGGATTTATAATTAAACTTGGTCGTCACATCTTGTTAATATAAATACTCTTAACACTTTTGTAACGTACAACAACAATCAAATATATGTTGTCAAATAAAAAAAATCAACTATATCAACACAAAAGGATGAAAGGGAATGTTGTGGTTCATTGTTTTACTTTAAGTCTCTTCTTTGGTGATCTCATCGTCTTATAAGGTTTCGGGTCAGCAATACATACCGAAAGCTCCATCTAAATAGATAGTTAACAAAATCAACGATTTCTGTTTATGGTATTCTTTTAGTTGATTTATACCATTAAACTCTCCCATAGAACTCTTTCTTTAACTCGTTTAATAAGAAACTAAAACACCACGTTTGATATGATTATGGAAAAATAAGGGAAAAACTTTGGTTTTATCATTGGACCCAAAATTATTAGTGAATTTTGAGCAAAGAAATACAGCACGTTCGTCAAACATACTGACACAAACATTGACACCCCTGATATGATTTGATGTTGTGTTAGTAACAAAGACGATGACAATTACTGGTTAAACTAATATACAGCTTACCCTTCCAAACACAGAGTCACCATTACACTCTTGAGGACCGTGGAGGCCGTAGGTGATCGGGGTTCTGAAGGCATTTACTTCACCAACAATATCTTGGAAAATTGAAAATAACAGACGCTAATAGAGGTGAAAGAAGATACTTGGATAAGTTTATTAAAGAGAAGAGAAATACCAGGGAGTTCTTTATTAGTGTTTGCCAATGTCAGAAGCTGTTCTTGGCTGCGGAATCGGAATAACTCAGTCGGAATATCCTTGTCAGAATCAGTTTTTGTTTCGAAAAAAGTTCCATCATTGAACCGTATGGACACCAGAGAGTCAGAGAGTCGGGATTTTGGGTTACTTCGTCCGACGTCGAAACCACTGAGAGAGTACAAGGAGCCTTCACTGAACTGCCTCCGGAAAGTGTCAACGCGGCTTGAGTTGATGATCCCGTGGCTGAGCGTAGACTGCAACGAGTCAAGAATAAACCAAACATTTACACACCGAAGTCTGTGAAATACGTAACTGACAGAAATAAGAAACAGAAAGCTATCGGAGTTACCTGTTCATCGAGGAGAAGCATGTCAAGACTCATAAGCTCGCCATCTTTCTGACATTGCGAGCATCCCAAAACCTTAGAAGACGCATGTAGGAACCCGTTAAAAAAAAAAAAAGAATGGTCGAGTATCTTTGTGGTGGTCGAGTCGCGGGCGATAAGGATCGATCGAGAAGCTTTGAAGTACGAGGTGGGCAAAGAATTGATCGTGAGTGAACTATGAGTCGAATAAGTTGCTCGACCATAGTTAGAAGATGTCTTAGATTGATGTGAAGGACGTTTTGGAAGCACAACATTTTTGGAAGCACGACAGTTTAGAAGCTCGACGTTTGGGAAGAATGACGTTTCTTCAGCACGAAGTTTTCCGCGAAACTTTGTATCAGCAGAATATTATTTCGAAGACATTGGAAGCAGGATGGGAAGCAAGCATGACAGGATCAAAGCACGACGGGAAAACCCGAAGTTGGGCGAAAACCCTAATTTCGGTATTATGGAATTCTTCGAGGAAGCCGGAGGCTAGGGAAATATTTTTACAGGATATCAGAATTCATCTGGAGTCTATTAAAAATATTTAGAGCATCATAACGGGAGCGGAAAAATATTCGGGATTGATCGCGAGTCAGAAATTTGCCGGAAGGGTCAAAAATAGCGTAAACCGACCAAGAAGCTCGAGGTGTCTCTACGTATATGGCCAGTACGTGAAAAATACCATCTAAGCAGCTGAGTATCTACAAAAGCTCGAGGTGTCACCATGCATGGAAGCAGCACCTGCAGCTTGACATGTAGAAGCACGAGGTGTCGTCGTATCTGCAACCGAAGCATGCTGATCGACACGCAGGGGAGCCGTGTGTCGCGACGCATGAACTCCAGCCATGCAGCAAGCCATCTGGACGTGTATGTGTCTCCTTGCATGTATCTTAAGCATGTATGAAGACATGTGTGCGCCCGTGTGTCGCCGCGCATACGACCGGAAGCATGCGGGCTGACACACAGTCGCTCGTGTGGCCTCATCTTACTGGCCAGCGGTTTCTATAAATACCCCATACCTGCCTTCAGTTTCATTCATCAATCACACACCAAAATCACTACTAAAATGTGGCTAGAGAGAGAAAGTGAAAGAAAGAAGTGGTTTTGAGAGTATAGTCATTTCTAAATACCGATAATCCACCGAGAAGGCGAGCTCTGTCCAATCGAAGATTCTCTACGATTGTGAGGTTGTGACGCGGAATCTCTGTCTAATTCAATCCGTCCAAGCCAGTCATATTCTCCTACAAACAAGTGGAGGTACCGTCTGGAGTTAGTTCAGATCCACGGGTTCAGATCAGTCGAAGTTCTACTCGATACTCCGCCGGGAAGTCCGAAGAACTGTCCAGGAGCTAAAGA
>NC_027752.1:38597921-38607133 GCF_000695525.1 Brassica oleracea var. oleracea
TTCATATAGAGTAGAATGCTCACATTCTTGCATGATAGAGTCCTTAGGATTATTTATTAAACCGGACTCAGTTTAGCACAGGTTAAGCTGAGATGAAATGGAATTAAGACTGAGATAATAACCTGACTAGGACTAGGATGATCGATTATAATTGAATTGAGATTGAGATGAGATGCATGTTTTGATTATTTACTACTTGGTTGATTAGTTATGGATTACACATGCCTTAGTGATGATTGCTTGGTAGTGATTATTGTTTGTTCATGGATTGTGGTAATGTTGTTGTCTAGGGGATTTTTGGCCATATAGGCCAATCTCCTAGTTGTGTTGTTGATACTACGGGTCCTAAGCCATATAGGCTGGACTACGAGTATTGGTGGATAGTTGTCGTAGACTCCTATGTATTCTTTAGTTTTGGGTTGGAGACTTGTCCCTTAGGTTTTTCCTAGGGATTATATGTCGAATGTTATGCCGATAGCAGGTGCGAAACCCGCCCATGCTAGGCATGTTTTGGGGTGGACTAGTGTTTCCTCGCCCTCGTATTCAGCGGGTTCAAGGAAACCCCTTATTCGCTGGATCTGGAAGACTCAGAGAGACGGGATCATGGACTATGGCTCACTGATTACACGACGGTGTAATTTGGCAGTGACCTAAAGGACTGTGGGTTGTCGCGCAGTGACCCGAAGGACTGTGGGCCGCGGTCGGTTGAAAGTTCCTTCTTCTGGCATTTGTGGTAGGGAGATGGGATATTGCCGATAAAGAGGAGGAACACGATGTCACCAGGGCCCGAGTTAGAGTGATGTGTCGTGGTGAGTAGTCTTATTTGTGTTGGGGGTTGTGGAACCCTCGAGTCAGTGTTAGCACCGAGATACGGTGTAGTCTTTAGTCGAGTCTTGATTGTTAGACTTGTAAGGGATCCTTTTTAGTAGTTGGTCGTGTGGCCAGGGATTGTTATTAGATTAAGGTTGAGCATACCTTAGTCGGTGTGTTTTCGGATTAGCCTTAACCTTTGTTTATTGCGCTTAGGCTAAGTTGATTGTTATTTTGGGTTGTCGGGGCTAGCTACTAGGTTTTGGGTAGAGGTAGCCAGCTCACTGAGTGACCTTACGTTACTCACCCAACTCTCGTTGTCTTTTTTTGCAGGAGACCAGTTTGTAGAGGATTGGACGCATAGGCCACCGGAGTAGATTTGCAGTGCATTTGGCTACGGTTTGATTCTTAAAACATTTTATGTTTCCGTTGCGTTTTATTTGGATTTGGGATCCCTAAAATATTTTGGCAGGAGGCCAAGTCTAACTTAGTAATGGTTTGCTTAGCCTTAGCATTTACTGCATGCTAGGGCTAGATTGATTGTTATTTTGGTTTGTCCGGGTTAGAGTCTAGGTTGCGGGTAGAGGCCGCCAGCTCACTGAGTAATACTAGATTACTCATCCAACTCCGTTGCCTTTTTGCAGGTCGCTTTAGGTAAGGATGATCGGATAGCTTGGTGCTGGACGTTAGGACCACCGGAGTAGATTTCATGCCTTTTGTAAACGGTATTGCGTTATGTGTTTTGTTGGCTCGATTTGGCATTAGGTCGGGCCCAGTCTTGAATTATTTCAATGTATGGATATTTCTTGAATCAATAAAGTAAATGTTTTATATGCGCTTCATGAGTACTCTGATATTTGACTAGTCCGGTCTAACACAGCGTTAGGTCGTGGTACGGGTTGAAAAGCCTTAGGCCTCGATCAAACGGAAAACGCTAAATCTAGGTACGGGTTGCAAAGCCTTGTGCCTTGACGCAGGTCGAGGTCGTGGAGTAAATTTTGTGACTCTGGTCGGATCCTTCCTAACCCGTCACATAGTGCTTCCGGACCATGGTGTTGGGTTGGACGGTCACTCATGTTCTTGTTTGATTGTTGGCCGGTGGGTCGACCTATGCTTAGGACGGTTCGGGGGTGTTACAACGCACCTCAGCCATGTTTGAGCAACGGCCTGCTCTCAAGTTGGCGAGAAGAACATAGGAGGACGACATATCTGAAGACGTGCGTCGGGTTGCTTAAACTATAAGATATCTCAACGGTGTAGATCCTCATCGCTCCAAAACACTTATTTATAGCTCGACCTTAGATCTGTTACAAACACCGCTCGTTAATGAGAATAAATGAGACGGAGTGGGAAGAGAGGTGGGGTAAAGCTTAATGATTGAATTAAAGCTTGATTTAAGTGAAAGCGAAGACGTTACAGGAAAATGCAGTCGGGGAAGATGGAAGGTGAAGGCGTCGATCAGATGAAGATGGCACACCTAAACACAAACGGGCCGCATATATCAAAGTATGGGCCAATAAATAAACATAAAGGCCCAATAAATTATGATAAAACTCAGATAACCGGCAAGCTAGAAACACCAACGAAAAAACAAGAAAAGGATCTGCGAGTTTGGAAGAAAAGGAAATAAGAGAAGTTGTTTTTCTGCTCGACACGTGTCAAACAATGGTGATAGGAGGTATGACGTGGCGTATTGTGGAGTATTTCTAGTCAACTTTATTAGTATAGACTAGATTTTCAAAGTTTATTTTAATAATTTGTATAATTTTATATTTATTTTAAGATAATGAAGTATAATTGGTTTATATACATTTTTATATGAAGTGTTATTCAAAGTATGCTTTATTATTTTTTCTATTTAGTTTTTTATACAATTATATTCTTTAAAAAAACTAATATTTAGATATCTTTTTTGTATATGTAAATGTGTAAGTGTATTTATAATCGTGTTTATATTATTTATTAATCTTATTTTAAAAAAAAAATTTTATTGATCATTCTATTCATAATAAAAAATAGTACACTTTATAATTATTTTTATTATAATTTTGTATCTATCTTTCTATTTGAAAAAAAACATAAGAAAATTAATGCATGTGCACAATATCTAGGTTTACTTCTGTTTGAAAAAACATAAGAAAATTAATGCATATGCACAATATCTAACTTAACTTTGTATTTACAAATTTTTTACAATGAAAGTAAAAGTATTATATATTTTTTTATGAATATCTGTATTTGAAATACTCATACTGAAGTCGCTTAATGCATGTGTTAGTATTTTATTTAGAGTTCAATCGTAATAAATATTTTTATGAAATTTAAACAGTAATTTTATTTTAGATATAATAAAAAGAGAAATAAATATATACAACTTTAAACTAATGTTAAATAATTTTTTATTTATTTAAAATAAACACATATAAATAAAAAATATTAGATACATCTGCTGCTTGATCTAGTTACAATATTAATCAATGGCGTGATTATGATGTTTTATTAGTTCACATCATATTTCATAAACTTAGATAACATATTTTCCAACTTACGAATGTATAATGAATATTTTTCATATCTTTATTTTTTGTCGAAAGCCTGAGACTATACTCAAATGTCAATATTATTTGTAAATATTATTTGAATTTTCAACTAATTTATTTTAATTTTTAGCCTCTTTGATTTTTTTTATGTTGTCATATATATTAATAATATTCTGTTTCAAATATCTTTCATTGATAGAACTCGTGTGAGATCATTTTTAGTTTTATATGTTATGATAATTGCTTTAATAAAGTTTCATAAGCATATGTCCTATAAATTTTATTGGTGAATTACACTAAAAAGTTATGAAAAGTCACCATATAGTTTGCATAATTTTTAATGATCTTATTTATAGAAAAACATATTGATTATAGAATATTTAGAGTTTTTTCTTAAAAATATATTTGATTTGTTTAATGAATATTTTTATAATGATTTTCTTAAAAACATATATGTATGTCAAAATTTATTAAAAATTTTAATTGTTGATTACTAAATAACTATATTTATTCATTTATTGATAAAAACAGCTTGAGAACACATAGATAAATGATTTGAAAAAATGTAGATAAACGACCTGTTTAACAATATATTTCTTACATAAGTAAATTATTATTACCATCACTTATTTCTAACAGAGCTTTGTAACTTATTGTAAACTAAATAATAAAGTGGCTCGGTAAAAAAAAAACACAATCAACCATTATTTTTCTACGAAACTCATATAACATATTATAAATTTATAATATTTTATAGCTGAGACCAATATAAATAAAAAACAAATACTAAATTTCAGTTTACCTTTATATTTATTTGATCATATTAAGTATTATGATGTTAATTATGTATTTTATTTTGATTTATAAGCTATTTGTATGTTTTGACATACTTTAAGACATAATTTTATAATTCTGACTTTAATTAATGAAGAGTTAGCATATATATCAAGTAAGCATTTTTTTTCGTTTTCTTTTTCTAGAAAATTTAAGATTTATAAGAATATTAACTTAAGATGCTGACTTTAGATATTTTTATTGGTATTTTCAGTTTCTGATTTTTAAAGCATATAGTTCATATCGTATTAAAGGTTACGGACATAGTTGTATTTTTTCTTGTCAATCTCTTATCATATTAAGTTTTCAATAATTAGCTATCAATATCAATCTAAATTTAAAAATAATTTTTACAAATTTTAATTTATCTTTTTATAGTTTTGTGCTGATTTTTATTTATTTTTACATATGTGATTATTTATAAATATTTTTTTAAAAACTTTATCTCTTTTTGAACATTTTTATTTTTGTTAATTTTTTGTTTAATTTCAAATATATAATTATTTTATATATCAAGTTAATTATCTTTAATAATATTTTTATTTACTTTATCAAATTAAGATGCTGACTTTTATATTATTATAATGATATTTTTAAATTCTATGTGAACACTTAAATAATAGATATCTTCAATTTTGAAATCATATGTTATTTAGATTCATATGTAATGAAAAAGTGATTTAGATTTACATTTTCTTTATTTTTTGAAATCCTTATATTTTTTAAGATTATTTTGTTACTTAATTTTATGTTGATCTTCCAAACTTTTATTTTTTATAATAAACTGATTCTTTTAGTTATTTGGCAATTTTGTTTACTAAATGTATTATTGATATTTTTTTGGAAGAAATAGCTTCCATTTTGAAATCATATTTTGTTAGATTCATATGTAATGAAAAGTGCTTTAGATTCATATTGTTTTTATTATTTGAAATTCTTGTATTTTTTAATATTTTTTTTGTTTGTTAATTTTATGTTGGTCTTTCAAAGGTTTACTTTATATATCAAATTGATTCATTTGATAATTTTGTCATTTCACTAAATTGAATAGTAGTTTCCTTTTTATTTTGAAATAAACTTTTTTTGAGAATCTTGAAATTTTTAAAATAATAATTAAATGGTAACTTGACATATTTTGGTGCTTTAAAATAATATGTGGATATTCTCAATGATTCATTGCATCAAATTACATATAGTACATATTTTTGTTGAGTATTTTCAGCAGTATATAACCTAAATTTTATAAATCATGTGTTTTAGATTTATATAGTTATAATTTTTTGAAAGTATTGCATTTTTGAATTAACTATTATATTTTTTTTGTTATTTTTATGTTAATTTTTGAAATTTATTTTATATAGTATAGATACGTACATGATGTTTTTAATTTTGTAAGTTTAACTTATTTGATAATTATTTATATTTTATTTTGAAATAAAAAAATTCGTAATATTAACGTGTTTAGAAATACCAAATTAAAAAACGATTTGGTATATTTTTGGTGCTTCAAAATAATATGTGAATATTCTCAATGATTTTTAATATCAACTTATATATAGTATATCTTATTTTGAATATTTTCAATAGTATATAGCCTAAACTCCGAAAATCATGAGTTTAAATTTAGATTTATATAGCTATGTTTTTTTGAAAGTCTTGTATTTTTAAATTAATTATTCTTTTCATTATTTATTTTATAATTTTTGATATTGATTTATATAGCTATACCTTATTTGATATTGATTTATATTTTAATTTGAAATAAACATTTTTTGGTAATATTAACATTTTAAAAAATAGTAAACTTAAATAATGATTTGTCATACTACGATTGGTCGTTTAAATCCTACGTGGATGTCCTTGATGGCTTATAGCCTCAACTTTTATATAGTATAGACTAGATTTTATACTCGCGCTACGCGCGAGTCTGTATTAATAATTTAGTTTAGTTTTATAAAAACTCTGAAGCTAACAATTTAACTGATTTATATAATTTTCTTATTGAAATATGATTTGTTGATTTTAATATTTATGTTTATTTATAATTATATCATGTTATTAGATATTTAGTTATTTGTATTTATAGATGCAATAATTATGTTTATAAACACATTCATAGTTTTTGAAATATTAAATTATATTTTAAAATATTATGTAAATTACTCGTAAACTGTTAATAAATTATAATATTTTGTATCAAAAATTTATACATATTTTATTTGAATAACATAAGCGATTAAACTATCTGAATAATATCTAATTTTGCTTTATATTCAGAAAAACTTTATAATTAATGTGTGATTGTTATATATATATATATATATATAATAGTATAGTATTTAGATTTAAAATTTAACGCGACAAATATTTTGATGAACTTTAATTAATATTAAATAATCTTTGTAAGATAATATAAATTTAAAGTAAATATAATGATTTAAACAAATGTTAAAAAATATTTTATTTATTGAATTAATAATATTGAGAACCTAAAGTATAATATTTATCTATTACTTGATCTAATTATTTAGTTGTATAGTATTTAAGCTTGTATGATTGTATAATACATTACAATATATCATAATTTACTTTTTTATATGAAAAATATTGTTTTGGTACAATAGATAATATATGTTTGTTTCAAAGTTTCCATGAATATTTTTAAGATCCTTTATAAACTATTATATAATTTGATAAAAAAATATTTCTAGTTGCGAAATGCTGGTGATAAGATAATGAACGTCTTAGATAGCGTACTCATCGTAATCTTGAGGTTTTAAAGTTTGTAAATTGGTATGTTTTTAGTTTGTTGATGATAAATTCATATTGATTATTTTTCTATCATTCTTTTATGTTATCCTTCATGCTAATTTATTGCTCATTATCTTTATAATTTTATTCAAAATCTTAACTAATTTATTTGACATGCTTTCTTAGACTCTTTATTTTTTAATCTAACTTGTAAACATTGTTATCTAAATATTTTCTTCAACATAATTCAACAGGGAGCATCTTAAACTTTATATATTACATGAGGTGAATCAGACTAATGATTATAAGAATTCATCATTTAGTTTGCTTTGATAACAATTATTTTTAAAAATCTTGTAGATCACATTATGTTAGATTTATTTCAGTATAACTTATTTGTTTAGTTTCTATGAAGATTTTAACTGTAACTGACTAAAACATATTTGTACAAACATAAAATAATAATGTTGACTAATATTTAAAATTTTAATGGATAAAAAAAATCATTAGTTTTTTACTGGTTAAAAATAATTTAAAACTCATAAATAAATTATGCCTTGCGATTCTCTCTCTCTATCTCTGTTCTCTTACTGAACATCTTTGAGAGAGAGTGAATGTAAATTTCAAATATTTTTCTTATATTAGAGTTATTCTCTACTATATCCAATTTTTTGGTGTGATACATTTTTTGTCTATTGGATTTTGTCTTCGGCTTTGTATGTCTACTTTCTGTCGCGGATGTTTTACATTTTTCTTTGTACTATTTCTCATTCACTATTATTGTTCATTCACTTCAAATCCTACATTCTTGACGCGTTCCTTGTTCATGAAGATTATGTTAGGTTTTTATATTTGGATATTATTAAAGAAAATACACTTTTGAAATTTTCTTTTGAAGAATAATTTTATTTTGTGTTCTGGAAGGAAAAATATTGTATCTATATCTATGAATCAATTTAATTTTAATGATTTATTTATTAGTTTACCTTATTTGATGTTGAGTTCCATTTTGTATTATCAATTTTGAAAATTTTAACATTTTAAAAATAGTAAACTATAATTATGATTTTTCATATTTTTCATATTTATTTTCTAATCCTATGTGTATAATCTCAATGACTTATAGCCTCATACATAGTATATGTTATTTTTGAATATTTTCAATATTATATAGCCTAAACTTTGAAAAACATGAGTTAAATTAATTTACTTATAATTGTTTGAAAGTCTTGTATTCTTAATACTAATTCTTATTTTGTATTTTATTTTAATGTTATATTTTGAGAAATATTATATATTAATTAAATTTATTTATAATTTTTTACTTTTGTTAACTTACCTTGTTTGATATTGGTTTCTATTTTATTTTAAATGATCTTATGAAATTTTTTAAATCCTAATCAAAATATAATGAATTGTTTCTCACTAATTTATAGTCTTAGGTTATATATAATGCATGTTATTCATGAATATTTTCAATAGCATATAGCCTAAATTTTGAAAATCATAAGTTAAATTTATACTTATAATTGTTTGAATTATTGCATTTTAAAATTAATTATTATTTTTAGTTAATTTATGTTAAATTTCGAAATTATTATACATATATATATATATATTAAGTTAATATATGTATAAGGTTTTTACTTTTGTTAGTTTGCCTTATTTGATATTAGTTTATTTTTATTATGAAATAAACAGTTTTTGGAGAATATTGACATATTTAAAAATAACAAATTAAAATACTTATTTTTCAGAATATGATTGGTTGTTTTAAATCATGCGTGAACATTTTCAATGGCTTATAACCTCAACTTTTATTTAATAGTTTACGTTATTTGATGTTGAATTCCATTTTGTGTTATCAATTTTGGAAATTTTAACATTTTGAAAATAGTAAACTATAATTAAGATTTTTCATATTTTGATTGTTTTTTTCCTAATCCTATGTGTTAGTTTTGAATATTTTAATAGCCTCATATATAATATATGTTAGTTTTGAATATTTTAATAGCATATAATCTTTTACTTTTGTTAACTTGCCTTGTTTGATATTGGTTTTTATTTTATTTTAAATGATTTTATGAAACTTTTTAAATCCTAATCAAAGTATAATGAATTGTTTCTCACTGATTTATAGTATTAGCTTATATATAATGTGTTTTTTTATGATATTTTCAATAGCATATAGCCTAAATTTTTAAAATCATGTGTTAAATTTATAGTTATAATTGTTTGAATTATTGCATTTTAGAATTAATTATTATTTTTAGTTAG
>NC_027752.1:38607183-38625213 GCF_000695525.1 Brassica oleracea var. oleracea
ATATATATATATATATATATTAAGTTAATATATGTATAATGTTTTTATTTTTTTTAGTTTGCCTTATTCGATATAGATTTCTTTTTATTATGAAATAAACAGTTTTTTGGAAACATTGACATATTTAGAAATAACAAATTAAAATGTTTCACCAGTTGGATAGTTAAAATTCTCATCGTTGATGAGAACCAACTTTTCAAGGGCATCTATATAAAATAGGTATATCATTAGAACATTATGATAAAATCGTATACTTTTTATATGGACAGTAATAAAGTTCATCCCATATAGGTAATCCTAATTTTTTTCGTCTCAATATCGTTGCCATCGTTGTCTGGACGTACGAAAATTGTAGGCTAAGTGAATTAAATTATGAACTTGTGAGAAGTTACCTTATAACTTGTTTTGTTGTTGATGACCAAGAAGTTCTTAATCTTAAATTTGCCTCCTAAAGCCTATAGCTGGTATGAATGCATGTATTATTGTTGTTGCCTGTAAAATTCGTGTCATACATAATATATTTTCGTGAACATATAGATTAGCAATGACTAAATAAACTTCCTTATGCCTTTTGATCAATAAAAAGCAACTCAAACTCATAATATACAACTCTTTTTGATGTTACCTATGATATGGGCGGGTTAAACAATGAACTCATAAGTAAACTTCCAAAAAATAACCACTCTAGCAAAATCCATAATAAACAGTTTCTTATTAAAACCCTGCTCGAGATCGTGGAATACCAAGGAAGAAGCAGAAGCAACCATAATTTAAATTTATCGTTTTTTTTTAACTATCTATCACTTTTTCAAAGTAAGCAGAATCAACCATAATTTAGACTCTCTTGTAAACTTAGAAAATTATTTATAGTCACGCAATACTTCATATATTAGAAATTAGAAAGTTTCTTATTTTATATATTAGTCAAAAAAGTTTTAATTGTTTTGTTATTTTTAACATTAAAATATACCTAAGAAGACATATTTTTTGTTAATATTACTATTTTTTATTGAATTTCCATTTTATTTTAATAGTTAGCATTTTTAGTAAGTTATGAAAAGTTAATATATATTTTGTTAGTTTAGTATATTTATGTAATATTAAATTCGTTTTTAAAGATTATTTTTAATATTAACACTTTTAAAAAGATAATAAATTAAGATGTTGATTTGTCATATTTTGATTGGTGGTCTAGCATCCTACGTAGACGCTCTCAGTGATTTATAACTTCAACTTTTATATAGTATAGATTTCATATTTAGGAGAAACACAGAAATTCTGTTTTAACTGATCAAAATATCATATTCAACTAATGGTTCAAAGCAGTACAAGAAGTATTTAAAGGATTTTTATAATTTGATATCTTTGTGCGTTGAACCGTGTAGATTTCTCTTCATCATTTCTTCAAACCCCGGTATTAGGGGTGATGACGCTTTCGTATATAAAACTGACTTGTATATGCGTCATGATGCACCGCTCTAATGTATACGCGCTTTCTTAGTTTTCACTACATCCATCGTTGTTCATTTAATTAAAAGCTAAGGCTATATGCGTTTTTAATTTATTTTTTATCTGGTGATTTTTTTTTTTTCCATCAATAGATGTTTGATTAACGGGCCTAAAAGCCCACAATACAACATACATAAGCCCAAGAAGACGGGCCAAAATACAATAAACCCAAGGCCCAACTACGAGAACCCTAGGAGACAAACTAGGCTCCGCCGCCGCGCGGACAAACGATGCGGCTCCGACGTCGCCCTCGCTTCGAAACACCACCGGGTAACCAACCGTCGATTCACCCGGATCCACCGGAGCTCACTAACTCCACACCATCACCACCGCAAACATCTTCAACTCAAATGAACCCAATATCGGACAGCATCAATCGACTGTTCGAGATCTCATCCGTCACCATTCATCCCAATCGCCGAGAGGAAAGCTTCACGTGAACCATCACCGTTAACCATGGTCGAGCTTTGATCGTCCTCCGACGAGATCTCAACCAACCCTAACCAAACCAAAAGCATAAAACTAAAAGGAGAAAACCAAAGCATAAAACTAAACTAAGGAACCAAAAGTCGGCGAGAAAAAGTAAGGAACGCCTTCACCCCCCGGGATCTAGACCGACGACGGCAGAGCTGACGAAGCCTCCACCTCTCGGGGACAGGAACCGGAGTCGACGGAGCTGGAGGAGCCTCCGTCTCCCGGAGACAAAACCAAGTAGCCAAACGATGAGCTTCACCGCGCCTTCCTCAACACGACCGCGCCTTTACGCCAGAGACAGATCTGCCATGTGCGGCCTTGTTCCAGAGCTCAAGCAAGACGGAGGAGAGAGGGAACGAGAGCGAAGCGATAATCAACAGCTTTACAGGTGACTTGAGGGGCTCCGGTGACGGCACGCACGCTCACGCGCCGGCCGGTCACCGGACCCGGTTATAGATCTACTTTCTCTTGTTTTTATCTGGTGATTTCTTTGAAGAAAACAAGCGATTTATTTGATTTAAAGAAGAAACATAGCAACTCCCTTACTGAATCACAGACACAAAACAAACAATCACAAACGTTTATGTTCAAATTCACGGCGTTTAAGCAGTCATAATTGAACCATGATCCCGAACAGTACGTACTAATACTACGTGGGGATTATTTTGTATGATCTAGGGCTTCACACAATCCATTTTTAGTCAAAGCAGTTAGATTTGTTCAGGTTGGACTAAGTGTCTAAAACCCCAGATTATGATTGATGTCGCTTTCGTATATAAAACTGGTTTTATTTGTGAATCATGATGCAGCGCTCTAAAAGCTAACGCTATGGCCCTGCATGCGTTCTTAATTGGTGATTCATATCTAGAAAACAAGCAATTTTTTTTTTTGAATTATACAGAGGTATCCTGGCCCCACAGAAATGATCCAGACTAGTCACGTGTTGCCACGTGTCGGTCCTCTGTCCCTGGCGATATCGAAATGTTAATTTCCCAGTGGCCGGGATTCGAATCCAGGTGGCGGTACTCACATCTGTAAGTCTTTTACCACTAGAGCTAGAAGTCCCGTTTAAATTTTTTGAGCTCATAATGGATCGAACCTGATATCTGAAAGTAAATAAGGAGAATTTAACCACTAGGCCAACCGATTCAATTACTAAAACAAGCAATTTATTCATTAAAAAGGAAACATTACAAACATACAGAAAAACAAAGCCGCAAGCAAATGAAGGATCGTACATATCACGACCTTCCCTTATTGAATCACACACAACGCAAACATACAGAAAAAAAATAAGAAAAAAGAAAACGGAAAGCTGATGAAAGATCATATGGTATCATGACCCTTCCTTATTGAAATTCGTAAAAATAGAGATCATCAAAACGGTCATTGGTCTGAGCTTTGCCACCATGCATCAGGAGCCCTTTCTTACCATTAATTGTCGCACTCGTGGAAGCTGTCCATCCCCTGATCTCTGGAGTCTCCTGCTTCTCTTCTTTCTTTTTATTCTTCTTGCCTCCAAAAGGGTTTCCGATCGAAACATCTACATCTAATAGGATCGGGATCCCAAGATGTATTGATAGTCCTGATGATCCACTGGTTGTCCCCTCCACCTCCTTCTCTTCACCTATCTTATCCAACCTCTCCCACTTCAACGTCTCTGTATCCAACGCAAATGTCCCATCCATCAATTGTCCCGGACCAACGTGAGCTTCTGGGTCCATATCAACCTCACCTCCAAAAATCACAATGTGTTTCCCAACAACTGCACTCGCGAACACACTCCTCCCTGAAGGCTGCTCACCGGTTGTTTCCACTTGTGTCCACTTGTCCCCAATAGGATTGTAGCAATAAATATCATCAATTTCGTAGTTGTTGAATCCGTAAATCACCCAAACCTTCCCATTCACCACTTCGAGTCCGGATCCTCCTCTTATGCTAAAAGCTTCTCCTGGGGTCGCACACGGCTTCCACTTCTTATCAGCGATGTTGTAAACGTCCAGGGTCTTGACCCGCGTCGTAGAACTCACTCCACCGAAAACATAAACGTTTTTATCATCGGCTGCCATAGAGTGGAAGCTACGAGGAGTGGGTCCTTCTTCCAAAGGAGTTAGCAGTTTCCACACGTTTTTGGTCGTGTCATAAGAGTAGAAAGCGTTGTATTTGCGAACCGCGTCTCGGCCACCAAAGACATAGAGGGTTGTTCCAACTGACACCATTCTGACGCCTAAGCAGGAGAGGTGTGGAATGTCTCCCGTGGCTGGAGCAATGGACCATTTCCCGGTCTTGAGGTCAAAGACGTAAAGGTCTTTGTCAATAGGCACATTTGGTGTGAACTCGCCACCAAAGGAGTAAATCTTGTTTCCTACTTGTGCTATGGCATGTGAGCATCTTAGCCCTGGGGCCTTTCCTTTTTGCTCCACCTTATAAATTACAAATATTTATCATCAATATTTTAAAAGAGACTTACAATCAGATTATATCAAGGTTTACGCGTTCTTTAATTAATTCAAGTTTACTACACTTATATTATATGACCACTATTACGTCGATTTTCAAATTTAGTCAAGCTTCTTATCACACAGTCCACTATATATGATATCTCTATGTTAAAAAGGAAAATAAATTTTTAGTGTCGATCTATTAGATTTCTACCTTTGTCCACTTTCCATGCAACTGAAAAGTGGATATTGGGTCAGAAACATAGGCTCCAAGGGCGTGTAGAACATTGGTCGAACGCCCGTGAAACCCAACGATTTTGCCACCTTGTAGAACAAACTTTACCCCCGGACTCGTCGTGAAGTGCTTATTGGTTTTGCCTTTGCAAGTCTCGAACTTGAGATCCACAATGGTCTCTTGAGTTGCTGTCTCACGGAAAGCTTCTACGTAAACGATGTAGTCGTCGACATCAACCACAAACTACATATAAAAAAATACAACTCTCAGTACGAAACCAATATTCAACAAAATAGATATTTTTTTCAACCTAATATAATTATATAATATATATTATTAGTACCTCCTCAACTTCTTGTGTTTTTTCTCCATGTACATCTCCAATAACCACTTTAGAACCATCAACATACTCAAATTTGACGAAGGCTATACAATCAGGGCCTTTCCCTAGATATACTTTTCTAACATTATCGTGAACGCCATCATCCCATGCATTTCCTTGCTTACCACCCTTTGCGTCCAGCTTTTGGGCCATCTCTTTTGCTTGCGCTTGATCAATCTTGCGAATATTACAACCTGTAGTTACGAATATAGGTAAGTCATATACAAAAAGAATCATATATATGGGAGAGAGATGTTGAGAGAACTTACCTGTTTATAAAGTATTGATTGGTGCAGTGATTCATATTGAGAAGTTGTATGGGTATTTATAGAACCGAACCATAGGAAGTTCAGGTCGACCTATTTCTTCGTATATTTTATATCCCGCCATTCACGAAAAATTAAATATTGAATGAATACATGTGACTAGCCGTTGACGTCCCCGCAAATAGTTGATCAGGATATATATTTCGTACACCCAATACACATGTTTAACGAAACTAAAAGACAAGCCAACGCATCTGACTTCCTAACTAATTATTCTCGAGCGTTGCCAAGAGGGGGGTATGAACAAAGCTAATCGTGGCAAATGGGCCATTAATTTATTAACATGATAAATCATATTTTATTTTATTTTTTGCTAAATCGTAAATGTCATTGAAAACAATGAATGTTTGATTACATGTTAATGCAACCTAGTTTGCTTTTCAGCCATCCTGAAAGCTTAGAAGTGCAAAAAAATTAAAAAAAAACCCCTAAACCCCAAAGAGTTTATGATCAGTCTTAACCAAACAATGGAAGCTTGAGCATAATACCAAAACAGAGCTAAAGACTAACAGTTTAATCTCCCCCTCCCAAGCACTTGTCAAATCAAAGGAGCAACCTGAGACTGCGAGACTAAAGCCATGAAAGGTGTTTAGTCAGGTCTCATCGAGGTGGCTCGCAGCAGGCATCGACGGTGACGGCTGGCTCCCATCCCGGAACTCCGCTGAAGGAGGACGCTGGCCAACAAAATTCAAGCTTGCTCGGTGTTAGCTAGGGTGTAGACCCGACTTCGACGCCGTTTACATTGAAGCACACGTTGCGGTCAAGCGCAGGCGGTCTCTTTGGCTCCCTATCTGGCTGCACGACACAATGGGTATAACATCGACTTCAGGACACACTAAAGCTAGAAACCGGAGCTTAGGAGGATGGAATTGACGAATAGAAGAAGAGATTAAACTCCTTGAAAACAGACGGTTCATGGTAGAAAAAGGCTACCCCTTGAAGCAGATGACATCGTGACTAAAGTTGTCCTCAAGACCCCAATGAACAACATCGGTAGCAAGAAAGAGTTACCAAACTTGAACCAGAGACCACCATGGTTGTTGTCTTTCGAACTAAAGAAATAGGTCCTCGATGGCTTACCTCATAGCCATCTTTCACTCAAAGAGAGGAGTAGCTCTATATATGGAGACCCTTGGAGAGACTTGATAGAGGAGCCAACTGGAGCGAGATGTAGAGGCTGAAACGACGACGGCAGCGACGCGTCTGGTGTTCTGGCTGTCTCGGATCTCAAAGTTTGTTAAGCTAGATGGGCTTCCAACCTAAAATCAATTGGTTATAAGTGGAGTGATCCATCTATCTTATATATTGCTTAGGATCCCTTCCAACTACCGATGTGGGACACTTTGTGTCTAATACGTCCCCTCGAGATGATGGCTCTTTGAGCGTCAATCTTGGAATATTCGGGCAAGGATCGATGGACCAACTTTGGGCCAGATTGATGTGGATCGGATTGGGCTGCGTGGATCGGGCTCTGATACCATGTTAAGCTAGATGGGCTTCCAACCTAACCAATTGGTGATAAGTGGAGTGACCCATCTACCTTATATATTGCTTAGGATCCCTTCCAACTACCGATGTGGGACACTTTGTGTCTAATAAAGTTGACCCAACTTCGAGCGCAAACGGCGACTAACAGGAGACCCAAGGTCCGGCCCCAAGATAACCCCGACTCTTCTTGCCTCGCCGGAGCTCCAGAGGAACCAAAGACGACTTTGAATCCGACTATCCGGTGGAGGAATCCAACAGATCCAGAGGCGCCGAGCAGAGAGGCAAACCGAACGGAGAACAACGAAGGGAAGAGGTGGAGATGGACACAGCGAGAGATTGTATGGTCCTCTCGCAGCACCAGATGGCGCCGGAGAGGCTAGGGAAAATCGACGATTTGGATCGAGGAGATTAGGTTTCGAGAGAGATAATTGGGGGCGCGTTGGGTGGACGCGTTGTGGTTGAAACTTAAACTTGTATCATAATTTTTTTTGTTTATGAGTTAAATGTAATCATTTTTTTATCTATTCTATTAAAATAGCAGTGTGACCCATTGATAAAAGTATGGTCCAACTATTATTTCTTTTATCTTTATCATTATTTAGAATATTATTTATTATGTTTTATGCCATTAGACCTATATTTAAATTACCAATCGAAAAAACCTAAAAAGATGTAAAATAAAAAATATACCCGTCCTTTTTAAGGGCGGGTCAAAATCTAGTTGCTATGATAAATAATGAATGAATCCATGTGACTACGCGTTGACGTACCGTAAATAGTTGATCGTTTTCACTACACCCAATACACATGTATAATGAAATTAAAAGACAAGCCAACTCATATGACTTCCTAATTATACTAGGAGAATTTCCAGGGGTATTAACAGAGCTATATCGTGGCAAATGTGCCACTAATGAAAGGGTTTTTGTTATTTTTAAATAGGAAAATAACCGTTCAACTTCTTCGTCTATCGTTTTTTCCGTCGACCGGCTATTATAACTATCGAACCCTTTTGAATCTTTAGTTTTATACTTATCAATTAGTGTCCAAAAGATGTAGATAACCGCTCGACTAATATTTTAGCATTTTAAACTTCCAATATAAACCAGCATTTTAAACTTCCAATATAAACCATAACATCAGCCATTTTCTATCTACAATGTCATATATTTTGGATGGAAACAGTTAAAATTTTTAATTGAGAGATTTTATCAGGAAATTTTTGAATAATAATTTATAAATTCTTGTAAAATAAGATTTATAGAATCAACAAAATTGATAAAGGTTTATAAAGTTATATGTGAAAGCTGTAAATTAGTTACAGAATTTTATAAAAAGTATATAATTGTAAAACCATATAAAATTATGGGCCCTAAAATTATTTATAAATCCTTATTTATCGTGTATATAATAAAATCAGTTGTGAGAGTTAAAAAAATAAAGTAAGTTTTTTAAAAGTATAATATTATTTATAAAACTTTAAAATTATTTTATAGGAGCTAGTAAAATACTTACAAAGATCTATAAATATTATTTTTGTGCACAAATCTTATTAACTAAGTCTAAGGCGCTACAACGATTACAACCAGAGGTAAGTTCGACGGTGAGATGAACAACAATAACAATAAAACAATAAAGCATGAGATAGAAGTGTTACAAGGAGAGACTTGCTCGAAGTAGAGAGATCCGCATATAATCTTCGCTTGAATCTTTGAAACCACACCTCGAAAGAGCTTTAGATAGTCTGAAACGACGTTGAAATACCTTAGTGAAAGAGTTTTGAAGAGGAGTGAGAAGCCGATTGAAGCTAAAGAACCCATCAAACGAATGAGACCAGCTCTAAAATCGACTATGTTGACCCGGGAGATTAGGTGAATCTCAAGTGATCCAGAGAGAAAAGCGATCGGTAAGCAAGATGGTGAGGCAGTTGAAACTATTTTTTTCTCCAAAACCATTGGTGAATTTGACGCTAAAACGAACAGCGTGGTTGATCTATAAATATTTATACTTCATAAAATAATGTATAATTCTTATAAGGATAGATAGTACAATTTATTAAATATTATAAATCATTTATAAAAATTGATAAACAATGTAGTACAGTTATAGGGTTATCAAATAATAAACAAAACCTTATTAGTTATTTTTAAGTTGAAGGTTTTTGAAACATTAAAATATTAATTGAAGGGTTAACTTTTGATTCAACAATAGTTGAAAGGCTTTATTGTTAAAACCCGTTAATGAAACACTAGAAATCTTCTAATTTAATACTTGATATCCTTTTCATAATGATTATTCATTTCCAAAAAACAGGGTGATTAGTTGGGCTTTATCTCTTTACTTTACCTTTATTTACTCTTAAATCACTAAACTTTACCGATCATGTTGTAACTTTATTTTTAATAGTTAAAACCTAAATCAAGTTTCTATAAACTTTTACCGATCATGCTTTAGCTTTATTTTTAAAGCTACAGCCAAAAAAAACTAAAACAAAATTTTTTTTAATGTATTTTAAGTAAAAAACTTAAAGCTTTTTTTTATAGGTTGTACAATCTGTGAAATAAAAAAAACTATCTATAATATCAAATAAATTAGATAATCATCATTAAAAACATCAATAAATATTTAATTCAATTTTGAGTGTTGTAAAAATTATTGAAATATTTTAAATAAAATATATATTATTTATATATCACATTTTAAATAACAATAAACTTTGAGAATTTATAAATTTTTTATTTAATTGCAACTAATAATACATGTGACTAGACGTTGACGCACCGCAAATAGTCGATAGGAATATATTCCCAATACACATGTATGATAATACATCCGAAACAATCTTACTTGAAGGGCTTTGTTGATCTTTATTTAATTGCAACTAATAATACATGTGACTAGACGTTAACGCACCGCAAATAGTTGATAAGGAATATATTCCCAATACACATGTATGATAATGAAACACTATGACCAGCCAACTCATAAACTTCGTAACTAATTGAACTAGGAGCATTGCCAGGGGTGTGAACAGAGCTAATCTCGTGGCAAATGCGTTATTAATTTATTAACATGATAATATTATAATTATAAGGTTATGAGTTGAATGCAATCTTTTATTTATAATTTTAAGGTTATGCAGTTTTCAGTTTTGGTAAATTAACAATTTAAATTGACTATAATACTTTACTATGTAAAGACCTGACCCTTTGCAGGATTAGACAGTTCTTAAAATATTAACACTCTATAATAAACCACGTTTTAGATAGAGTGAGATATTTTATTATATAAAAAAAAATTTAAAAAAATATCAACAAAAGATATGTAAAATATATTTTAATGATTTGATCAAATTAAAATTGTAAAAATTAAAATTTTTTTTTGTCAGCAACATAAACAAGCTCATGTAAATTATGTAAACTAAACATGTAACTTTTCATTCATATGAACGACGAAAGATAACTGTTTCTTTGTATTTCGTGCGAGACTGTCTGTCTTTAAATTTTACGTCCGTGGTATCAGTGGAAGAGGGAGGTAGAGAGGAAAGAGGGCAACTGCCTCCTATGAAATATTGATTTTTTGTGTATTTTCATTGATTATTCAAAATTTATATGGTTTAGATGGTAAAATTTCTACTATTGCCCCCTATAAATTAAATTTAAATCATATATTGCCTCGGTAAAACTTTTGTCTGGCACCGCCACTGCGTGGTATATGAATGATCTCTGAGATGTTGAAACTTCTCCTCAAAAACTTTATGTCTTCCAAATAACTTATAAAGGCTGGCTATTCTTCAGATTATGAAACTATCTTCACCAACTGAGAACAATTTATTGCAAATGTAACATTATATTATCTTAGATTCCTCATACATTTCATTGCCTAAATAAGTGCCTCTATCTCTGAATGTAGTGGCGACTGACTCGCTCTTGTATTTCTCGCTCCCATTAAACCATCAAAACATTCTAAAATGTTATACCACCTTTTTCCTGAATAGAAATCTTGATTTTTCCATGACTCATCCGTAAAACACCATCGTCCTGGACTAGTTAGTATTGTTGCTTCTAACGATAATATGGTATGATCCAATCCCTGTGTAAGTGAAATATGTGCCTCAGTCTAAAGTAATTATTTTGTTTCTGCCAATTTTAGAGTATCCTTAGGATCAATATCCAAATTGCTAAATACTTTGTTATTTATGCATTTCCATATATACCATAAGTTCCACGCAAATTGATAATCTGCCAACTCCGAGAACACCTCCAAATTAAATAATATGTTCGCAAATAGCGATTGAGTAGGAAAAATGTATGGATTCGATGGGATCTGTGAGAGGGCCCAAACCTGTACCGCCCGTGGACATTCAAAAAACACATGATTTATGGATTCTTTAGATTCTCCACATCGTGCGCAGATTGTATCCCCATGCATTCCCCTTGCTTTTAAGTTTTTATTTACCGCTATACATCGTCATATCAGTTGCCATAGAAAATGTTTCATTATAGGTGGACAGCGTATTTTCCAGCAAAAAGCTTTCAAAGGTACGACCGAAGGACCATACTCTGACAATGTTCTTTCTCTATCCGGATACACTCGTTTTACTTGATAATCATATTTAGCCGTGTATCTCCCATTATTTGTAAAATGTCATCCATCACGATCTCCTGTCGGGAGACGACTGAGTGGTATATTTTCAATTATTTTCAAATATTTTCAATTATTTTCACACTGTGAGGATCCACCAAAGTTCGGATTTCCTGTAAATTCCATGTTCTCGATATTACATCGATGAGAGAATCCACTGTAAGATTCGGATAAAAATTGTGTTGATTTTTATTTGCTGGTCTCAGGCGAGTGGATGGGAGACAAGGATCATTTCATACTGAAATAGATGTTCCAAATCCCACTCTTTTGATTAGTCTTTTACTAACCAGAGATCTAGCAGAGACAATATTGCGCCAGCCATAGGAGGACGAGTACGATCTGATTGGTTCAGGGGCGATGCATTCCTGAAATATCTTCCTTTGAACACACGAGAGAATAATCTGTTTGTTTTCCTATTAATCTCCAAAATTGTTTTCCAAGCATAGCTGTATTAAAATATACGAGATCTTTAAACCCTAAGCCTCCTTCGTCCTTAGGACTACATAATTTATCTCATGATTTTTAGTGCATGCCTCGAGTATTTCTCCCCAGACTCTACCATTCTTGCTATTTTTAGTAATTGTGGGCATTTTGAAAAATTCAAAATATAACCTATACAAAAAAATCTAAATTTTTATTATATTATTAATGTGATTTTTAATTTTCTTATAATTTTTTTTTAAAAATATAAATGATACATAAATTATTATAAAAATTTTATTATTTAAAATCATTAACGGTCATATAAATTTAGTCAAATTTGATAATTTTGTATCTTTTATCTAAAGAAATAAAAAAAATGTATATTACTAACTGATTTTATAGTTATTTAATGAAAAGTATATTATATGTTTAGATTGACCAACTTATTTATCTAACGATTCCAATAATGATTTTAGTGATGACACATGTCATATTTCATAAGTTATAATGTTACTCAGATAATGTACAAAGCATTGATAAGTTAATTAAATGTATTTCGTAGAGCCGAGCTTGGCTATTATTATTGTTTGGTTTATGAACTATTATTGTTTGGCCAAACATTTCAAAGTCCTTTGCTTGATATTTGAACCGCAACCATAGAGTACTAATGAGGACCAGTTGCCAACTAAACTATAGGCATTTAGCGACAAAGTTGTCCCATAAAATTATTTATCTGATTTTGGTTCTAGCTTTGTTGTCAGACCCAACTCTGATATTCCGTTTTTTTTGTTCTTTTGTCAATTTCTGAATTTTTATTAAATCCTAAACATTTTCCCAATAGACATTACAAGTATAATTTTATTTAATTATATATTATGTGAAATAAATATTATATTTTATATTACTTTTAAATATCCAATATAGTATTTGATAAGTTTCAGTAAAAGCTAAAGTATATTATTCTTAAAACGTGTTTAAAATATGAATTTTTAAGATATTTTATAATTTTATTACAAAATTGACCTATTACTCTATTCAATACACATGGGAAAATACTCTCTTTCTATATTTCCTCTATTAAAAACATAAATCACATTCAATAAATTATGGATATGATAGTAAAATTTAAAGATATTTGGATTCATAAAAAGAAAAATTCAATCCAGATCTGAAATTGTGGTTTCAAACCACAAATCCTAGAAAATAAACTGACTCATCTGATAAACTCCTGTACCCTTCCCGAAACATTATGTTACATGGAATTAAAAGCGGGTACGCGAAAGCGAAATTGTATGGAACGCAGAAGCAAGATTTATTTATAAAAAAATAGTAAACGGGTGTGTGTTGGAAGTGTATATCTATCTATATATATTAAAATACAATAAAATTTTATAAAATTTGCGACTAAAATTTATATGATTCAAATTAAAAATAAAGCATTTATTAGTATATAATAATTTTAATGATTTCAAATTAAAACTATGAAAATACACATAAGTTAAATTTATAAGAAATTATTATATTAATTATTTCAATATTTTATGAATAATTGACACAATATATTTGAATATATATGCTCTATCTCTAATAAAACCTCAATGCATAAATATAATTTATAGTATTAGTTTTAATATTCGTATATTTATATTCTCTCTATTACATTACTACTGAATTTTAAATTTGATATAATAACAAAAAACATGATGTTATATTATATTGATTTATGACATTGTGATTTTTAAACGGAATTGTTATTCTAAAACGGAACCATATGCTTCCAATGTATTTTTAAATATGATATTTAGAAGTTTTTTGGAACCGAGATTCTGTAAGCTTCCTTAAGATTTCGATTTCGATTCCGGTTCTGAAGCGGAAAATGGACGTACGATAAAACTTTCAATGAAACATAATCTATATGTAGTTATATCTCTTTCTCCTAAATATGCAATACTTTCAAAAAATCTATTCATTTTTAGTAAATATGTTATAAATAAATTGTATTAGAATTATAATTCATAAGTTATTAATTTATGAAATAATTTAATATGACATTAATTAGTTTTAACTTAAACTTTATCATAAGTACATTCTGCAAATAATTATAGAAAATTCTGCATAATATATTTAAGAAAATATTAAAACAAAAATATATTTTTTAAATAATATTCTTTTCTTTGAAATCTAGAAAATATATGTTAATTATCATTTATAATACTGATGAGATTACATTTTTATGAAGATTTATAATTTATTACTTGATTTGTTTTATGAAGTTATATTCAACCTTTGAACTTAAAACCAAATGTTCATTAATTTATCAATTGAATTAACTTTTTGAAATATCACTTGGGTCATTTAAATATTTACAACTTGTGCCACTGAAATTTAAATGTCATTGCTTGCTTCCTTCATTAATGGTATTTTAGTAATTTAACTGACATCTAGCGTGTAACTTTACTTACCGAAAATACATTGTTAAATACACCATGTGATCATCTCTGTAACACTCCCTAGCTTGTACATTCATCTCTCACTCTTAATCTTCTCTCGATTGATTACTCTCTCTGTATAGTTCTAAAATTTCATGGTGATTTTGCCTTTTTCAGTAAGAGGTTTAGGCTTAAAAGATGTTTGTATTGTGTTCTGCCGACGCCACAGTCTTACAAGCCCAGCCCGTTATACACTGGCGGTTAAAGCAAAACAATAATTTCATGCGCTTACGGCTTTTACCTATTGAACCCTTTACTTGGAATTTTCAAAAGAAAACAACCTTAGTTAAATGTTTCAAAAAAAAAAAACAATCTTTAGAACATTTTTACTGCAGGTCTCTTAAGTTAGGTCTTTTATCGTAATATAAAATACGATCTCTTAGTTTTTAACTATAAAAACTAAAAAACGTCTATTATATATCTTATTTAAGAGACGTCTTTTAGCTTTTTAGTTAAAAGTTAAGAGGTCGTATCTTATATCACGTTAAGAGATCAAACTTAGATACTTACAGTAAACATGCTTGGTAAAAAGAATTGACTACTGCACCACAGTCAACTATACAAAGTATGGTGCCTTTGAATATCTAATATTTTTTGCCGTCTAGAGCACAAGCTTCGTGAATTCAAACCCAAGGCCAAAATTGAACATTTTGAAATCTTAGATTTAAAAGAGAACTATTATCTTAACCTATCCTAGGTCAAAACTAAGATAAAGATTTATTGACTTTTTAAACTAAGAATCAACCAAAGATGAAATGAAAGAAAATTTTGTCAACAGAAGAACTAGAACGATGATGGATAGAACTTGCATAAATCATAGGAAGAAAAAGGAGAGGAGCAAAAACTGACTCAAACATCGCCGAAAGATAAATCCTAGAAATATAACTCAATGGATATCCGTTTTGATTCAATATGTATATATATAAAGAATTATATAACCATTCATATCTCTCCAACAAGAAATTTTATTTTTACATTGAAAATTGGTGACCAGTTATATTTCAATGTATTATTTATGATTGATTATCCTATTTTAGATTTATATTATTAACAATATTATCTTCTAAACAGTTAAGTTTTTTAATTTTGTGCTTTATGCTAAATATCTCATACTAGATAATAACTCGCGTCTTGCGCAGGATGAGATTATTAATTTCGTTATTTTTAAAATTAGAAAACATTAGGTTTGTTTAATTTGGATATCAGTTCAGTTTTAAATTGGTTTTTTTGTTTTTCTCTGTAAATATAACTATCGTTCTAAACCCATGTTTATTTTGTTTTGTTCGGTTAAAATAATTGATAATAGTTTGTTTGTGTTATTTTGTGCTATTCAGTTAAATCTAGATAATAGTTGAAGAAAAAAAAACATCCAATATTATTTGTGTTGCTTGTACTGGCGCATTTTAAAATTATGTATTTTAAATAAGATAATCTAATATCTATACTCATGTAAATTAGTTTTTAAGAGTTTAATAATGTAAATTAATTTTATGTAATTCATTAATAGTAATTTTTATGTAATATATTTTTTATTAGTAATTTTATTATATTAAATTTTTAATTACCAAAATCTAATATAATTTAGAAACTTAAACAATTGGATTTCTTAATGGATATTGATAAAATACACTTCTACACAAATGGGATGTTGTAGGTTTTAAACCCAACCTACATTAATCAAAAATGGACCGTGTATTAATGTGTGTTTTGTTTGATATGTGACCTTTTACAAAAAAATCAGTTTAGTCAAAGCGATTAAGAAAACAAAAACATAACTTTACCTTCTCCCATCCTCTTACCGACTGCATCTAGATGAAGAAGGAAGAGCAATCGATCAGAGGCTGATATAAACAAAACACATATCAGACAAAAGTGCGTGAACTTCATACTCCGAGAACACTTGAGGAGCTACAGCTTTTCTTTTAAGAATCTCAAGGATCGACTCTCTTTTTCGTCTCATCTGCAAATATTTCCGAGATGCAAATCACCTCCATGTTGAGACAAGCTTCTTGCCTCCTCTCCCGATCCGTCACCTCCGCATCCTCCAAATCAGTTACGGCTCATACCTTTCCAACGGAGTTTCCTTCCAAGATTGATTATATATTACTCAACGAAGCTCACCGTCACAGTAGATAAAGAACTTATATATTACTCAACTTCCCTACTCCTAAACTTGATCGTTATGAACTTCTCTACTTCTCTACTGTCGGCTTCTCTGCTTTTTCAAAATAATTCCAAGTTATAGACTTGACCAATATCACGACAATGACCGGTCATACAACATAATATAGACCCAATTAGCTTTTCATCATTTCGATCGTTATGAACTAAATGATACAAAAATCCACTTGTTTAGTATAAGTAAATCCTCGTGTTTAGTGTAATCAAAATAGGAAATATTTTTCATTAGTATACCGAGTTTTCGTGAGAAGTTCTGTTCAAGCGACACGTCAACGTATTCATCTTCAAAGTTATGTGAAGCTGTCACATAGCCAATATAATATGAACACATTAAAATTAAATGACTTTTTTTAATATATAGGAGATTATAAAATGGAGGGAGTAATAAAAGTATTGATCAGGATAAAATGTAATGACTCATAGATATCTTCAAAATCATGATATCCGCTCCACGCCCACTTAACAGCATGATTATTGGGAGGTTCTTAGAGTATGGTTCTTAGCGGAATATAAGAACTCGTCTCTTAACTTTTAACTAAAAAAACTAAGAACCGTCTCTTAAAACTCTTATTTAAGAGCCGGTTCTTAGCTTTTTTAGTTAAAAGTTAAGAAACGGGTCCTTATATTCCGCTAAGAACCCCGCCTTAAGAACCCTCCAATAATCATGCTCTTAAGACTGCCTTTTCTTTCATTTTTGAACCAAAGGGTTCGTTTAAAATAGGAAAGAAGAATTCTTTAGATTATTTAAAAGTGTAATTTTTTTTTAAGTAATCTATTTTCTCAACATGTAGATGAACATCGATTTGTTTATTAAACATGTAAATGGCATTATAGTGATCCAATCGTCCTTGTAGACCTTTATCACTCTCCTCGGAGTGTCATATATACAATTGTTTTGATTTGTGATTCATGGCTCTATTCTTACACGCGTTTTAGGAGTTTCTAACACATCCATAATTCTTCATTTAACTAGTGTCATATATACAACTAAGGTCGGCCCGGGCTACATCCGGGTTTTTTGCTTAAATTTAAATTTTGATTATATATTTTATATGTTTATTTAATATATAAAAAGTACAATCTATTAAAAATATAAGTAGATATATTATTATAAAAATTTTAAGATTTTCATTGTTTTTTGTCTTACGAATTTTGAATTTCTGTATCCAATTTTTTTTTATTTTTGTTATTAAAAAATATATAAGGTGATAAGCAAAATGAACAAAAGTTAATTAAATTTAAGTTATGGTGTTTAATTGGTTGGACTATAGATATGTTTCATTTCACGTGCAATTTTTATAACTTTTGTTTCCAATTACCAAGTAATTTAATGGACCCTTCCCCTTTAAATTTACAAAAAATGTAAATTGTTTGGTTATATTTTTTATTTTTCTAATAGTTAATTTTCCAGTTTTAATTTAATATTTTTGTAAGTTAC
>NC_027752.1:38625307-38626906 GCF_000695525.1 Brassica oleracea var. oleracea
GTAATATTGTTTAAATGTTTTTTGTTCAATGTAGTTATCTGGTTTATATTTGAAAATAAATTTAAATTGTATGAAACCAAAAAATTCTCAACTAACAATAAAGATAATGAAGATAGATAGAAATTATTATTTTTGTTTGTCGTTGAACTCCAATAATTTTTAATTTGGGATGATGAATTTTTAAATATATTTTTAATATTTTACGTGATCCTCATATCGGGCTGTATCGCTGCATCACCGTGCTTACGTGAGAAAAAAATGAAGCACTGGCGTCAGACATTTTTTTATATATAAAATCGTTAGCATCTCTATGAGTAGTTAAGTAACATATGAGACCAATGAAAACATGTATTTTTGAAGAAACTTAAAAAAATATGAAAACAATTGTTAATTACTAAAAATTGTATAAAGAAATAAATGTTTTTGCACACTAAACTACAATAACTTTCTGTACCGTTGACAGTTTTTAAATTGTTTTTTTTTAGCTTCGGCAGCACTTCATGTTGGCACGGCCATGTATCGGGTTGTAAGGTATCAAACCTAGAAGAGCATACTCGAAGGAGATTCGTCTGTTTGTTACTTCACGACAATCCTTCACAATTGCTTCCAGCGGATAAGACTTGGCACTTGGTACATTAATTTTTCGATCCCGGTTTGGATTGATCATGTAAAGTGAAGAAAAGTTCAAGAATGAGTAATAACAAAGAGAATTACAATAATCAAGAGAAGTTTGTGTAAAAGATCATTTTAGTTATGGAACAACACACGAATAAAGCAAGAAAATAAGCTTATAAGAGGCAAGCTTCTCATTTATGTTTGGAACACGACAAATGTAGATTTTTGAAACCATTAGAGCATCTGCATCGCGTAGAGATGCGCGTCTCTAAAGGGGAGGCACGATTTTGAAATAAACCGTATACAAAGTGTGCACAATAAGAAAAGTATGTTGTGTGTTTTTTGCACTGTTCACGGGCCCCATCGACACGTTGCGACCCGCGATTGGTGCGCTTTTTTATTTTTTTTTATTTTTTATTTTTAAATCAGAAAAAATAATAATAATAAAAGACTTTAGCGATGCAGATGCTCTTAGTTGTCCAATTTCAATGTCCTTACTGAAAAGGAAAAGCATACCAAGAGTGACTGCTAGATATGTCTTATTGTTTTAACATTTCAGTAGACCCTGACCGCGCGCCAGCGCGGATATAAATTTTCGGTTTTTGTTTATTTATTTAACTAAATGATGTATTTGTAATATTTGATGTATTTTATTCACCAAGTAAATAATTTTTTTGGCATCGTAAACCATCCATTTATGACGAATATTCGATATCATATAAAAAATTGAACAAATAGACGTAATTAGAGAATTGTAGACGATATATAAAAACAATGGTTATTAATGTAAAATATGAACAAATATTAATGACTTAGTATGACATAAAAGATTATAAATTAGTTATACATGTTTAAGGAAAATAAAATAATTTTTAAATTTCTATGAAAAATTTAACATATAAAAAACGGCGATGAATTAGTCATCAAATTGTAAATAATATCATAATTTTATTAATAATAAATTATTTATAGTTTTTTTTCGTG
>NC_027752.1:38627047-38631771 GCF_000695525.1 Brassica oleracea var. oleracea
AAATAAATCTCTCTATCTTTTTCAATGTTCAATTTGAAGCTTATTATTCGAAAATCATACGCAAATATAGGCAATTGGTTGGAATCTCTATATCTTTATATTCTTATAAATTTTAAATTTATTGTTTCATCTTCTGCAAGCAAATCAATTACTGAAGTAATAGATCAATTGGTTGGAATCAAATCTATTCTTATAATTAGTGTAATTATGGTTACAGTTTATATATTTAATAGGTACATAAAAGATACGACATTGGAGATATTTTGTTTTGATTAATAGAAGATATTGGATTTTGAGTTTGTATTTATTGATTTGTTTTTTATAAAGCGTAGAAAATCAATGAGATGATTGGTTTGTTGATACATCCTATATTGAAAACGAAAGCTATAGGTGGTTTGAAATATATTGTACATCGATCGATGCATGATGTAAGTTGACTATATAAAACTTGAGCATGATCATTTCAAACTAAAGCATAGGTAGGTTATATGCATTTGTTATATTGTAGTTAATATATTTTAAATATTACATAAGTCAAGTGATTCACATTTTCGTAAAAATAAAATTCAAGTTCATTATTGGGACGTACTCGTCCGTAATAAGCTACGTTAAATATGATGTATTTTTAGGTTCATGTAATGACATTAAGTTTAAATTTGATTAAGAAAAAATCATTAATTTAACTGGAAAAGACAAGCATTAAAATAGATAGTTTAATTTAATTCTCAATGGCATGGAAGTCTAAATAAGTTAGAAAACTTAGGGGTATTTTTTAATGGGTACTTCTCTTTTAATAATATAGATGCACTATATCATATATGAAAACATCACGTGCCAGTTTACAGTCATACCAAGAGTGACTGCTAGATATGACTCGATTTGTTTCTGGAGCCACCGGTGGTGTTATGGATGAAGCGACGCTTCACGCCTCCTCCGCCGTCACGCTTCTTCTTATCTTCAATCTTCAAGCCGGCTCAGCTCACGAGTCACCGCCTCTGCTACCTCCTCCTCCATCAATCTCCTCTGCCTCCTCCACCTTCCTTTGCCAAAATAAATAAACTCAAATTCAACGCACAGAAGAGAGAAGGAGAGAGAGAGAGAGAGAGAGAGAGAGAGAGAGAGAGAGAGAGAGAGAGAGAGACGCTACTAGTGATGGTGGTGAAGAGCGTGACGGTGGTGGCGGTGAACAACGCAACGGCGTTGTTGTAGATGGAGAAGAAGAAGGCTGTGAGTGATTGTGAGAGATTAAGACAGAGTTGTGTTGTTGAAGCGTTCTGGAGAGAAGAAGATTAGAAAAATATATCGAGCGAAGAGACTTTGGAGAGAGAGAAAGAAACACAGATAAATGAATCTGAACCATTGATTAGATTTAATCAATGGGCAAAAATTGCGATCCTCACCCTCTTATCTTAACCAATAGAAATTTAGGAGAAATTATTAATTATGTTTACTTTATTCTACCTTCTTTTTTACAGCATTTTAGTTTTAATATATATCTATATAATAAGATATATATATCGAAGACAAAAGAGAATGTATTATATAATTTTATATATTTTTTAATTATAGATAAAAAAATTATGTTTATGATTTAAGATATGTTGATTTAGTTCAAAACAAAAATATAAAGTTAAGTGTCATGTTTATGAATATAATCTGATGATTTAGTTCAAAATAAAAGACTACTTTAAAATTTGAGTTTATAGTATGAAAATATAAAGTTAAGTGTCAATTTTATTAAAGTTTATATTTATAGTTTTGGATTTAAGAGCAAGTTTAGTTATACTATATTGTTTAGTTTTTATTTAGAATTAAAGGTTTTAGGGTTTGAGTTTAGAGGTTATAGAGGGTTTGTTAAGGTTTAATAGTTTAAGCCTTAGAATTAAAGATACTGTTTTGTTTTAATTTTAGATAAAGTTTACATGCTTACCAAACAAAGAGATAAAGTTTACGTGTAAACATTTTAAATATTTATATAAATAACTAATAATTATATATTGAGCAGTATTTATTTAGTTTAAATAATTAAATTCTTTAAAGATTATGTTAATGTTTTGGGGAATAGAGTTTGTAATTTATGTTTAACATTCGAGTTTAAAGTTTGAAAATTTTAGTTTTGGTGTTTGGATTTATTATTTAGGGTATTAAGTTTAGGTTTAAAGTGTATGTTTTGGAATATAGTTTTGAGGTTAGATTAAAGATTTAAGAATAAAATCTGAAAAGATTAATTTTTTAATTTAAGTTTGAGATTTAAAGTTAAAATAAGAGTTTAAGATTTTAATTTAGAGTTTTGGGTTTTAAAAGTATATTTAGGGTTTAGTATTTCAAATTTCAGTGGCTATTTCGTGATAAAATTGTGGCTTTTCTACACAGGCACGAAAAATTTAGTGCCCAAACCATAGCAATAATATTTTTTTTTACAAATTAGCTACGATTGTAGGTACGTTTAATTTCGTAGCAGTTTGCTACGAAAATTTCTTAGCAAAATTGTGGCTATAGTTTGCTACGTTTTATCTCGTGGCTGTTTTGTGACTTTTTTTGCTACGATTTACATACGAATTGCATTTTCCTGGCTTTTGTTTGCTACGTTTTATTTTCATAGTATTTTCGTAGCATTTTCAAATTTGCCACGAAAATTTCGTAGCTATTTCGTGGTTATGAGCAAGATTTCTCTACTAGTGTTATATAACTATATTAATTATATGGAAGAGAGGGAGAGAGATGCTGAGAGCTGACCTGAAAAGAAAGTAAGGATTGTTGGCACTGATCTATATTGGGAAATTGCATGGGTATTATACACCCATGGAAGTTCACGTCGACGTATATCTTGGTATACGTATAGAATGACCTCTTTCAAAAAATAATATCTTGGTATACGTTAAACTCTCGTGATTCACTACACGTCGACGTATCGAGAGTTGTTTAGGGCAACCTCAACGGTGAAGCTCTGAAACAAAAATTCTTAAAAGGTAAATATTATTATTTAATTTATTTTATTTAGATAATTAAAACTAAATGTTTAAACCATTATCTTGTTAACCGGTGGAAGGAGAGGTTGTTGGGAGTTTCTTCCCACTACTAATCTAAGGATACATTACTCCCCCTGATTTGGACATCACTGAAGATCCTTGAGTCTTCGCATGCCAATCTTCTGCGTGAGCTTCCTGAATGTGCTGGTGGGCAATGACTTGGTGAAGAAGTCGGCTGAGTTCTCACTAGACCGGATCTGAAGGACGTTGACCTCTCCAGCTTTCTGCAATTCATGAGTAAAGAAGAACTTGGGTAGAATATGTTTGGTTCGGTCACCTTTGATATACCTGTCTTTGAGTTGAGCAATGCAAGCAGCATTATCTTCATATATGATGGTCGGACCATTGTCCTTGACCATTCCACTATCTGATCGGATGTGTTGGGTCATAGACCTCAACCATACACACTCACGACTTGCCTCATGCATGGCAAGAATTTCTGAGTGATTAGATGAAGTGGCTGCTATAGTTTGTTTCATGGAACGCCATGATATAGCAGTACCACCATGAGTGAACACATAACCAGTTTGGGACCGACCATGGTGTGGATCAGATAAGTAGCCTGCATCTGCAAAGCCTACCAAACCATCTTATATTCAACTGTTTGGGCGATTTCCCCAGAGGTTCCAATGATGTTCAAATCATCAACATACACTGCTATGATAACAAATCCATTGTTTGCAAACTTCTTTATAAAGATACATGGACTGATAGGGTCGTTCTTATAGCCTACTTTGGCAAGGTATTCGCTTAAACGATTATACCACATTCGACCACTTTGCTTAAGTCCATATAAGGATTTATTCAACCTTATGCAGTGTTCTTCTCGAGAACCTTTGTTAGCTTTAAGCTCAATATCCTCTGGTAATCTCATATATATTTCATTATCCAGTGGACCATAAAGGTATGCGGTTACAACATCCATCAACCGCATATCCAAATTTTCTTTGATGGCCAGACTTATTAAAAAGCGAAATGTAGTTGCATCCACCACAGGGGAGTATGTCTCCTCATAATCGATGCCTGGTATTTGTGAGAATCCTTGTGCTATAAGCCGTTCTTTGTATCTTACAATTTCACCATGTTCATTTCTCTTCCTCACAAATACCCACTTATATCCCACTGGATTAATGTTAGAAGGCGTCAGGATAATCAATCCAAATACATTCCTTTTCTTTAATGATTCTAACTCCACGTTTATAGCTTCTTTCCATTTGAGCCAATCAGATCTTTGAGTGCACTCTAGAATAGGTGTGGGTTCATGATCCTCATTTAAGTCCATCATATCAAGGGCTACTTTAGAAGCAAATATATTATCGATGTCGACATCTTTCCGGTTCCATCTTGTCCCAGACATAAGATAATTAATTGAGATCTCAGCATTAGCACCTTCAGTACCATGAGGCTCGGCGTCCCGAGTCTCATTGGTTGGTACCTTAGGCATGGCCATTTCGGCCTTGTCTGGACAATCAATGACCTCGGTTTCTTTTGCACCTTTCTTTAATTTCCGAGGTCCTTTATCTTTGGAACCAATTGGTCTACCACGTTTGAGACGTGCTTTAGACTCTGTAGCCACTTGATTGTGTCCATCTTGGACATCAATACTTATTGGTGCATTACAAGCTGGTATATAGGACTTAGTCACTCTTTTCGGGTCAGCAAAGGAATCAGGCAATTGATTAGCTAGCTTTTGCA
>NC_027752.1:38633291-38638947 GCF_000695525.1 Brassica oleracea var. oleracea
ACATCAATGGTCAAAGATTTTCATTTATGGGTTTTAATATTTCATTTATTCTGATTTTGACTGATCACAAAGGATCAAAAACGATTTTGGCTTTAGAGTGATCATGATTGTTTTATTTATTTATTATTATTATTTTTTATTTTTTTATTTTGGATATTGGATTTTGCTGGTTGTGAAACCAAGCAAAAGAAAAAGTTTGATGTGTGTAATAGCCGATTTTATTTGGCAAACATCACATCAGTTTGGATTGAGGATTTTGATGGAGTTTTTGATTAGGCCAGATTATACATTCATGATTTCACATCTGGCAATTAGGCCAATCAAAGGATTAAATCATGGGTTTTTTTTTTTTTTATCTTTCATCAAATCCGGAAACATGGATGACAAAAGGAGAGAGGAGCAGCCAATTTTATGAATGGCTTTTAGCTAAGGGGATTTGCAATCTTTCAATAATTTTGTTTATGATTCAAAAGGTTCTTAGAATCATGATTCATATAGATCATGGATTCAAGATTAATATTTGAGATGATTTTAAATCTACAGATTTTTCTCTTTTATAATATCTATAGGATTCTATTGTTTTATAAGTTTTAGGATTCATATAAAATTCAGATTCATATAGATCTTTATAATCAAAATTTAGATATGTGGTGTTCTTAGATTTTAGGGTTAGATTATTTTACCTTTTCACCACAAGAATTCTGAATGGACCACCTTATGAGAGAGAGGAAGATGATCCGCGGATAGTGGAGAGAGGTGGAGAAGTGGCCGGCGTGGGGCTGGCCGGAGGAGAGGAGGTCGCCGGCGGAGAGCTTGCTCAGGTGGAGAGAGCTTCGTGCTGATAATGTGTTAAGATTTGAGAGAAGGTTTGTGAGAATGTGTTGTCTATTTCTTATTGCTTACACCACTATATATAGTGGTTCATACAAGGTGGAGTTAAAGGAAAAATTGATTACAAAGATACTCTACATAATGACATGATCAAACTCATAAAGACTAAGGTTGAATGTGTCTTCCATGTGGCTGGATGTAAACCTCCAATGGACTCTAGTCTTGAACTTGTATGGTCTGGGTTATAGACCATCCACTTCATGATTCATAACACAATTGATGTTTTTCTTTTAAATTTCTTTTCTTTAGATGTGTAGATACCCACTAACAAACTTCCATTGGACATGGCCTTAGCACCTTTCCGTTGGACATGTTTTTTTAAATTTAAAATAGTTTTAAATTAATATTTAATATAATTTATTTATATAAATAATATTTTTTAAATTTGGACCAATCATAAAAATGTTTAAAACTTTATGAGTTTAAAAACGATTTTTACATTTTTCTACTTTTAAAAATATTTTTAATAGTAAGAACTTCATTGAAAATCTTCTCTAAAGGTACTAGAATTTAAAGTGACGTATACTAAAATGATAAATCATTTGTTATTCATATATATATATTTTTTTTTAAAAAATCTTGTGAAGTCTAGTGTTATTAAAATTTTAAATTTGAAACAGAATTTAAATTCTACAGTTACTAAAATATTTTAATTAATGAATTTGAAAGAAAAAACAAATCTTATCGATTTATTCTTAACATTCTTACCAAAAAAATATTATGGATTTATAGTATTTAGTGAACTTTCTTAATTATATAAAATCTAAATTTCATGGGTTTGGATAGAATTTTGATACCATTTAACTAAAATCGTGTTAATTTTGTTAATTCACGCGAAAGCATATAAATTTACTGAAAACAATCATCTTAAATCATCTAACATAATTAAATACATTCCCATGCAATAATCAAATATCGTGGTTTTCATGGGCTTTCACTTTTGAATTCTTTTCTTGTTATGATATATTTATAATTTTCAGAAACCTCTGTCAAAAAGTATTTATAAGTTTAGAGATTGGTGTCAGTGCCCTCATAATAATAGTAACTAGAGAACTGCCCGTGTATTTTTAAATGAAAAACCATTCCCATTCTAACCTTATGCATCGAGTCAACCTACTCCTAATTGTGCCAGTACGTGCGTCAGACAAGTTTACTGCTACCCTAGAACACTCATATGTTCCATCGGTTCTTGTTTTTTTTATCTGAGAAAATGTAATACTTAAAGATGTAACTTAGAAAATCAATGACATTCATTTGCAATTCACAACTGTTTGATGTTGTTGTAATTAAAGCAAGTAACAACTTTATTAATTAAACATCTTCATATTTATCTTACTTTACCAATTTCATATGAAAATACACCGATCAAAAATCCATCTTTGAATCTCATCGTTACAATATCTTTCTCCTTTTTTGTGATTTTTCTATTTTCTCTTTGATTTATTTTTTATTTTCTATTTACTAGCTAGTTGTTTATGTAATGGAATCAAAGGTATATCTATTATTAAATACACTAGATTTTCGACAAAGGGCTGATATTTTTAGTTCCAAAACTATAATCAATAATCTGTGAAAATGGGTTAAAATATAAAATCATGTGTTCTATTTTATTCCTAATAGTAACAAATTTTTATTTAAGTTTAAGGGTGTGTATTATTTATAATTTCTTTTTGATATATGTAATATGACAATATGTGATATTTGACATGATCTATAATTAATTTCAAATGGTAATCAATTTTTATAAATGTGAATTCGTCAAGACTTTATACAAGTTATTATGCAATTTGAAGCTGCAATTTCAATATTGTTTAAAATATATTTGTTTGTTATATATCATATAATGAAAATAATGGTTGATGCATTTTATGATATTTATTATACTAAACACACAAACATTCATTTTAATTATTCCTCTTTTTTTTTTTTACAGCACATTTTAATTATTCCAAAATTGTATTGCTTTACATATCAACATACTTTTAATCACATCAAAGTATTCATTCATATTATTGCAGAAATTAACTTGTTTTATTATTAATGTTGTAAACACTTTGGATTAAGAGACATACTGGTGAACAAAAAAAAAGGATTAACAAACATGCTTTGTTACATCTCATCTCCATGTTACTAACACTAGTGGTATTCCGGCGCTACGCACCGGGTTCGTATGTCTTGTTTTCTAATGATTTTAATTTTTTTTTTTTGTATCAATTTGATAGTCGTTAGTGATTGTAGTGAATTACTTTGTTTTGAAGTTATTTAGATAAAAAATGAATAGCATAAGTGATTTTCACTAATCGATTCAATAAAAATAGAATAAATAGGTGATAGTTACAACAAAATAAATATAATTGATCTTAAAACATAAGGTAAAATCGATGTTCCAAAAGGAAAACATGTAAATGCATGTGTTTGAATGAAGATAACAAAATTTTTTTCTCCTTTTAAAATATTAACAATCCTCACATGTTTTGTCCATGTCATAGATGTGACAATACGTTAAAGATTCATTGTGGACGTATTGGTTAAATACTTTGTCTTCAAAATAATATTGAATTCATGTTTATTGTGTTGCATTTTTATTTTATTTTAGTTTGTAATGTATATTGTAAATTAAGACTTGGACTTCTTTTTCCAGATTATTCCATTTAGTTTACTATTACGATTGATTAAATATTTTTGTTGTTTATTAATAGTTTTTCAGTTTGTTATATCTGTCTAGGATAGTGGACGGTGGTAATTGGGCAATCGTTCTTTAGAGTCAAAGTGTGCCAAACATAGTTTAATTGCAGTGTTTACATTGTCGTATTGTTTTCCGTTTAGAAATGTAGTTTTGGGCATCCATATATTTAAATTCGACTTTTTAATAAGATGACAAGTGGCTAATTAAGTGACATGTTTGGGCTGTTAATCGGTGTCACAGCATTGTATGCGGTCGTTGTTACGTCTGATCAACAAAATTGGCAAAACTGAAAAACGCTCAAACATTTTCTTGAATTTTTTTTGTGTTAAAAGCTTTTGACGAACTGAAGGTCAACTTTGGGTTCACACTCAGGTGGACGACATCCACCTAGCTACGTTCTTATGTTTATATCCTCGAAGTTTGAAAAAATGTTGTATGTCGGGGAAAGCTATTTCCTGTAGAGTCAATTTACCTTCGATAGAGTGTGTTTGGAAGAGAAATAAGAAGCTGGGAAATATTGTGTTCTTGACTCACTTAGGTGTATAAGTGTTTAATTTTAAAATATCAAAGCCCAAATATTGCATAGACAGACCTAATAAGCCTTACAATTATTAAACTGGAAGCATAAACTATGAAAATATGATAGATGAAAGCTGGGCTGAACGATAATTGAGAGCCACTATAACGTCTACTCAAGATTGGTACACCTCATTGGCTTCTTAGTTGTAGGCTCTGGTGATGTCCCAACTGGGTCTGCAGCCTTGCTCCCGCTCTCACTTAGATGTGAAGATGAAGAAGTCTTGATGATGACTTTGTGGGGGTAGACAAAGAAACTGGACTCAGAGCACGATCGCACATGCAGCAGGAGTGAGTTTTTAGTCCAACTGCGACTTGATCAGAGCACAGAGACCAAATCCCTTGGAGTCTTGAAAGATGACCTCGAGCTACTTCTCGTAACCTTTGAAACTGATTTGCAGACAAAGCCATCTCACCTTGTTGTATGAGCGACATGACTTTGAGAACGATTGGATTGGAGAACCAGTTTTGATTTAGACTAAAGGAAAATATAAACTGAAAAGTATAAGAGAGCTATAAGTATATTAGGAGACTCAGTGCACGCTACAACTCGATACTGTCATGATTGACTTAAAATGATTGGACGAAGCTTACGTTGGAGTAGACAAAAGATTTGAATTTCTTGATTCCACCGTTTGGGTGAACGTCTTCAATGCTGTAACCGAGGGAATATTTAAAAGTCAATAAGCCTATACAACTATATGAAATATTATAACTTTGAATTTTGTTTACTACTCTAAATCGAACTTATTAACATTTAGCTTTCACGTGTTTAACTAACAAAAAAAAGAAATGAAAACTTATGGGTCGTAGCACAATCAGGGCATCATGATGGCACACATACATGTCTTAAGTCTCTGGTTTGGTCATTTAAAAGCATCATCCAAACAAAATTAAGTCTGAAAATCAACTAATATTCTCCAATCTTATTTCTCTATCCACCCTTATTCTAGTATACGTACTAAAAACCTTTATAAAGCTGTTTTAATCTGCTTTTTAATACAGTCACGGAGTTCATTTTAAATGAGGAAAAGATCAATACAAACTAATCACACTTGAAATCTAACCTTGTTCACCGCATTACGTTGGTAAAAGCTGGATGCGGGTAGGACACAAGCAAACCTTTCCTTGAACTCTGATCATAAAGAACGAACAATGATAAGACTACCACACCAAATATATATATGTTCTTGTCTGAAATCAGATCTATGAAAAGAGGCTTACATTCTCATCGACAAAGAGCATGTCAACACTCGTCAGTTCACCGCCTTTCCTCACATTTCTGGCTTCCCAGAATCGTAGCAACCGGACCTCCGCAACATTGGAGCAGCTTCCTGCTTTCAAATCAGCAAGAAGGACTTGGGAATTCGCCATTGTAATAACCGGAAATTGAACAGAGTGATCTTCTGGTTCTCGTCGAAGCTGTGATGCTCATGTCTGGATGAGGAGGTATTTATACCCGAAGCTCTAGTGAGTAGCTACGGGAAGAGAAGGAGTCGGATT
>NC_027752.1:38639511-38651615 GCF_000695525.1 Brassica oleracea var. oleracea
ACCCAAGCCCAGACTATTGAGACCCAAAACAAAAATAAAATGTTGTGATTGAATGATTATTTTTGATGACGTGGATAGTTTAATATGAAAAGATATCTGGCTTTTAGTATTGTGATATCCATATTTACTTCAATTTTAAACGTGTTGATTTTCACAACAAAACAAATCGTTTTATATTTTCTTCTAGATACACGATTATCTCAGCGGATATTTGCTGTCGAAGGCTGATCATAGTTGTTTAATGAATTCACCTCTCAATTTTACAATGCAAAATTTTGTTGTGTCCGCTACGTAGTTGTGGTCGCATGCTGAGAGTCTACTCGTTAACTTTGTATTTAGCGATATATTATTGAGTTAGGTGTCAACCATAACCATGTTCTGGATCAATCTTTTTTCATTCATTCTAAGCATATTTTATGCTGATAACCATCACTAAGCTGATATATTGAATGATACGGGGGTTCTTAGCTGATAAATAATTAGCACATGGTTTGCTGGTTGATATATTGTTTGGTACATGACAAGTTATCTGATACATATTTTGTTAGGTATACAGGGTTAGAGTATCTGATAGATTGTAACTTTTCCTCCAAACTACATTGTTTGGTACATGGCAAGTTATCAGATAACATCATCATTAGCAACTAACAACCCCCGAAAAGGCTCTATTTATATAGGGGTTGAGTATCTGGTAGATTGTAACCTTTTCTCCAAGCTAAAAAAATATTTATCTACTGCCAAATATGACCTATGCCTCTTTGTTTACACAAAGAACTGGGTGTCCATTTTAGTCACATGCAAATATTATTGGTCATAACTGATAACCCGTCCCCTTATCAGATAACATTTTAATTATCAACTAACAATACCCAAGAGAATCCATGTTTAGCTTTTGGGGTGACATTATGATAGCCTATAACTATCATGTCAAACTGATAAACCAATAACAAATATATCAACCTTTTTTTTTTTTTTTTGTTCAAATCAAATATATCAACTAAGAAGTGATGTTCCATGCTTGTTGTTTATCAACTAAAACCGGAGTGTCTTTCTTTATTTATGTGCTGACATTATTGTACATAACCGTTAAACCACATAATGCTGATAGTTCCATGCTTTTTGTTTATCAACTAAAGCCGAGGAATCAAATAACATTTTAACTAGCAACTTTCAAGTGAGGCTGATAATTCATTATCAAAGCAAAAAATTAGTATTTATCGACTAACAAATTATGTCCCATGCTCAAGACACGTATTCCCTACTGTTAACCGATAAATTATGTTAATAACTGTAAAACAATCTATATCATATAAACATAATAAATAGCGCCTAGCATAAGTTATTACCAAATTTGTTCATTACACAAAAGTCCGGGTCCTTATTCCCACATAAATATCTCACATACTACTAAGCATATTATATTATACTCTGTAAACTCTAGTATAAAGCACATTTTTCATTAGATATTATCAAACAAAAAATACTTACGCAGACATCAAATCACTACAAAACCTCTTTTTATTTAAAGGATTCTCTATTGTAGCGCTCTCTATGGACTAGTGTACGCATGTGAACAATTCTGCACCATGAATCTACCTACACAATTTGTATTTTCTCTATTCCAAGTTCTCCAGAAACATGGGCATTCTTGTCTTTCCAAGCCCAAAAGGTAGATGGCTTTTGCAATTGAGTTACATGAGGGCAAATTGCAAATTTGAGCGCCAGTTGGGTATATTATACCTAATCACTCTTATAAGTTTTAGTTCTCAATTTTCTTTAAAGAAAACAAATTGATAACCCCAAGAACCACCCTAAACAGAATGTGGGTAATCAGAAAAAATAAAGTGACTTTATATTGTTAAAGTAAAATAAAATAACTTTCCGTACATTTTAATTAAGATGTTAAAATTGTTTTAAATTTTTTGTCGATGTTACAATTTTATCAGAGAAATCAATATATAGTAGTTAAACAAATATTAAAAAGAAATATCAATAACACAACTAATAATTATCAAGTTAAAATAATTCAATATATACTTAGAAATATAAATTAAATATTGTAATCTTTATTGGTTTGAAAATAATAAAATAGTTTTAGAATAATCTACACTATCTATTCTATTAAAAATGAAGTACACAAATTATTTTCCTAAATTTAAACCCTTTTTTTTTTTGCAACTTTCATTTTCCTTTTCTAATACATTCTAACCACTTCATTTATTGTCTTTTTCAAATAATTTGGCATCAATTATTATAGAAGTACAAAACAAATTTTACCTATTTTAAAATGTTTTATTATATTTTCACATTCATTTTTTCATTCACTCCATTAATTATTTTTACCTTGATAATTCGTCAGCATTTATTTTACGTGTTAACCATAATAACTCGACAGCTTTAAATGAATTTACTCGTGACAAGAATTTAAAACATTTAATAAACTTTTTTTTTATTTGTTTACAGAATTAGTTAAGTGACTTTAGATGACTAAGATCTAATCTAGAACGGTAAGGTTTCAATCAACACATTTTCCTAAGTCTAGATAACAATCCTAAGCAAGTTCTTTGTCAAGACAAATGCTCATTTACTCTCATTGATCAAGCATCAAATGTCTTTGGTTTGTGTCAATCAAGCAATCATTAAGAACAGAACATTCAACTATCTAAACTCCCCTAACATCAAATGTCTTTGGTAGGGTAAGCTAAGAGCATGTTGGGTTGGCTCAGACATTTCATCGAACACCTTTCGAGCAATGAAACGTCTAGATTTCTAATCTAAAATGGCCAACTCTAGATTAGCATTAAGATCACTCAATCAAGCAAGGAAACATATTAATCTACTCTAAACATTCTAGATCATCACTTAATCATCCTAACCCATGAATCCAAAGATGACTACTCACTAATTGTCATGATAAACCCAAAAATCAATGATGATTTGGTGTTAGTCATGATTAGTGATCAAGATAATCAAGCAAACACAAGATCTCAAGATGAAAAGAGGCTAAAGATTGAATCTTTTACCCAAAAAGTTTTGTGTTTTGACAGAAAACAAGATAAGTCTTAATTTTAGGTTTAAAGAGTATTTATAGGACTTCTAAAACCTAATGGGCCTAATCAACATGTCTAAAATGGCCCAATAAAACATGCAAATTCGAGTAACAACAAGCTCGGAGCGGGTTCAAGGCCTGGGTACAAGAGGCCGCTCAAGACGCTCAACACATTGGTTATGGGCCGAGCGGGTGTTGCTCCTCACTTCATTTTGCCGCTCGGGTTCATAGCGACCAGTTAGACCCGCTACGATATATTCGCAGGTGGATCTATTCAGACATGAAGTTGTCACATAAAATTATAGATGAATAGATATAAATCTACAAATAGAATAGATAATAAAAACCAAAGAAGTTCCAGGAGGACTCTGATGGAGTTCCTCCTTTCTCTCCTCACTAAGAAAAACAATAGAATAAAGCATAAAGAGCGTGTAGCCATCAACAATGGCTTATAAATAACATAAATAGGATTTATGGTCGTCCAACGGTATTCTGGTAATTTAAAGTTGCTTCTAGGTTTCAGCGGTCATAAAATATGCTCAGCCCATATTCTGGCATCACTGTCGACCGACACCAATGTTGTTTCATCGATCGAAAGTCCTTCATCTCCTCGACAGCTTCCTCTCGCGAGGCAGACTGACCACTCTTCAGTAAAACGGGCATACCTTCTGCTACAGGATGTTGATTGACCTCAAACCGGTGGCATTGGAAAGCTAACTCAAAGCTCTATTGTTTCACAACATGGGATCAATCTAACGGTGGGAGGGTCTCCATTCATAGCTAAACATCTGACGCGTCTGTGCAGTTATGCACCTCAAAAGGCACAAGTGTCCCAAAAGCATCATTTCCTTCTATCAAGTAGCTGAACCTGTAATTGCTTTGAAAAGACTCTAAAACATAATAAATATATCTTAAAACACTTATATATTATGACTAAAAATAAGTGAAATCCATGGTTATCAACTCCCCCAGACTTATCTTTTTGCTTGTCCTCAAGCAAAACAGACGAGCAGTCTCTCTGAAAGAGGTTTGAAAACAGCAGGGACTCACATCTGACATTCCCCTCTACCAACCTCATTTCTTAGCATAAATAAAAGTGTAGACTTTACCTTGGGAGTATCGATCACAGGATGCAAGGATTTTCAAACAAGTATCTGGATCTGCAGGTAAAAGTTAGTTCCTATCTTTTCTCTCTACTAATTTCTCTCTTTAGTCAAAGTCTGCTTCCATTGCAGGATCATTGACCAAGATTGGACATGCTTCCATGAATCAAGCCTTAATGGTGGTTGCCACCAAGTCATGTTCACTTCTTTTTGACCTATATCCAAGAATTCATGTGAATCGAACCTTGATGATTGCCGCCACCAAGTCCCGTTAGAATTATTTTTGTTGGAATCCTTATGAAGCAAGCCTTAATGGTTGTAGCCACCAAGTCCTGTTCGGATTTCACCTACCTAACACCTTATATATATATATAATTTTCTTATTTATATATATTTTTTATCTTTTTTATCTTTTTTTTGAAAATAAATATCTCTACCTATAAATCTAAGGTCGAAATAGAGAGAGAAAATGTGATATATCTACACAAGACTTTACCTTTCAGACTTATTTGAAGAATCCGATCTCATGTATACTTAGCCCCAAGACAAGCAGTTGTGTCAAGTTTAGTGTTGGAGGACAGCTTTGATTCCTTCAAACAATCTCAGCAAGTGTGAATAGTTGACAGGTTGATCCACTTTAGTATCTTTAGTACTATCTGCAATCAGTAAGTCTATAATGGTGCTAAATAGTGGTTAGATAACAAGCAAAATTCTAATAAGTTCATTATCTCCTTCTTGACTCAATAAAACTCTTTTGAAAACATTTTGATAAGACTCATGAACACACTAATATCAGTAAACATCCCCCCAGACTTAAATTACACTGTCCCCAGTGTATATCTAGTCGGAGTTATGGTGATAACTAGGCCTGGGCAAAATAACCGGAACCGAAGAACCGAACCAAATTTTTTATCTAAATCATCCTAATTATTTGATATTTTACCTTAAATAACCAATATTTTATCCAAATTATCCAAACTACCCGAACTATCCGAACCCGAACCGGATCCAAATGAGAACCGAACTTTTTATGGATATTTTCCGGTTCCTACATTTACTATCCGAACCAAACCGAACCCGAAACTATCCGAACCGAACCGAACCGAAAATAGGTCGAGTACTAAATGGATCCTCTAGCCCCTATCCGAACTACCCGAAACCCGAAATACCCGAACCAAACCGAACCGATACCCGAAATGCCCAGGCCTAGTGATAACATAAACATAAGTACACAATTTAACAAGTAAGAATGATAACTTGGCCGGGATAAGTGTCGATCGATGAAAAGGAATTACCATCGGTCGCTGCAGGTGTTGTACTGTCGATCGATATCGACATGCTCTCATCGGTCGATTTTATAATCGTCTACTCGGATCTCTTTTTTTTTTATATACCTAGATAAAACACAATATTAGTAGAACCTCCTCCAGACTTAAACAACACTGTCACCAGTGTTATACAGTCTAAGATCGGTGGGAAAATAAATCATAAGGACAATACTTAACAAGGAAAAACAGTATACCTGATTTTGATATGAGTGGCAACCAACATAGCTAAGTGGCGGTCAATACTTTTGAAGCTCTGTCGATCGACACAGTTACGTAACGATCGGTCGATGCTAGTGATGCTCTGTCGATCGATGCTGCGCAGCCATCGTCGATCGATGCTGCGCAGCCATCGTCGATCCTCGTGCAAACTCGTCTCCCTCGGATCTTTTTTTTTTGACCTGCAATAAATAAAAACTTTAATCAGTAACGATCTAAACTATAATGAAAGAAATTACCTAATAGTGGGTTGCCTCTCACTCAGCGCTTTGTTATAGTCATTTAGCTTGACTTTGGAGATCTGATTTAGTCCGGATGAGAATGAGAACATGCTCCAAAACAAGTCTCAATGTCTTCTCTTTGAAGCTTTATCATTCTTGTGTGAAAGCCTCCTCCATAGACTCTTCTCCTTTGTCTATCATCTCAGCAATAAGGAGCGCTCGAAGCATTGCAAATGGTTGTGAGAATCATCTGCTGCGCACTCTGGATTTCCTGACAAGCGACGGATAAATGATACCTGAAGACCGTCTTTGATCATTTTTCTCTTCTTCCAATTCCTCCTCTTCTTTCCTCCAGACTTGTCTGATTGCGTGGTGGTATCTCCATCCCTAAGATTTCCACGCACATCGAACTCCTTCTGCTCTGATATGCGTCCATTGTCGATCGATGGTGAAGTGGTAATGTCGATTGATGTCGGTTTGTTGGTGTCGTTCGATGGTATCCGGTCGGTGTCGACCGATGCTGCTTCTGCTGGGCCCTTATCGACTTCATCTCTAAATCGCAACCCTCTCTGAGAAGCTTCTACGTGCTGATGATCATCCAATACCTCAATGTAAGAATTGAACTGCATACTTCTATCAGGTGGAATAGGAGATTCAGCTTCAAATACAGCGCATGGAACCACAATCTTCACAGGATCATGTATCATCTTCACTCTTTTGTGAAGCCCAACAGCTTCTTCTGCGCATATAAGTGGTCTCAGATGTTTGGAATCAGCATTGTATGAGGCTTCAGACTCGTGCACTCTTTCCTCAATTGGTTCCATCTCAACTATGAAACCGTACGGTTCGTCCAACAATGGATGTCGATCGATGCTCTCGGGTGGGTGTAGGTCGATGCTGTCTGGTAGATGGCGAACGATGATAAAGGGTGGGTGTTGGTCGATGATGCAGGGTGGGTGTCGATCGATCTCATCAAGTTGGTGTCGATCGATGCTAGCCTTTGAAGTTACCAAATCTCCTCTCGAAGTATGTTGATCGTCATCAAGCTTCTTCTGTGAATTCTGATCCATATCTTCAAGCCATTCCTCCAGCTCTAAGAAGTCTTCCATAATGACTTATCTACTTGAATCCATATCTTCAACCTTTTCTCCATTCTCCAACTCCAAGAACTCTTTTAGCTCCAAGAAATCTTCCATGGTGATTTCTCTGTCTTCATCTGAGGTAGGATCACAACTTGATATATCAATGCTCTTCTGTGCCGAGTCTGCGATGTCCCGAGGACAATTCGAACTTTCAGGGATTTCAAATGGTCTTGTTCTGAAACAGGAGTCTCCGTCGATCGATGATGGGATTGTGTGGGCGATCGATTCCGAGGTCGTACCGTCGATCGATGTTGAGGTCGTGACGTTGGTCGGTGTTGAGGTCATACTGTCAATCGGTGTTGCAGTGCTGGTGTCAATCGTTTCTGAAGTGCCGATGTCGATCGATTTTGAGATACTGCTGTCGATCGACAATGAAGTCGGATCACTTGTATCAGCTTCTTCTACTTTGCTCCGCTCTCCAAATCCATGTTGTTCATCCATTTTTGCCATAATATCGTCGAGCAGCTGTATTGGAATCATATACTCCTCATCTAACGATGCCAAGAACCTGTCCCATTTATCATTTTTCTCTTTTTCTCGAGTTGCTTCAGCATCATCAAGAAATTTGTAAAGGAAGACTCTTTCAATGTCCTCCCAGCTGGTTAAAGATCCTGGCTGTAGTTGACTAAACCAGCTGAATGCATCCCAGGGGAAGATCTTGTAGAGCATGTGGTATTCAAACACTTCATTCTGCTCACTCCTTGACACGAGATCCTCAAGCTCTTCGATGTGGTTTCTAGGATCTTGGTGAGGAAGACCCTGGAAGGGGTCTTGACCTACCCAATCATATCACTCTCGGCTCAGGTCAAAGTCATTCATCTCAGGAACAACAATCACATCAGGGATCACAGCACCATGAGCATTAATCAACTATCAAGCGTTGTTGCGAGTGCGACCTTCTTCGTCTCTTAACATCCCATTCTCGTCAACTTCAAGTATTAGCACTTCGATATTTTCTATCTCCCCGCAAGTGATGTCGTTTTTCACAGGATGAACAATGTCGGGATGAACAGTGTTGCGGTGAACATTGTTGGAATGAACAGTATTCCGATGAACAGTGTCATGATGAACAGTGTCGATCGACGCGACATGAACAGTGTCGATAGACGTGGGATAAACAGTGTCGATCGACGCGGGATGAACAGTGTCGATCAACAATACCTCGATGAACAGTACCATGATGAAAAGTACCGTATGAACAGTGTTGTCTGACACAAGTTGAATAGTGTCGTTCGATGCTTGGTTCACGCTATCGATCGATGTTGCTTGGAGGGTGTCGATCGATGCTTCCCTCGTAGGCTTACGGATCGTAAGTGAATCAGCAGGCTCCTTCTTTGAAGAACCCATAAATCCTCTTTTCATTGTTGTTCCCGGTACTAAGATGTATGTACCTGAAACAGAAGAAAAAATTTATCAGTTTTTTTTAGAAAAGTAGTAAAACCTAGACAAAATCTAACTAAACAAGATCTAATGGTGATCAAAGCTCCCCGGCAACGGCACCAAATTTGATATCACTCAAATTACCCTAAATAGAGATTTATACTTTCTCAAATAAGAAGTCGAGTTGTAGTACTTAGGGATCGAAAAACAGGGAGCTAGGGCACACAAAAGATCTAATAGTTATATGATTAAGCTAGGCTAATAGGTTTAAAGCAGTAAATAAAGATAGCAAAGCAGTAAATAAAGCAGTAAACAAGTTGAACAAGACAATTGTTCAGCTTAATAGAGAGTTGTTTGATGGAATGATGGTTTGCTAGATCTAGAGTTTCTATTCAGGAAATCAGGATTATAATCATATAGAGACTAAAGCATGATATTATAGAACTCAACGATTAGAATAACCGACCATCTCTCGATTTTTAGATTATCTATTACTAGATCCAAGACCTTCAACTCTCGATGTCGAATCTTAGAAAGCGTTGATCGATGTCTCTATAGGAGCATCAACCGATACACCTTTCGCCGTGTCGATCAATATCTCAATAGGAGAATCGATCGACACGCTTCTAGTAATCGTTTAGCGCGGGTTGATTAAATGTTCATTAAGGTTTCTAGATCAACTCTCGTTTGTTTCTATCAATCCTAGCTCAGAGAAGACAAGTCAGATAAAAACCCAAGCTTTCGCTTGTGCTTAATAAATCTATGATCAAGTTCAGGTTAGTTACTCAAGAACAAGCACTAAGAACAGACTCAATGATGAATATCACAACTTTACAATTCTATTTTGGGGCTAATCCCACATAACCTATCTGAACCCTAAACCTAACAGGTGGATCTATTCAGACATGAAGTTGTCACAGAAAATCATAGATGAATAGATATAAAACTGCAAATAGAATAGATAATAAAAATCGAAGGAGTTCCAGGGGGACTCTGAAAGAGTTCCTCCTTTCTCTCCTAACCTAGAACAAGAATAAAATAAAGCTTAGATAGCTTAGCCGTCAACAATGGCTTAGAAAACACATAGATATGGTTTTAGGTCGTCCAAGGGTATTCTGGTAATTTGTGGTTGCTTCTGGGCTTCAGTCGGTCATAAAATATGCTCAGCCCATATTCTGGTATCACTGTCAACCGACACCAATGTTGTTTCATCGATCGACAGTCCTTCATCTCCTCGACAGCTTCCTCTCGCGAGGCAGACTGACTACTCTTCAGTAAAACGGACATAAATTCTGCTATAGGATGCTGATTGACCTCAAACCGGTGACATTGGAAAGCTAACTCGAATCTCTATCTCGTGTAACAATATGGGCTCAATCCAACTGTGGAAAGGTCTCCATCCATAGCTAAACATCTGACGCGTCTGTGCAGTTCTGCACCTCAAAAGTCTCCAAAATCACCATATTTCTCCATAACGTACCTGAACCTGTAAATACTCTAAATAGACTCTATCTATATAGTAGTAAATATATATTAAAATACTTATAAACCATGGCTGAAAGTGGGTAAAATCCATGGCCTATCAGGTTCTTCGTGACATGAACTGTGAGCGGGTAGGTGAGGTAGGTACGGGAGGTCGCTCCAGTTCGTGGTCGGAAGCTTCACTCTAGAGCGGCTGCTCCAACCTGCGGTTCACACCCGCTGCAGATCAACGTGATCAGAGCGACTTCAGGAGGTCGCTAAGCTTGCCCGCTCTGAAACTCTTCTCGCCTAATTGATGGCTTTTCACTCTTTTTTGGAACTTACTTGCCTCCAAATGCCTCCAAGATCACCAAAGGACACTGCAATACCTGTTAAAGACTTATGCAATGTAAATGTAGCCTAAAAATGCTTGAGTCCTAATCTAAATGATCAAAATATCTGACAATGAATGGTTAAATCAATGCAAATATGCAAGATATTATTAAGCATTAACATTCATGTATCCATTCAGGTACAGTTTCTTTCAAGTATCGGGTGTCTGAGTTTTTTCACTCACTTCTTTTATTATTTTTACCATAATAATTCGTCAGCATTTATTTTACACGTTAACCATAATAACTCGACAATTTTAAATGAATTTGCTCATGACAAGAATTTAAAACATTTAATAAAGAGCTTTTTTATTTGTTTACAGAATCAGTTAATTATTAACATTCATGTATCCATTCAGGTACGATTTCTTTCGCGTATCGAGTTTTTTCTGATTTTGAAATTAGGTTTTTTGGGTATTATAAATTTTTGGGTGGGTTTCGAGTCTCGCTCTTCTGGATCTGGATGAATTCAGTTCTGATGTATAAACCTAAAATATCCAAATAACTATGAAACGAGTTCGGATATTCGTAAAAAAATAATCATATTACATGATTCGGTTCAGATCTTTTGAATACAATTAGTTATATGACTAAACATCTAAAATATATAATACTAATCACAAAAAAATATTAATTTATAAAAAACATAAAAACTAATATCCGCGCGGACGTCCGAAAGTCAGACTTTAGTTAAACAATTATTAGTTTGATTATTTGTTCTCGATTGAAATATATTATTATAAAAAATATAAAAACTAATATACGCACGGGCACAGGTCAAACTCTAGTTAAACAATTAATTATTAGCTTTGATTATTTGATCTCGATTGAAATATATTATTGTTCCAAAAGTTGTTCATATCTTAATTCAATCTCGATTGAAATATATTGTTTCAAAAGGTGCCCATATTTTATTATCCAGACTTGAATCAATCTATTTTTTTTTTCGGCTGATTATAATTAAAAAAGGGAAAGAATTAGCAAAACTGGTGATTTATAGAAAGCTGTGGATAATAAAATATGGGCACCTTTTGAAACAATATATTTCAATCGAGATTGAATTAAGATATGAACAACTTTTGGAACAATAATATATTTCAATCGAGATCAAATAATCAAAGCTAATAATTAATTGTTTAACTAGAGTTTGACCTGTGCCCGTGCGTATATTAGTTTTTATATTTTTTATAATAATATATTTCAATCGAGAACAAATAATCAAACTAATAATTGTTTAACTAAAGTCTGACTTTCGGACGTCCGCGCGGATATTAGTTTTTATGTTTTTTATAAATTAATATTTTTTTGTGATTAGTATTATATATTTTAGATGTTTAGTCATATAACTAATTGTATTCAAAAGATCTGAACCGAATCATGTAATATGATTATTTTTTTACGAATATCCGAACTCGTTTCATAGTTATTTGGATATTTTAGGTTTATACATCAGAACTGAATTCATCCAGATCCAGAAGAGCGAGACTCGAAACCCACCCAAAAATTTATAATACCCAAAAAACCTAATTTCAAAATCAGAAAAAACTCGATACGCGAAAGAAATCGTACCTGAATGGATACATGAATGTTAATAATTAACTGATTCTGTAAACAAATAAAAAAGCTCTTTATTAAATGTTTTAAATTCTTGTCATGAGCAAATTCATTTAAAATTGTCGAGTTATTATGGTTAACGTGTAAAATAAATGCTGACGAATTATTATGGTAAAAATAATAAAAGAAGTGAGTGAAAAAACTCAGACACCCGATACTTGAAAGAAACTGTACCTGAATGGATACATGAATGTTAAT
>NC_027752.1:38656913-38681464 GCF_000695525.1 Brassica oleracea var. oleracea
AAAGCAATATATGATCTGGTCACGCAAATTTAATGTAAAAATATCCTCCGTTGCAAAAAATATGTATAAATCAACGATGGACAATCATGTATTCGTAATAACTTTGACGTGATGAAACCGTATTCAAATAACAACGATGCACTATCCGTTAAATCCCTTATATAGGAAACTCCTCTTTTCACGTCAATTTTGTTTCCATTATCACGCTAACATTGCCATTGACAATAATTTATTTGATCATGTGATTGACAATTCAAATTTGAATCATATATTATGGGAACAATTGAAATGGTAATGTATTAAATTGTGTTGCCTTGAATCTAAACTATCATAAAATGATCGTCGACTACAATTGCATTGATAATTATGGAAACAATAAACATGGTTAACATGCAATGGAGGAGATTTGAAACTATTATTAGCTCTTAAATATATAATATATTGGATCGTTTTATGTCATTTAAAAAAATAGTGTATGTATATATCTATTACATTTTGCCATTATGTAGTAATTTTTGAACATTGCGATTGTGATTGATATCTTTATCTAATATGGTGAAGAGTTGCAGGAACATATATATATATAAGTAGATATGTAGATACATACGTAGACAATGGATTTTATGTAGTCTAACTATATAGAAAGGCATTAATATTTAAGTCAGGCTATATAACGAAATCGATCATTATGAAGAATCTCAGGTTATGACAATAAAATCTCTGCGTATTTAAAGATCCAACCGTTTGTAATTGAACCGTAGCAAGCAGGGCGCATGTTTATTTTTTTTTGTTAGTCAATAAGCTTATAGTATATACCCAATTTTTAATGTAATGTTCAATGGCAAATTTTGTAATTAGTCTAGTTAAGAAATGATTTTTAAATGTATGAGCTGAAAGAGCTTGTGGTGCTGACACGTAGGAAATGACACACAAGTAATAAACACATGAATGAAAGGTTAGTTATACACAATGCTCCTCAAATAATAAAAAAGGGATAAAGCCATATCATATTGAAAAAGGAATTCTTGAAAATAATATATTCTATGAGTAGTTTATTTGAGATTTTATATGTACACTTTTATATAACTTTTTCTTAAGCCTGGACATTTTATTCGGACCAAAAACCAAACCAAAACCGACTCAAAAACATAGGTTTGGGTCTGGGTTCAAAGAAAATTACATATTAGTTACTTCTTTTGGACCCGGGTTTTTGTTTGAGTTGGGGTCTACCTGAGACATGATCGGAATTATTTTGTGTATATTAAATATATCTGAGTATTTGAATATGTTTCCGGTATTAAAGATATTTTTTAAGTTTTGGGTTTGGGTTTACAATATCTTTGGGTTTCAGTAAAATTTCAAAAAAAAAAATTTTAAAGTTTGGTATTCGGATAAAATTTTGCGTATTTTCGGTTCATCAGATCAGAATTCGAATAAATTTTTGTATTTTAGGTATTTAAATATTTTGGATATTTGTTTGGAGTTTCAAGTATTTTTTCATGTTTCGAATATTTTTCAGATTTTTGGATATTTCAAAAATTTTGGGTCCTAAATACCCGAATTGATATGTCCAGATCCGATTTTATTTATATTTATAGGTTATTAACCGTTTTATGACGTGATATAGTGAAAATTATAACCAAAGCAAAAAAAAAAATTCAGCATCCTTGTTAGACATGGAACTATAAACCGAGAACCAACAGTGAATCATAACCAAAGCAACTCAAAAAAAAATTGATATTCACAAAAATAAAATTCAACTTAATTCGTTAAACTTTTTAATATCTAAACTTCTTGCTATCCAAAAGGTGAGACTTTCGGTGACGGGAGTTAGTTTCTTGGGACTCTCCGGCGTCGATGTGTCTCAGTCCTATCGTCTCTTCGCCTTGTGAACTCCGGTGCTCCTTTAGATCGGAGACGGGTCCTGAGCAGACGTACGCAGGAGGTGTTGGTGCTCTGTTCAATCCGGCTCGTGTAAATGATTGTGTTGTTTGTAGCAAGTCATCGTCTATGGCTTCTTGTGGACAGCTCGTTCGGCCACTTCACTTCGGTTATCTTCGTCACGGCTCTTGCTTTGGTCATGACATTGCTCGGATTTGTCGCGAGGCTTCATCGTTTGTTTTCTCTCCAATGGCACCGGAGAGGACTTTTCACATTAGGGTCTTGGCTCTTGGTTCTCAAGGGTAACATTTGGTGAGGCTGTGCTCAGGAGTCATTCACACCTCGTGTCTCCATTTGGTCTAGAGCGCTTCCGAGGACCACTTAGTTCAAGGAGCTCTAGTGGTGGTGTTTCCTGATATTCCCTATAGGTGCTATTGCGACTGGTTAGTATGGGAGTGGCGGTGGTTCCAGTCCGCTTTTTTGCTGGTGTTTTCAGGCGACAATGGCGAGCGCTTGCTCGATTTGAGATGTGGTTCAAAGCGTCGTGTGGCATTACATACAAGTCGGGCTTGGTGGCAATTGCAAGGCTTTGGTAAGTATCTGAATCGTCCCCTATGGTCGTCTTGAGCTTCAGTGACAGAGAAACTTATAAGTTTGTGGAGATCATTGGGAACTAGCTACTCCAGAGACGTCAAGAGAATTCCCGGAATCCGAAGCAACGAGGAGTACCTCACATTCTCGAGGATCACGCTGATGGTTGAAAACGGAGACCGATATTGAAGAATTTCGAAAAACAAACTAGTGGAACGTGCCGGGTTTAGTGGGTGGGCGAAACTAGGCTTGTAATAGATTGACTTTAATGCTTTTGTTCAAAACAAGCTTGTAACCGTATCTGATTCCCAATTTTTCGGACAGATGTTTATTTATAATACTTCCTTAAACTAATTATTTTATTCATTTTAATATATTTACTTTTAAAATGTGTTCATTTTAATATTAAAACTATAAAAAATTTAATCAAAAATCCCTCGTTTCATTTTATATGTCGTTTTAGGTTTTTTATACAGAATAAGAAAATCATTAAATTTCATATTTTACCTCTAATTAATACATTATGTTATTTGATTATGTTAATTAAACAGCTACAAAAAGGAATAAAATTAAAAAAACTAGCAAATAAATACATAGAAAACATAAAACGACATATAAAATGAAATAAAATTTAAATTATAGAACAACAATTCATCTGAAACGGAGAGAGTAAAAAGTTTCAAACAAAACTAAAAATCTCTAAAATTCAAAATAAAATCCAAAAAAAAATAAAATTTTATTTTAAATTTTAACAATAAAAGTAACTAAATTTTGGATTATTTTAAATGTTTTATTAAAATTTAATTCGGAACAAAATAAATAAATTACTTTTAAATTTCAGAAAGAAAAAAAAAACTAAATTGAATTAAAAACAAAAAATTAAGATTATCCAAAATGTAGTTATTTTTATTATTAAAAGTGAAAGTAAAATTTGAAATTTTTAAGATTTGTTTTTGAGTTTTAAACATTTTCTAAGTTTTGTTTGAAGCTTATAATTAAAATGAGCATACGTTGGATATTAAAATGAGCATAATTTAAAAAGTAAATGTATTAATATGAGTAAATTAATAATTTGGGTATTAAACTGGGTAGCAAGAAAATTTGGATATTAAAAAGCTTAACGAAATTTAGTTGGAGCATTTTTATGAAATTTTCCCTTTTCATTTTAGACCAACCAAAACAAAGAAAATAGTTTTATGTAAAATTAATAAATGATCCGCGCATCGAAAGCGCATGTGTTTTTATGATAAACAAAGTTTTACATTATTATGTTACAAAGTCGTATTATATCAAAATATAAAATTTGTTTAAAATTATTTTATTTATGAATTAATTTATTTGAGATTTTGTATAACTCTCTCTCTCAAGTCTGGACATTTTATCCAATTCCAAAAAACTGAATCGAAACTGACCCAAAAATACATCTTCTGTTCGGATCCAAGTCTGTGGCAAAGTACCTATTGGGTATTTTTTAGACATGTGGTCTTGGTCCGGGTCCGGATCCTACAGAGAGACCTGATCGGATATACCCTAAGTACTTGAAATTTTTTATGTATATTATGTATATTTTGTTGTTTCAAATGTGTTTTCGGTATCACGAATATTCTTATAAGTTTCAGGTTCAAGTTTTTAGTTATTGTTCCAGGTAAATTTTAGATTGTTAAATATATATTTCGCGTATCCATATAAAATTTTGGGTCTTTTGGGTATTTGAAGATTTTTCGGATATTGTTTGGGTTTTCGGGTATTTTTGGGTTTCATTTATTTTTCGGGTACTTAGGTCTTTTTGGAGGTCCTAATTAACCGAATCGACCCAAAACCACTACATACTTGAAATTTACACGTAATTTATAAGTATTTAAATTATGGATCCGAAATGACTTAGACCGAAAAGAACCGATCCAAATCCAAACCTAAAACTTTCAAATATCTAGTTATGTCCAAATGCTTAGAACTCCACAGACCAGGACCAAAAAAAATGATCCATTGATCCGAATGCCTAGGTCTACTCATTCTTATGTGCATTTTATAAAACTTACATTTATTGAATCTATTCAAATTTATCTCGATAGTATTTAAAGTTATCTTGATACTATTTTTATTTTTTTTAATGTTTGGTTATCTATATAAAGTCGAAAATATGTACATTGCATATTTTTAACTTGTTTTAAAATTTTCCTTACGTATAAATTGAATAATAATTTACTCAAAATATTGAGAGGAGTAAAAGGATTTATGTTAGATGCAAAAAATGTCGGCTGATATATTGATTGGTACGTGAGACATTATTATGTGATAAACAAATCTTAGTTAGCATAAGCGAATTAAGTGGGGTTGGTTAATTAAGGTACTATAAAATGAAACATTTCTAATAAATAGGTCTATAATAAGCTTTTTAAGTAGATTTTTTTGGTTGATTCCTTTTTAACAGTATAAGATTAACTAGTGTATCAGTTAGTTACTCTACCAAATCTATATATATATAAATATGTTGGTGACCCTCCTGTGATGCCACGTGGAAAGTCATTCTTTGACAGGTCGACACGTGTCCGTCTTCTGAGTTTTATTTCTTTGGTTGGGCTTGAGTTTAACTTTGGGCTTATACTATGAACAATTGACATGGCTTTTTACTCTTTAATATTATTGAATGTGTTAATTATTTCTTAATATATAGTAGATAAAAAAACACACATTACGATATGGACGTTATATTATCATCAAAGCAATCTTTACCCTATGTACCTCATCCTGCGATAATTTATAAAGTAGCAACGAATCTATGAGTTCAGCAAATTTGCAATTACTTACGTTAGAATTTTAAGTATATAAACATTCAACAGTAATGTGTTGAATATTATATTCATATGATTTAAAAGCTTTTACAAATTTTTATTTTAAAACATACACCAAAAACTTTATGAAAGTAAATATCCATTCAGGTTTTCAACCACTTCAAATACCATCAACGCCAAAAAAATTTAATCAAGTGCACGAAAACTATAATATATTTAAAACTACAATAAATACATTAGTTAATGAAAAATCCTTTTTAAAAAATATTATGGATGCATACATAAATACTAAGAGAAATGTATAAAAGGAAATAAAAGTAATAATAACTTGAAGAAGAAAATGTATAAGACTGAAAATATTTATGATTTGTGGTCTAAGATATAATCAACTTATTGTCCTAATCAAGGCGGAATAAACATTGAATAATATTTTTTTAAAAATTATATATACATAGAAATATTTTTAGTGCTAGGGTATATTTATAATTTCCAATATTTGGCCAAATAAAGAAAAAGAAAACATGCATGTATATAACCATGAAAAGAAAACTACTTTAAATAACTTAATCAAAACAACAACCACGTACAACTAAACCCGATGAACGTCCCAACCTCAAAAGAAATATGGTATAAGAGTTTTTTTTGCGAAAAAAGATGGTATAAGAGCAAAAATCCCAAGACATGACATATAGTTTTGTACTAACAGCTTACCAACCAATTTAATTTACTTCATTTAACAGTAATCAAAGCAAGCAAATATCCCTAATCAAAGCAAATATTGGTAGCTTCATAGTCTATTTAGTATTCAAATACATTAACATGTACAATATTTAACTAATATGTATATTTTTATATGATACAAATTTATATTAAACATTCATACTAACTGTTTAAATTGTTTTTAAATTTTTATCCCGTCCATAGAGTGGGCCGTCCCTAGTACACATAGAAAACACGTTTTTCTGTTTCTCACCTTCAATTTGCTGTATTTTTCAGATACCCACATTTCCATCCGAATATGCCCACGTTCCAAATATGCAAGTGGCAATACGTATAGGTGGTAGACCCTACATCCGGATTGCTTAAATTAACTCGAATTCTCAGCTCTACGTATAGGTGGTAGACCCTCTAAACATTAACTACGTACTTAAAGCAGCGAATGGCAAAGGAGTCAAGTGTGGCAGTTAAACAAAATATCGGTTGAGTAATATTTTTAACAAGCGTTGTATAAAATAAAAGTTAAATACTTTTTCATTATGTGATACCAGAGACATAAAATTGATGTGTTTTTCGGACTCATTCTACATTTGATCACTCATTTTAAACGGCGGAACAAGTAAAAAAAAAAGTATTTATTGGGTACATCAACAAACGGAAACCTGGTAATTCGCTAAGTAATCAATAGAATATCAATAAAACCAAAAAAAAAAAAAAGTCGGCACAATAATTTCCTAAACTATATTTGCGAAGTGATTTATATACACGTCGTCACTGCAATCATTCTCGCTGAAAAAAAGATGACATGACACTTAAAATAGATGACATGGTTTTAGAAAATCGTGACATGGCATCGTATTAATTGTGAGATGTAAAATTTCCTTATAAAAATTTAAAATTTTTTGCAAAGATTTTAAATATGGTAATAAAAATAACTCATATATCATCATTAATGTCAATTTTCCATATAAATATTTATTTATGGTAAACTATTAAATATATTAATAATTCATATATCACAATTAAAATATGGGCACCTTTTGCTCATTAATAAAAATAAACTATAATCCAAAAAAATTTGATAGTTAAATATTTAAACATTATTTAAATTTATCCGTCCATCTTCATCATTTAAATTAACAAAAATATTTTTCAGTTTAACTAAAACAAACAAAGTCTCAAATTTATTAGAATTTATATTTATATGTATATATATATATATGTATATATTTAAAATTAGATGGGAAGATATATATATATAACTTTTTTTAAATAAATAATCAATATATATATATTTTTAAAATAAATAATCATTAAACACAATAATATAATTAAAACTATTTTATAAAATCTAATTTTATCTTTATTAAAATTTAAATCAAATAAAATTTAAATAACTATACCAAATCAAAAAGACTAAGATTACAAAAATACGTTTATGATTTCTTATAACTATTGAAGTTAAAATGTAAATTAATAATGTTGAAATATAAATCAAAATTTTTTTTTTTAAATAAAAAATATTATGTTAAAAATTACTATGTGCAGGAAACTTCTAGTATCGATGATAATCAAAGCAAGCCGAGACAATAAGTCAATAATATCCCATAATATCAGTGATCAGTAAAGCAAGTCCACACAATAAGAAAAAACATCCATATCAATGCACTGCCAAAAAGTAAGTATATGAACTTGTGTGGGTATACAAAGAACAATGGCTGGAACTTGTTGTCTTTTTACCAAAAATAGGTGGAAGTTGGCATTTATCAACGTAATTAAATGGAAAATCGAATACTAAGAGACACAAAACGTATTCACGGTTGTAGAATATGTAAGGACAATATGCTTTATTACAAAAGAGAAGGTGACGAGAAAAGTTTGTTACGTTCATTGAGCTCAAACTTTCTGTTACAATGTAACCGTCTTTATATATACGTTAGCTAACCAGAACGAGTTAACCATCTAATACATTGAACCAAATTTAACCAATACTCTAGAGTTATTCTTGGGTGAGTTATTCTTGGGTTCACCCCCTAAGGTGAATCTCTAGGTTCACCGACCAATAGAATTTCATTATTTCAAATTCGATACTAAAAAAGAAAACAAAATATTGGCAAGTTATATTATGTTTTTTTGAAAAAATAAAAAAAATAGTAGTTACAAAAAAAAAAAGAATTAGAAAAAAAAAATTTAACGTTGTCAGCAAAACACTAAACCTTAAATCCTAATCCATAAACCCTAAATCCTAAACCCTAAACCTTTGGGTAAACCCTAAACCCTTGGGTAAACCCTAAACCTTTGGATAAACTCTAAATCCTTGGATAAACCTTAAACCCTTGGATAAATACTAAACTCTAAATAAAAACACTAAACCCTAAAACTCTAAACCCTAAACTCTTGAGTGTTTTAGTGTTTAGTGATTTTGATTTAGAGTTTAAGATTTATCCTAGAGTTTAGAGTTGACCCAAGTGTTTAGGGTTTAGGGATTATGATTTAGAGTTTAATGTTTTGCTGACGACGTTAAATTTTTTATTTTTTGTAATTAGTACTATTTTTTATTTATTTCTTCTTACCTTTTAATTTAAAAAAAGATAATATTAATTTGACAATATTTTATTTCTTTTTTTAAAAGATATCGAATATGAAATAACACAATCTTATTGTTCGGTAGGTGAACCTCTTAGGGGGTGAACCCAAAAATAAGTCAATACTCTAATATGCTTCACAGATGAACAACTTGTGGATGCACTGATTTTGGCTTATTTTGCGTTTGTCTTTGTTTCTTATATTCTCGGGCAGCTTAAATCAAAGTAAAGTAAACTACCAAAAACTTATCAAAGGAAAGTACTAACTCCCAATTCATAATACAATTTGTTCAAATTTAGATATTTATTATTCCATACTTTCTCTTTCGGTTGACGTTTTTAGAAATTTGATTTTGTTTTGATATATTTGTCTTTTTCAGAAATTTAGGCAAATAATGATAAAAATTACTTCTCTTACCTTTCTATTATGAGCTGTCGTATTAATGGTGTGGAGTGAATTAATTTTATAGACATTGTGTTTTTTTGGGTGCAACTTATTATAGGCATTGTGATAATTTTCTGAAGTTGTGTGAAAAGTTATAAGGGACCCAAAGTTCTAAAACATCACTTGAAACAGAACATAGAGATTATATATGTAAAATACTCCCTTTGTAAGTAGAAAATGTTTTAAGAAAATGTTTTTGTTTCAAAATATAATCAATTTTTGTATTTCTAGGTAATTTTTACATTTATTGAATACAGTGTGACCAATTAAATTAAATAGACTTATTTTTTATTGGTTAAATTATATATAACCTATTTATTATAAAATAATTTTTAAAAACATAATAATTTTTTTAATCTTCGTGTTTTTAGCCAAAACTATTTATATTATGTAACAGAGGGAGTATTAAATACATAAATATTTTCTCCTCGGGGCCTAATCAACAATGGACTTGGCATGTATACTTTGACGAATTCAAAGTCCGATAACAGAGAAAAGATAATCGGCTTAACAAAAAAGAAGTCGGCGTAAAAAAAATTCTACTTCGTATCATATAAATACGTGAGAGGAATTGTTTAAGAATGGATTTCACAATAAATGTTCAACATGGTAGAGAAAAATTACAGTTTTCTAAGCAGTGATCTTAAACAGATTTATCAACTTGAAACATTTTTAACCATTTAAATTTTTCTACCGGTTTTAATATATTTTGTTCTTGTAATCTCTGATTTATTTGAATAAAGACTTTTAGATAACCTATCGCGGATTTCATAATATGCCAAATTCAGATTCAACACTTATCACTTCTAAATAACAAACATAAACCATATCTAGTATCTTGATTTTTGTCATCCCATCTCCAAAAGCATATTCAAACTTGGACAAAAAGAAGCATTAAAGTTGAAGAACTCCAATTAATGTTAAAATGTATAAAAAAATTCACGACTTGAAAGGACAAAGTTGAAGAATTCCAATTGCCAATTGATGTTAGAAAGGTACGAAAATTGATGTTAGAAAGTATGAAATTTTTACCACTTAAATTGATAAAGTTGAAGAACTCCAAGTGACTTTAAAAAGTAAAAAAAAAAAAATCACCGCTTAAAGTGACAAAGTTGAAGAACTCCAATTGATGTTAAAATTATGAAATTATTCACCGCTTACAGTGATAAAGTTGAAGAACTGTAACTTCTATAAGTATGAACCTTTGCACCACTTATCAAAAACCTTTGCTACATGATACATCATGTAAGTAACGTGTTCTTCCCAAGCTTAGAAAGTTACAATGCATCAGTCAATACAAGATGAGCTATGTCACTTTTGTCCCAATACTGTATCATATTTACTCTTTGAACATTTTAAGGACGACTATCTATTTCCGAGGACAACTATCGAATAGCATTAGATTTTCACCGAACTATGATCTCCCACACGAAATGAAAGTTACAAACCTATTTCTCCCCGAATTCATAGTTCCATACTTATTTACCCATAAACCGATGATTTTAATTAGTTTACTAGTTTTAATTGGCTTACTTTTAGCCAAATAATTTAAAATCAATTAAACCAAACAAAATTTTAATTTTTAAATATACTTTTTATTATCTTTTTCACGAACCTTTCTTCTAGTTCTTCACCAACGTCATGAAGTAACCTTTGATGAAGTCTCTACGGTGAAGTCTTAAGTTGCAATTAGTTTTGTCCCATGACTAACAATAAAACTGAAACAGAACTCAAGTTGTCTTTTTCCATCACCGTAGATGAATAGATGATAAAGATCCGGCTGTTTTCTCCAGCCGTTGAATTCACCTATTACATTAAACGACTTCTTAGGCCCGAGATCAGAGACGGAAGAGTCAGGCTGCTCCACGGCGGCTTGAGCCTGAGCTAGCCAGTCGCTTGTAGTGACACTGTGATGCACCGCTCGGGTTTGGTGTCGGCCAGTAGAGGTGAATTCGAGCTTGATCGAGAATGAACAACACTGACCTTCCCCACATTGATATCGGGTTTGAGCGGATATCCTTGATGAAGCCTGAAGGAGATGATGATGATTTGGAAAAAGAAAGACCTGCTAAGAAGATGAGTTTTTTTAAAAGAAAAATATTTAAAAATTAAAATTGTGTTTGGTTTAATTGATCGTAAATTATTTGGTCAAGAGTAAACCGATTACAATCAGTAAACCAGTTAAAATCATCTGTTTATGGGTAAATAAGTATAGAACTATCAATTCAAGGAAAAATAAATTTGCAACTTTTATTTCGTATGGATTTAGCACGAACTGATAGTTTGCTGGGAATTGATGATATATGATAGTTATTGTAGGGTAACAGATAGTCATCCCAACATTTCAATATGTTACTCACTCTCTCACAATATGTTTGTAAAAGGACCAAATGCTGAAACTAACCTATGTAAAATTTTGGTGTTTTAGCAATACAAAGTAACCTTAACCAAAAAGGAGGATTTCTGGCATAATTCTTGTCTGTAGACTAGTAGTAAACTTGTATTCCGTAATACACATTATCTATAAGCCACATAATACATATGCAATACGAAACTACATAGTAACATACCCAAAATAGAAAGCTGAAAAACCAATAAAGCCCAAAAATAGTTCGTAAGGGCCTTTCTTCCACTATACATAGACCAAATTCTCTTTATCCCCAGCTGGCCCAGCACCAGATATACATCTTTTGCCTTTTAAAAAAAAAATTAAATAAATTTTGTCATCTTATATTACGCGAGTATATTAAGAATCACACTCGCAGCGCGTGTACTCTCCGTACGTAAATCGTACAGACTCTGCGACTCTCCGTGTGCTGCTCACTCGCTATCATTACGGTTATAACGGAACGATATATATATATATATACATGTGTATATATATACACTACATACACACATAACGACGAAAGACCTCTTTGCTTCTTCAACTTCTCTCTGACGAACAACCATGGCGGCGATCGTGAAAACGGAAATGCAACCCGTAGGAAACAGCCAGTCCTCGAGCCTCGCTTCGCTTTACGTCGGCGATCTTAGCCCCGACGTGACGGAGGCTGATCTCACCGCCAAATTCTCCTTGACTGTCCCCGTCGTCTCCGCTCATCTCTGCCGCGACTCCGTCACCGGAAAATCACTGCGTTACGCTTACGTCAACTTCGACTCAGCCATCACCGGTAAAGAAAAACAAACTCAATCCGTTTCGTTTCTTCGCTCTCGCGACTTCGTTAGGGTTTCTAATTTCGGATTCTTTCGGAAACTGTGTTGATTCGCTCACGCGTTTGGTTTCTTGCGGTTTTCTCTGGATTTAGCGTCGAACGCTATGGCGTGCTTGAACCACACCGATTTGAAGGGGAAGACGATGCGGATAATGTGGTCTCAGAAAGATGTTGCGTACCGTCGTCGTAGTGGATTGGGGAATCTCTTCGTTAAGAATCTTGACAGCTCCATCACTAGCAGTTGCTTAGAGCGGATGTTTAGTCCCTTCGGAGTCATACTTTCTTGCAAAGTCGCTGAGGAGAATGGCCAAAGTAAAGGCTTCGGTTTTGTTCAGTTTGCTACGGAGCAATCTGCTGTTGCTGCTCGTCTTGCCTCCCACGGATCTATGGTTGATGGCAAGAAACTGTAAGTTGAAATGTGCTCACTTCTGAAGGTTGATGATGAATGTCTTACTTGGTGTGTTTCTTTCTCAGGTTTGTGGCTAAGTTCATTAACAGGGATGAAAGAGCTGCTATGTCTGGGAATCAAGAGTTCACAAACGTTTATGTGAAGAATCTGCTCGAGAGTGTTACAGAGGATTTTCTCCATACCATGTTTTCTCAATGTGGGACGGTCTCTAGTGTTGTGGTTATGAGGGATGGTATGGGAAGATCCAGAGGTTTCGGATTTGTCAACTTCTGCCATCCAGAGAATGCAAAGAAAGCTGTGGAAACTCTCAATGGACAACCACATGGTAAAACTTAACTTCGTTGCCTTGCCTCTGCACTTAGCTAGTACTATTAGTAGATTGTTATTAGACAAGAGTTTCTGATTTTGTAACATTCTTTTGGTGTTTAGGTTCGAAGAAGTTGTTTGCTGGAAGGGCTTTGAGAAAAGCTGAAAGGATGGAGATGCTGAAACAGAAACACAAAGACAACTTTGTTGCCAAGTTCAATGTTGGTTGGTTTAATCTGTACGTGAAGAACTTGACCGAATCAATGGGCGAAACAAAGCTGCGAGAGATATTTGGAAGCTATGGGAAGATAGTTTCAGCAAAAGTGATGCGTGATGAAAATGGCAAAAGTAAAGGATTCGGCTTTGTGGCTTTCTCTACCCTTGACGAGTCCAAACATGCTAAAAGAGAGCTCCACGGTAATACTATAACTAACAACGTAGCGTATCTTGTATTTCCTCTAAACCAAAGCTGATATATACACTGATTTGATCTGGATTTCTACTACTGCTTACAGGATTTATAGTGGATGGACAGTCACTTGTTGTTCGAGTTGCTGAACGTAAGGAGGATCGCTTCAAGAGGATGCAGAAATATCATCCAGTACAATCTCGCCATTACATGCAAGCTGCTCCTGTCCCTTCACCAGCTCAGCCGGTCCCGCCATCTATGGAGTACAAGCAATATTATGGAGTGCAGCCACGCAATTACACGCAAGCTCTTCCTGTGCCTTCACCAGCTCAGCCAGTCCCACCACCGTCTATGAGCAGCAGCCCATATGGTTACTTGCAGCCATTCCATATTGGAGCATACTATTACCCTATGGCCACTCAGTTACCACAGATGTCGGGTCACCAAAACTTGACCACCTACGTAAGTATATATCTGCAGCTTCAAAACAAACACAAACCCAATCTTTTGCATTATGATCATTCACTCTTCCCTTTTATATAATTCAGGTTCCCGCTGGCCAAGCTCATCTGAAGGAGAAAAGATCAGTTCAACTAGTCTACAAACGCCCGGTATGAATTTTCTTTACTCATCTTCAACGACAACAACTGTGCTGAATCTTTCTTATATCTCTGAGTTTCTTATGTTGAAATGTTCAAAACACTGGCTCTGATGAAAGTTAATAATACCTCTAAGTTGATGATATGTTCTGCAGGGTTACACCACCTTTGTCAAGAGTGGTGCTAAACAGAAACTGGTCTTTAAGGGGCAAGGTGACAAAAATTTAGAGGCAGGCACTTGCTCCACCAAAGCGAAGACATCTGCTGAAAAACGTAAAGAAGTATCATCGCATTTGATGGCAATGTTGACACCAAATAGGAATGCTGCACAGAATTTAGCAACACTTGAAGTTGCTTAGCATTTGCCTTCCGGCCCCCTCCTGCTGTGGCTTGATCTTTTCTTACTCTACTTAGGAACTCTACTATGTTCATTTTAACCGTTCAAGAACTTCTATCTTTTGTTTTTGTACAAACGAACAAAGCACAAGAAGTGTTGGTTGTATATAGTTTTCTCAACTCTTGCTTTTCGTGCAGCAAGTTAATCAATCATCAATTCGTGTATGATACATAAATTCAGAAGGGAAATAACTGTGTAAGACTCAAGGTTTGACAGAAATACAGCGATTACAGAAGAGAATTAAGACACTTGTGTTAATGTTACCTCTCAGCACGAGAATTGCGTTTCTCTTCTTCGGTTAGCTTCACAGAAACGCCAAACCTCTCAGCATGTCGAATCTTCTTCTGACCAAAAAATAAAATAACCTATCACCGATTTCATAATATTTTCATATATGTCGAATGACACTCATCACTTTTAAATAACAAAAATAAACCATATCAAGTATCTTGATTTTTGTCATCCCATCTCCAAAAGCATATTCAAACTTGGACAAAAGGAAGCATCAAAGTTGAAGAACTCCAATTAATGTTAAAAAGTATAGAAAATTTCACCACTTAAAGTGATAAAGTTGAGAACTCAAATTGATGTTAGCAAGTATGAAATTTTCACCACTTAAAGTGATAAAGTTGTGGTACCAAACACAGGCATTAGATCACTGATTGTGTTCATCATTATGTCCTTTGGTGTCATTCCATTGCTTAGGCTTAATGTTGTTGAGATACGAGGACGTCTCAACAATGATTGCTGCTTATGTATAATGACTGCTTATTTCCTCTGTTTTTATGTTCTTCGCTTGACTTTTGTAGCAGGGAATTTGTTAGTCGTGGCTTTGTTATATCATCTTCTGTAAACAAATTTTCTTTCAATGGAGAGTAGTTATTTATAAAATCTTGTTTGACCAAAAAAGTATTAAAGTTGAAGTACTCCAATTGACTTTAAAAAGTCTAAAAAGTTTCACCGCTTAAAGTGACAAAGTTGAATTCCAATTGATGTTAAAAGTATGAAATTATTCACCACTTATCAAACCCTTGCTACATCATGTAAGTAACATGTTCGCACAAGTAGAAAGTTATAATGGATGAGTCAATACAACATGAGCTATGTCACTTTTGTGTCAATATTGTATCATATATACTTTGAACTTTTTAATTGTTACCACTCTCACAATATTTTTGTAAAGGCACCAAATGCTAAAACTATCCTATGTAAAATTTTGTTTTTTAGTAATACAAACTAACTTTGATCAAGAACAAAAAAAAGTAATACAAACTAACCTTAACCAAAAAAAGGGATTTCTGGCATATTTAGATGCTAGATTATTACTATATCAAAACATGACACATTCACATTTTTATATAGCATCCCGAAATGTATTTTCCAATTTAAATAACTCAGTAAGTAAACCAATTCCAAAACTGTGTAGCTTTAGTCGAGCAAACTCTCTTTTCTTATTACTAATGGATGAGAATTTGGCTGAAGTCTTGAAAGGGATGTCGCTCGGTGAAGACAAATCTATTATCATACCGGAGGATGATGATTTCTGTGCAATAGAACGTGGTGGCCGCAGTATACTGGGACGTCTGTTGAATCCGGAGTGTCAGAACATGGGTAGAATGCTGAAGACGATGCCCAAAATCTGGAAGGTGTATGAATGGGTTCGAAGTCTAGCGCTCACGAAGGAAAGGTTCCAATTTGTTTTTGACCTTGAGACCGATATTCAAATGGTTCTGAAGCAAGGGTTTTGGACTTTTGATGACTGGGATATGGCTATGGAGTGATGGGTGAAAACGCCATCACCAAACTACCTGCAAACAACAACAATCTGGGTGAGGTTGCATAATATCCCAGTCAATTACCGTATGTTGAAGACTATTGATGCAGTGGCAGATGGCATAGGACATGTGAAATTGATTGAGTTTGATCCCTCGAAGCCGCATCTGCTTGAGTACGTAAGGGTCCAAGTGGTGCTGGACATCAATCAACTTTTAAGGGATAGGAAATCGCTAACGTTACCTGGAGGCAGAATTGAGTATGTAGATGTTGAGTATGAAAGAGTGAGGAAGAAGTGTTTTCACTGCCTGAGACTTTCTCATGAAAAACAAAAGTGCCCTTTGCTTCAGGGTTCCCGTAACAAAGGGAAAGGTGTGGTATCTCGTCAGCATGCAGTTGAGGTTCATCCGGCTGGTGTGAGATAACATCATAACGATCTTGTTGACAAGTACGGAGCAGTCGTAGCAGAAACACAAGTAGTAGCCGTTCGTCTTGGACACGCCGTAACCAGAACAAACGTAGAGCCACTCAGGTTTCAGAACAAGGAAAATCAGATGCTATGGCTCAAAGGAACATGGAGGAAGGACCTGCTAAACGCAAGGCGCAAGATGAGGGTGAAGTGTCGTCTAAGATGGCGAAACAAGTGAAGGGTTTGGTGGTTTCCCCGAAACCATCCCATGCTCAATGACGACGCTCAGTTGGAACTGTCGGGGTTTGAGGAGCAACCTGACAGTTCGACGCCTAGAGGAGATGTGTCGTGAGCATCTCCCGGATTTCTTGTTTCTCCTAGAGACTAAAAACTCTAGTGATCACGTGGAAAGAGTTACAAGGCCACTGGGTTATGACCACTTTTTTTTGGTGAATCCAGTGGGTCTGAGTGGTGGTTTGGCACTGTTTTGGAAGCAGTCGCATGAAGTGGAGATCTTGAGTTCAAGTAACAGATTTATAGATACGAAGGTGAAGGCTGGCAACCTTGTATACTACATGACCTTTGTTTATGGTGATCCCGTAAGACAGAGAAGGACTGAGGTATGGACTGTCTTGAACTCTATTGGAATGAACCGTCATGGAGGATGGGGCTTAGTGGGTGATTTTAATGAAATAATGTGTAGTGATGAAAAGCTTGGTGAACCTGGGCGCAGTGAGAGTTCCTTTTTTCAGTTTCGGTCTATGGCTCGTGTCTGTAAGATAAAGGAGATTCCGAGCTCTGGAGATAAGCTCTCATGAGCAGGAGTACGAGAGGTGATCACCAATGGTGTTAAAGAAAATGTCTGGATTCAGTGTCGGCTTGATAGAGCCTTCGGAAACGCAGAATGGTTTAGTCTCTTCCCCCGCACTCACCTACAATATCTGGAACGCTTGGGGTCTGACCACAGACCTATCTTTCTCAGTATGGTGTCTCAGACTCAGAGGCGAAGAGGAAGATTTATGTTTGATAAGCGATGGTCCACGCAACCGGCAGTGTGTGATATAATAAAAAAACATTGGAGACCGGTGGAACGATCAGATGGTAGAGATGTGACCTCAGTGATCTCATCGTGTCGCAAAGATTTGGCCCAGTGGAAAAGAAGTGATGCAGGAAACTCTAAGAAACAGATCATGCAGCTAAGGCTACAACTCGAGGGGGAGGAGAAAAAATGTGTTCCCAATTTGGCGATGCTTGCTGATCTGAAGGGGAAGTTGGCCCAGTTGTATCAAGAAGAAGAAAGCTTCTGGAAACAGAAGAGTAAAAACACGTGGCTGGTGGCGGGGGATTTAAATACGAAGGTCTTTCATGGGTGAGCAAAATCAAGGAAAATGAAGAACTTGATACCTGCTTTAGTTGACTCGGGAGGTGTTGAACAAACCGAGGAAGATGTGAAGGGAGAGATCGCTGTACAATACTTCACAAACCTTTTCCGTTCATCTTCTCCATCTGATGCTACAGAGCTGTTGCTAGGAATGGAGCCCAAGGTAACAGAGTTGATGAATACGAGATTAACCAAAGACGTGTCAGATGCAGAGATTAAGAGAGCTGTAAAGGCGACTAAGAGTGATAGTGCCCCGGGAGCTGATGGTATGTCGGCACACTTTTTTCAGAAACATTGGTGCCACACTGGTCATATGATCACAAAAGAAGTGCATCGTTTTTTCCGAGAAGGAATTCTCCCATCTGAATGGAACTATACCCAGCTATTCTTGTTACCAAAGAAGCCAAACCCGAAGCTGATGTCTGATCTCAGGCCTATTAGTTTGTGCTCGGTTACTTACAAGATCATCTCGAAGGTGTTGTGCTCGCGTCTTAAAGGAATCCTTCCACAGATTGTGTCTCCCACCCAAGGAGCCTATGTTGCAGGAAGGCTTATCTCGGACAACCTGTTGATTGCACATGAGATGGTGCATGGCCTGAAGACAAACCCCAACTGTAAGGAGGACTTCATTGCAATCTAAACAGACATGTCAAAGGCATACGACAGGGTTGAATGGTCGTTTTTGGAAGCACTTTTCGTGAAGATGGGTTTCCATAGGAAGTGGATTGATTGGATCATGCTGTGTGTGAGTTCTGTCACGTATACGGTTCTTCTAAATGGACAGGAGTTTGGTCACATCGTTCCAGAGAGGGGACAGAGGCAAGGGGACCCTCTCTCCCCCTTTCTTTTCATTCTTTGTGCAGAAGCGTTGGTACACGTGATGAACATAGCTGAGGAAAACGGTCGAATCTCTGGAATGAAGCTTACTCGCCATTGTCCTGCAGTACAACACTTACTCTTTGCTGACGATAGTTTGTTCCTGATAAAATCTGAATTACAGGAATGTGTTGCTTTTCTGAGATGTTTAGAGCTGTATGGAAAGACATCGGGGCAGGAAATAAATTTCAACAAATCTTCTATCACCTTTGGAGAAGGTATTGAAGAGGTTATGCGGAGACTGATTGCTGAGCTTCTGAATATTGAAAATGTGGGAGGTGTTGGATCATACTTGGGTCTACCTGAGTGTTTTAGCGGTTCGAAGCAGGAATTGTTAGCTTTCATTGGAGAAAAACTTGACAAAAGACTGAATGGATGGTATACCAAAATGCTTTCTCTTGGGGGAAAGGAGGTACTCCTTAAGTCTATTGCAATGGCTCTTCCGGTGTATGCGATGTCATGCTTCAAGCTTACTAAGCACCATTGCCAAAAAATCATGAGTGCGATGTCTGCCTTCTGGTGGAATGAGAGTGGAGATAAGAAGAAGATTCATTGGATAGCTTGGGATAAACTGTGTGAATCCAAAGAGAATGAAGGCCTTGGGTTTAGAGACATAGAGGATTTTAACCAGGCTTTATTGGCAAAGCAGGCGTGGAAGTTAATGAATGAACCTCAAAGTCTGCTAGCACAGATTTACAAGGGACGCTACTACGCAAAGATGTCTCTGCTTGAGTCTGGAAAGGGATTTCGACCCTCTTATGCGTGGTGGAGCATCGTCTTTGGTAGAGAGCTACTGAAGAAAGGTTTAATTACGTCTATTGGTAACGGTAAGGATTCCATGGTTTGGCTAGATAAATGGATAATGGATGAGGAACCTCGTCGACCAGTCAACAAGCAGATCCATTTTGACGGGAATCTTCGTGTGGCTGATTTATTGAATCAAAACGGTACATGGAAGTTGGAGGAGCTTAATAACCTCTTTCCTGTGAATGAAGTGAGTCGAATCATGGCGCTTCAGATTGGAGGTAGAGAAGACAAATTAATTTGGGCTTACACAAATCATGGAACGTATACAGTCAAGAGTTGCTATGGATTGTTAGTAAACGCGGAGGCACGTAGGAATACTCAGATGACAGTCCAGGAGCAGAGGTTGTTAACACTCAAGCGTAGAGTGTGGAAGATTGCGTGTTTACCAAAAATCAGAATGTTTCTTTGGCGTGCTCTCTCTGGGGCTCTAGCTGTGGCTGATAGGTTGCAATCTAGAGGCTTGAATGTACAAGGAAGATGCCCTTTGTGTCAATCGGAAGCGGAAACAATCAATCATATCTTGTTTCGGTGTAGCAAGGCGTTGGAACTGTGGGATCTAACAGAGTGCCCCAAGCCGGCGCAAGGGTTTTCCAATGGACTCGAGGCCAACATAGCTTTCTTGTTTGATGCTTTGGATGGAAATGGTGCTGGAGACAGCAAGGTTAGGTCCATTCCTTGGGTTTTGTGGAATGTGTGGAAGAATAGAAACGCCTTATTGTATGCTGAGACGCAGACTTCTCCAAGTTTCTGGGTGCTTAATGCTGAGGAGGAAGCTACTTTGTGGTGAATATTTAATGGTGAATATTTGTTACTTTCTAACATTAATAAATTAATATTTTCGAACATTATAGTTTTTGTAAAGCACATTCAGTTGAAGAAACCTAAATCATGATTTCAAAATAATCTAGAATACAATCTTCATTAACTAAGCAAAACATTTGCAATCTCTTAAAAAATTTGACATCCTAAAGTTCTTTCTCAACTTTTGGTTTTCGTGCAGTAAGTAATCATCAATTCGTTTTTAGTAAATAGTGGTGGTGGTTTTTGATACATAATTCAAAAGGGAAATAACTGTGTAAGACTCAGGGTTTGACAGAAACACAGCGATTACAGAAGACACTTGTGTTTGACGTAAGAGATCAACCAATGAGAGAGAAGCCCTGTCCAATCAAAGCAGTGGCGAGAATCTCATTGGCAGCTTCGGAGGGATGAACACTGTCCCAGAACACATACTGAGTAGCATTGGTGCATGTCCCGTATGATTTCGGATTGCACAAGAGCGAAGTTGTCTCGACCGTTCCTGTTCCACAACATCCTTTTGTTGCTTCCGTGAATCCTGTCAAAACAATAAAGATGAATGTGTGTGTCATCATGGATGATTATGTTATATCAGTACATTTTTTTTGTGACTTACCAGATTTAGCAGGGGACTGAACAAGATCATAGAGTGGGGTGAAGATGTCAAAGACAACAATCTTTAGACCAGAGTATTGCTTCTGAAGCTTTGAAGTAGCTGCGTTAAGCTTCTTGTTGAATTGCTGAGCATCTGTGTTGAGTCTTGGAACACAACCTTTTTCATGGTAACCGAAAAGGGTTCTTGCTGCTGGAAGACATCCCGTTGGAGGCAGAGATGTCACACCGATCTTCCTTGCCCCAACCGCATACACTTGCTGCATCCACAAAGATTCACAGTCTCTTCTTTGCAATTGAATACAGAGAATAACCAAGAGAAAACAAAAAAAATGAGAGTAAAATGTTACCTTGATAAATGTAGAGAAGTTATCAATAAGCATAGATCCGTACTGATCAGCAGTGTAGAATTTGTTAACAAGAGGATTCACATAATAATTTTGAACAAAGTCACTGCTTCCTGCACTCAAGAGATAGATTGATCCCTTTATGATCGTATCAGCTTGTTTGCTTCCAGCAACTTTTATGAGCTTGCTCTTGTACTCCTTGTAATACTCAACTTGCTGATACAACGGAATCGCGTGCTGCCAGAAAGAAAAAAAAGAAGGAACACAAAATCAGAAGAGAGAAAACAAACAAAGAAGAAATGTATCAGATGAGAAAGAACAACAGTCACTGACATTGAGAAGAGCGGCTTTGTCATCGTAACCTGAAGCTGCAGAAGCGAAATTAGCACCAATGAGAAGGTTCTTCCCTGAAGCTTCGGGACTTAGATAAGCTGGTGGGTATTTAGTGAACCCTAGTGTCTCAGCTGTGACACAGAAACACAAAGAACTTCAGTTTGAAGCAACTTCAAAAGATAACTGGAGCTACAAGTAATAGCTTTTTTTTACCGGTAATATCAGTGGCTAATTTGCCGTTGCAGAAACGGCCGGTGGGTTTGTGGCCAGCAAAATCACGGCCATAAGGAGGGTAATCAGCTCTAAAAAGGGTTGGAAGATAGTTGTTGTTTCCGACATCAACTACAGAGTCACCAAATATCATCATTCCAGGAAAAAGACTCGTTGGAGCATCTTGAGCAAATGAAATTTGCAAAACAGAGTAGGTTGAGACCAAGAGGAGAAGCAAACACGACGTCATGTGGTGATCCATGTTCTTGCTTTGGTATGTGTGAGAATGGTTCAGTTTGATACATATATATACATAGAGTAAAGAAGAAGGTTACACAAAGACAAAGAGGTTAGGGAGTTTAATGTACTTCAATGTTGTGTCAACTCTCTATATCTCAACTCTCTATATCTCTCTCTCTTATTCAATGTTTCTCCAACCATTTTTGATTTGTGGAAACAATTGAACCAGCCTGTTCTTCCTTTTAATTGTTTTATAGGTAGTTTTATTAAAATGATTTACCTTTTAAGTGAAACAAAGGTGCACATGGATGCCATAAATATGAGCTGGTGTGTGTTTAAACTTTAAAGTGAGGAAGATGGAGGTTGTGGTAGTGAGTGAGATATAGCTAGGGCTAATAAATGAGAGTGGTTCGACGTCGCTTTAGACATTAAAATAGTTAACTAATCAATAAATATCAAGAAGAACATCTGGTTATGTAAAAGATCTACCCAACACTAGGCTGTTCTGCATTTATTTTTCATTTTTCCAGGCAGAGAAACTTATTGCTCTCTGCTTCTAAAAGTCAGCGTTACTGTGTATCTAGTGTCTACTATACGCTGAAGAACTTGAGATATTTCTCTGCAGTTTAACAAATGTTGGACCATTTTAAGAAGACACGTTTTATTTATTCCTCTGCATGGGACTTTTGCAATGTTTTTTAGTTAAATTTATTTTTCCCATGCATAAGACCTATATTTATATAGTTAGATTCTCATCGTATGAAAAACTAGGATATGTAAAACTAAGAGTACTTGATTGGAGAAATATTATCTCATTAGATACATGAAAGAGATTAATGAATTATTAGCTAACTATCGAACCCTTGTATGTGCTTTTTCTTTTGCCTTTATAACCAGTACTATTAGCAGTAGCAGTAGCAGTAAAGACTATACTTTTGAAGTGCATCTAACATAATGAAATAAAGTAACGTATCATGGTAAAAGGCGAATCGATAGATGCATGTTTGTTTTATTGTATACCGTTGTTAGTGGAAGACAAAATGCTACGAATAAGAGGTAATCTTGAATATATAATCTCTAAGGAGAATATTGGCCATATAAGGAAAAAAATTAGGAGAGGTTTGGACCGTTTATTAACATACATAATATTAAAATCCAAGATCTTCTTTATAACGTACATTGAGGAACTGTTTTTATTATATAGTAATTTCTAGTACAAAAATCGCTGACGATTCCTCAAATGTCTCTCTCTCTTACTTGGACCTACGTGCTGTCTCCTTAGGTCCCGCCTGTCTTGCCAACTGTTCGTTACAAATTTTAACCTCAGTAAATAATTAAACACTTACTATGATTAAAAAAGTAAATAATAAAAGATCATCACATAAGTTGTGATTCTGTTAAGCTTAATTGATCATTGGCTTGCCTGGAAATAATGTTCAAGCTTCTTTCTCAACGTTGCGTGCTCTTTTTTCACTTGCTGGAAAGTCCTCAAGCATCTGCACTCATCGCAAGTATGGAATAAGTGAGAAGATTAAGTACAGCAAACGTAAGGTTCAATGGGTTACTGCAATTTTAACCCCATATGTTTTACTTGTGTAAAAAAGCTAGTAGGCAGGTGTTAATGGAATGATACCCTTCGGCGTTTCCCATTCTGCAGTATTCCCTAAACATAGTGCATTCAGTTTTCACCTTACTCGCACCAATGCTACAGAAAGAGAAAAATGCACGTTATGTGACTGTTAATTCCGTTTCCATCAAAAGTATCTATTATTTAATAGTTCTAAAACTTATAATTCAAAATAAAAGTATGTCTACTGTTTAGTAAATTTTGTCATTTAATCATAAATGAGAATGGAAGTAACTTTCAGTGTGCTGGTGTTGCACTCTTTTTACTTATATTCAAAGTACTCACTATCTCATTTCTATAATTGTATCAAAATTAAGGGGAATAGTTACCTGGTGCTGCTGCCCTTAAACTGATGCATGTAGTTATCCAGCCGATTGAAATCAAATGATCCTCTTTCCCTGGATTGTGATTCTCGTTTATTAGAAAACTTGAAATTTTGTGCACAATTAGAAACATCAATATGAAAAGGATAAAGGTACTCACAGAGCTTGGTCAATGCTATTGATTAACCTAGCTGAATCTTTGAAGTATAATGTGGCAACTTCTTCAACAAAATTAGGGTTTACATCATCTTGGAGCTCTTCTAACTCCATGAACTGTTCGTCGAGATATCCCTGCATGCATTTTCCCATTTTAGATTTCAATTGATTCATTTTCTTTTATTTAAAATTTTTGATAACTAGTTCAAATAGGAACACAAACAGTAAGCAATAAACTTTAAAAACCTGATCAAAGAGGGACTGCTTAATGAGTGCCACTTGCCTCTGCATTTATGTTATATATTTGGGGGGG
>NC_027752.1:38682744-38704849 GCF_000695525.1 Brassica oleracea var. oleracea
GGGTGAATACTACTTGAGAAAATAATTAAACTTTTAATTTGCTTCTTTTGTTAGGTAATTTGAGTGGCAATGCAATACTGAAATGGTGGAAAATGTGAGCATATATATAGGGGAAGAGAGAATATATAGATAATTAATTCCACATTACATCAAAAAGGAGAAGTATAAAAGATAAGAGAATATATATATAAATGATGGGAACCTGCAACGTAAAGGAGATGAATTCTGTACAATGCTACAAAAATAAAAATAAATTGTGTATTCGTTAGAGTATCAGCCTATTTCGACGACAAGTGGATGCATTCCTCAATATTTTTTTTCTTTTAAAAGGAAAAAGACATGCTTTGTATTTAGGAAAATTGCATCATGTATACTACATCAAACAAATTATAATTCACTAACTAATCAAACAAAATTCTTCTTCATCATTTCTATATTATAGACTATATTACTATTTCTACTTATTTCTTTATTTATTTTTATTTTTTTTACTTATTTCTTTCCCCTTCAATATTATTTCCTAAATAGTTTATAAGCTCTATAATAAATCAATTTGAAAATTCAACTGAAAAGAGTATAATCGTGTAATACATATAACATAATTTGAATTCTTTTAATCAGATACTTTTTAAAAAAATATATATAAATAAATAAATAGTTATTAAGTTTTCCGTCATAGTATATAGAACATATAGTTGTTTTGTATTCTATCCGTTGATATATTTAAACAATAATATATTTTCTCTTATAGTTTCTATCATAAGTTTATACTATTTTTTACTAGTTCTATAATTATTTTCAGAAAATCAGATTCTGAAAATTTAGCATGTATTCAATCATTTATCTGTGATCTACACATAAATTTCTTTCATTACTCAGTCTAATTTAAATGTATTAAAAAAACTATTAATATGTACTCATATATTTTATAGTATAATATTAGGTATTTATACTACCTATATCAAAAAGTAGAATAATAATTAAATGGTATAACAACTTTCTGTATAGCGGGAAAGATAAAAATAAAAATACAATGATTTTAGTTTTCACTTCATTTTCCAATTATAGGTGCTAACGATTATCGGGAACTTGGTTAGTTCACAAATTTACCCTTTTAATTATTATTTTTTTGCTGTATTTGTAAGGCTATTCGAATTGTGTCTTGATATATTACCATGCATCTCTGTAATCTCTATATGACTTCTTAATTAATTATTGCAAGTGTATTCGAGTAGTGTCTTGACATAAGTTCATATGTATAGTAATATATTAAGATACCATTCAATTACTATTGTCTAAACTTATAAACTTATATATTCTTGATGTCAAGAAAACTTATATGCTCTTAAATAGTAATAAGAAATTACTGTGGATGGACGATCTATTGCCCATAGTTATTACAAAATTAAATTAAAAAAATAATCAAAGTATCTCATGATTGGCGAATATCATCTTATTCAATTACTTATCCCATAGACAGCTAACGGCGAACATTGGAAGTTTGGAACCTTAACGCTAAACGTTGTTATTATATAAAACACATATTTGGAAAGAGGTGCAAGATATTTATAATAAAATGTATTAATTTAGACAAGAATTTTTCTGAAAGTGAAAAGGAGAAGATTAGTATATAATTCAAGAGAACTATATTCTCAACACATAAAAGGACCATTTCTGTCTTGATTAATTACTGAATATTATATAATGATTTGCGGAAATCTTGTCTTTTTAGCCTTACAAAAAAAAAAAAATCTTGTCTTTTCCGCCAAGGAAAGGCTAGGGCTTGTGCCGATGCGTGTGTTCCGTACTTCTTATTCAATTTATTAATTTCTAACACTTAATAACATTTCTTTTAGTTGTGAAAAAAAAAATCTTTTAAATGGAGGAATTATGATACATATCGGCAACGCAAATTAGACAAAAACTGTTATTGGAAACAAGGAGCAAGTATCGAAAAAGGAAAAACTGAACTTAAAGCAGAGCAAATCAAGTGTGAGCTAAATGATTGACACAAAGATACATACATGTCTTTTTATCATTGCAGCATTATATATATGTTCCTTCATCGTGAAAACGAATTACAGATGAGAGAGATTGATCATATACAATGTTCAGCTTTATTTATTCCTCCGCCCACCAAACCAAAGTTTCACTTAAAACTTGTCTACATACTTTTTGGTGGAAGTGGGTTTAGAATATAAGTTATGTTATTGCTTGATGTCTCTTCTCGATTATTCTCCTTAATTCCGACCTTCCATGTAACAACAAGTACCTTATACCAAAACAATTAGATAAGAAACATGCAAAAATTTGTGAAAATACGTCAGAAACATGCAAAAATTGTGAAAATACGTCAGAAACAATAATGAAACAAAATTGAATTAATTTTTTTTTAATTTATACCAAATATTTGTATCTTAATGTTTTATAAACTATGAAAAATATAATGCATAGAATTGTGACAAATTGTGTAAAAGAAATTGTTTGAATGCGTTAGAGCATGCCCATCTGCAAGTTCTTAACACAATATCTAAAAATAAAAATAAAATTTTTTAAAATTAATGAAAACTGATGAAAGAAAAAAGACAAAAAAAATTCATTTGGGAATTTTTAAGATATTTTTAAGAACTCCAAATACATATATGTCACTTGATTATTGGTTCTATTATTTAAATAAAAATAAAAATCTTTTTTAATGATATTTCTCTATTTTTGTACCACTATCTTGTATCAATATCTTTAATTTTTTTTCAACATCAATATCTTTAATTATGTTAATTAGTTTGATGCTTAATGTTCATTTGCCGATAATTTCTTACCGATTTATATATGTCGTCAACTACAAGAGTTTTATTTATCCTCTCTATACCAATTATAAATAATTTTACTCTTTAAGAGAATAAATGTAGAGATTTAGTTTCAGTATATTATTAAGAAATAACAGACTATAGGCTAGGCTAATAATATAACTTATATCCATATTTAAGACAAAATCAGTATTGTGATGCTTTAGAACGCTAGATTTTTCCACAATTTATTTCATATGATTGAAAGATTAATAAACGTTTAATGATTTTTAAAAGGATAGATATTCTTTGGAAAGGTGTCATGAGATTTTTAGTTGGATATAACATGATACGAGGATTTTATCACTAAAGTTATTACACGTAGCTATTAGCACCTAATCTGAATCAAGTATTTTGTAAAGGGTACAATGTTGACTGGTTAATTGGTGACTGAAGATGACTCGTTAAATATTAAAATGCCGACACGCAGACAATATTATTTGGGCTTAATTATCACTCAATTTAAACTTTCTTAACAACATAAATTCAAAAATAACAGTCTTTGAAAGCAGTAACTTCAATCATCTATCACCCCCTTAAATAAAGTATATGCTAAACAAATTTATTTTATCCTATATCACTTTCATGAATAACCAGACACTGCGATATTATGAACATGATTCCCCCAATCCGAAAAAGTTATAATCACATACAATTATTAAAAGCAAATAAATCTCTGACAACGACTAATCACAATCGTAAAAGTAATATATAAACTATACAGCCTAGTTTACGTTAAATCATAGGGGACCGTCTTCCGACATAGCATGTTATTCATTTTCATTTACTCATCCCAACTAAAAATACCATCATATCAACATTGGTACCAAAATATAATAGTGTTTTAGTAGTCTGTCGTGGTTGAAAGTTGGAACAAAGTTACGTAAAGTAAAACTATTAATTTATTGAGAAATTAATTTATGAAAATTTCTTTATTTAGAATTTTAAGATATATTTATTGTAAGATAAAATATATATTTAATTTTAGTGTATAAATATTAATTATTATTTTTTAAAATTTGACATTTATATTAATTTTATTATATTATTTGGTGTATATAATATATAGTGTATATAATTTAAATGTGGTTTAAGATATAATATTACTAAATCTCATCAAAAATATATTAAGTGTTAAAAAAATATAAAAATAATTCCATTATGAATATAAAAAACAATATAATGATAGATTTTTACTTATATAAAATATGTATACATATAAATTATTAATTTTAATTTTAATAGGACCGTATTTTTACATAGAATTCTCTAAAAAATTATTAACCTATTATTTTATAGATTTGTATCAAATTTTGAACTGATCTAAGTTGGAACTAGAAAAATGTATTACTTTAGAGAGATTATTAATTTATCGAGTATAAATTTATAGAGGTTCTATTATTTTTGTTTTGATATAGATAAGCTAAAACCATATCTAATGTAATTTGTATTTTTTTTTCTCTAAAACAGAAAATATATAGTACTTTAAAATAAAATTGATCAAAATATACGGTAAAAATAAAAATTATTATTTTTCCACTAAATATAAAAGAGAAAAATTAGTACTTTCTATTTAAAAAAAAAAAATAGAGACGAGTGAAAGTTGTTTTCTAACTACTATTTATTTTTTGAGCAAATTTTTTCTAACTACTAATATATATGTAAAATAGTAATGAGTTGAAAATGTTCTAATTGCAAACATGAAAGTAACTGCCACTATCAAGGTGCTATCAAAACTTTGTTATATAGGAGGCTTTAAATTTGTTTATGGAAACTTATGTGGATAAGGTTTATCAATCCATCAAGTACTACATAAATCAGACGTTGCATCGGTCTTATTAATACTTAGTACTTAGGAATTCCCTATTTGCTAATAAAGAACAAAAAAACTTATTCATTATCCCCGTAAAATAGTATTAGAGATTCTTGTCCACTTAGAAATAATATTAAGGTAAATCCAATTTTAACCATCTAATTATACAATTAAAAACAAATTAAAAGGAAAACTAATTTTTATAGTCTCATTTACTCATTATTTATCGACTTCAAAAATACGGTTTACCCGCCGCAGAGTTTTCGAGTATTCTCGCCGGCGTCTCTTCGTTCGTCACCTCCACATCTCTCTTTGGTACAACCTACAACTCTTCAAAGATCTTTTAGAACATGGTGGAATTGAAAATTTTCTCTAGAAACAAGAGGTTCTTTCAATATTCTTCTTTTGTAAGACTAGTATCGCTAACATGATGGATAGTTTTTGTGTGGTTCTTACGCCACACTGTGCCTGTTTTTTTTTCAATTCAAGGAAAAATCTAAGGAAACACAATGCAACAGCCGACCAGCCGAAATCAATACTACATTTGGAGATTCGTTCATGACTTGTAGCAGTAGAACCAAGCCAATTATTTGTTTCTCATCACAGCCGACATTAAACCGACTTAATATTGTAGCAGACCATGTCGTTGTGCTGATTTTGTTTGCTCTCATTAGGTCTTGATGTCATCATTGACCTCTCTTTTATGTGACTGGTTTTTATTGTTTACAAGTATGGAAACGTGTTTTGTTGCTCTGCTCTTGGTGTCGAGACGTGTTTCATTTGGGTACTTTACGGTTTGTTATAGTTGAGACAACATTTATGGACTTGGAAAAAAGGAAATTAAACTCAGTTTTATATTTATGGATTTGGAGAAAAAAAGGAAACTCAGTTTGAAAAGTCACGAGGTGAGCAATCTGTTGGGACCTTGTCATCAAACTCATCAGTGGAGTCAAGAACTATTCGCCTTGTTGGACTTCTTATTCTCTTTGTTGGCATACAATAGTTAAACGCATATTCCTACTCTTTAGCTTCTCAAGCTTTTTATCACTACCTTCATTATCATTGACAATAGAAAGTGAAATAAGAACGTGAAGAAAAATGTCGGTGAAGAAGAAGAAGTTTGTTAATTTACGGCAAAAAATTTAAAAAAGGAAATAAACAAGATTTAAAAGATATTAGGAATATTTTATAACTGTTTTTAGCTAGATTTTCGGATTTTGTTTACAAATCTGGTAGGTAGAACTTACATTCTACCAAAGTTAGAAAAGAGATGAAGTGGTAGATGTGAAAAACTGAGATCGTAGAGAAATGAAAAGTGTGAAGAAAGTATGTTCTGCCGAAGCAGATTTGATAACTTTTATTATGCCTTATAATCTACCAAATATACAGAACATAGAAGAAAATGTAGATTTGTTATTCTGTCTTAGTAGGTCGAAATGTTTTGGTGTATTGTGCATTCTACCTTGGGTAGATCATTGTGTCTTAGGTAGACTGTATATTCTAAGTCGTCGTAGATGGTAGATTTGATATACTAACACCTTTAGCCTATTTTTAAATTTACTATTCCAAATATTTTTTGAATCCAAATATATTTTTTATATATGCACATTCTTGACTACTTCATATTTTATATTTTTCTTAATTTTTTTGCATTGTAAATATATTGATATGAATTTTTATTTATAAGAAGGGTAATGAAAGTCCAAAAGTGGCAAAAATTGATTTTGTACTAAGGGGACAATAGTATAGTTTACTTGTTCCGTTTTCCCAAAATTCCCAATTTAATATGATGACTACTACATTGGTTAGATAAGTCCTAATAGTATTGGGATAATGATGTAATTCCTTAAACTCCGTATTGGATTAGGACGTTCTCAATTGTATATATACAGGCTATTGGCCATACCCAATAACACACAGAAACTATTACAAACTATTATATGGTATCAGAGCATAAGATTCTTTGACCTAACTCTTTCCTTTTCTACAAACCGTGTTTTTTTTTCAAAGAAAAGCCTGGCTGATTCTACTTCTACTTTAACATCTTCTCCTACTACAGCTATTACTAGCTCGAACTCTTCCCCGTACTACCTCCATCCATCCGATAATCCTGGTGCCCTCATCACTTCCGTCTTGTTGCGTGGTGATAACTTTTCTGAATGGACTACATAACTCTTTAATTCTATCCAAGCCAAACAAAAGTTTGGATTTCTTAATGGATCATTACCAAAACCGACGACAGAGCCTGATCTTTCTAGATGGCTTGCTACGAATTCTATGCTCGTGGGTTGGATACGAACGTCTATTGATCCTAAGATACGTTCTACTGTCACGTTTGTTCCAGATGCTCATAAACTATGGGAAACTCTCCAGAGACGATTCTCTGTTCGTAATGGTGTTCAGATCCATCAACACCGTGATGCGATTGGATCTTGTCAACAAAACGGCCAGACGGTTATTGATTACTATGGAAGACTTACAAAGCTATGGGAAGAGCTCGACAACCTCAAAACAACTCGTTCGTGCACGTGTGAAGCTTCAACTGATATAGAGAAAGAACGTGAGGAGATTCGCGTGCATAAGTTTTTGTTTGGACTCGACGAGTCTCTCTTCCGCAACATACGTTCTCAGATCATTGATGAAGATCCTCTCCCAGATTTGAATAATGTATACTCGCGTGTGGTCCGAGAGGAACAACACAACAACACGGCGCGAACTACAGAGATTAAAACAGAGGCCGTGGGGTTCTCTGTTCAAAATATACCGCCAAAACAAGATACAAGTCAAGCGGCTGCAACAATTTCTTCTCGTTCACGTGATCCTAATAGATTCTGTACTCATTGTTCTCGAAAAGGACATGAAAGTTCAGAATGCTTTCTACTGCATGGATATCCACACTGGTGGTATGAGCAACAAAAATCAACTGCCTCTCATGGTTCGGGACAACGAGGACGTGGTGGTCGTTTCTCTACTGGAAGCTGTGGTCGTGGCTGTACCAATTTTACACTAGCTGTGACCAACAATACCACAGCTTCAACTTCAATAAGTGACGATCAAATCTCTCAAATAATTCAGTTACTCCAATCTACTCAACAACGGTCTAACATCTCGACTGGAAAGTTGGCTGGTAAACCAAAGTTTCTTGATGTGATTATTGATACATGCGCTTCACATCATATGTCCGGAAATTTATCGTTACTGAGTGATGTCACTGATATTCTACCTTCGTCAATCAAGTTCCCTGATGGACGTTACTCGAAAGCTCAGAAAAGGGCACTGTTATGCTTAGTCGAGATTATTACTTAATTGACGTGCTATATGTTCCTGATTTCAACTGCACCCTGATTTCATTTTCTCGCCTTCTTAAACAAACTGGTCGCATAGCTATATTTACTGATACTTTGTGTGTGTTGCAGGACCGTTTTACGAAGACTCTGATTGGAACGGGTGAAGAGCGAGAGGGGGTTTATTATTTTACGGGAGTCAGAGCTGCAAGTGTTCATCGTGCTGCGGTTAAGAATTCGTCTACCTCAGAGCTATGGCACCGGCGACTTGGACATCCCTCGTTTAGGGTTTTATCCTCTTTACCGTTTGTAGACAAACTTGGTTTTGATTCTGATCAAGCAGCATCGCGTGAGATCTGTTTTAGAGCCAAGCAAACTCGTTGTGTTTTTCATAATAGTTCTAATAAAGCTTCTTCCGCATTTTCTTTGATACACTGTGATGTGTGGGGTCCTTACCGAACCTCTTCGTCTTATGGAGCTAAATACTTTCTAACTATTGTCGATGACTACTCTAGAGCGGTGTGGATTTATTTAAAGTTAGAGAAGTCCGAAGTTTCAGAACTTCTAAAGCAATTCTTTGCTCTCTGTGAACGCCAATTTGGTAAAAGAGTTCAAAAGATACGAACTGATAACGGCTCAGAATTCTTGGTGCTTTGGAAATACTTCAAGGAACATGGTATTGAACATCAAACTTCCTGTGTTAACACACCACAACAGAATGGACGCGTTGAAAGGAAACATCGACACATCCTTAACATTGCTCGCGCGTGTCTGTTCCAAGCTCGTCTTCCTCCATCGTTACGGGGCGAAAATATACTCATGGCAGCTCATCTAATCAATCACACACCATCACAAGTCCTCCATGGAAAAACACCTTACGAGCTACTCTTCAATAAGAAGCCTGACTATGATCAATTATGAGGCTTTGGTTATTTGTGCTATGCACACCGCCGGTCCAGAGACAAAGATAAGTTTGGAGATCGAAGTCGAAAATGCATATTTGTTGGTTACCCCTATGGCAAGAAAGCATGGCAGCTTTATGATCTTACCACTAAAGATTTTTTTTCAAGTAGGGATGTTGTCTTTTCTGAATCAAAGTTCCCTGGTGTAGACTCAGATGATTATGTTCGTCCTCCTACTAATTACTACGATAACACTATCGAGGATTGGCTTTTACCGGCTCCTCAATCCAGGGGGATTTCACCACACTCCCAACCTGAACCATCTACTACTGCTACTCCTTCTCCGGCACCAATGACTACCACTACTACTGGTCCGACTGAGGCGACACCAACTGAGCAGATTGATATTGGTACTCCTGCTCCCACTGCTCAGTCGTCTCTATCTGAACCTATTGTTACTAATACTACCTAGGAGCAAATACAAACTGAACCAAATTCACCTCTGGCTTCATTGGAACCAACTGAAACAGCGTCTCCTACTACTCCCGGCTTACCTGAGATTCTTGGTCGCGGGTTACGACATAAGACTACATCAGTACTTCTCAAGGACTATATGACTTACTCTGCTCTCACGACTAATAAACCCTCTCACGATCTCGTTCTTACTGATCATGGTCCTCTGCAAACGGTCTCAGGTAACACTCCTTACCCTATCTCTAGCTATGTTTCTAACCATGTGTTCTCAAAATCCCACAGAGCACACCTTGCGGCTATCACCAATAATGAGGTACCTCGGTCTTTTAAAGAAGCCGTTAAACATAAGATATGGAATGATGCGATGGGTAAGGAAGTTGATGCATTTGATGCAACCAGTACATGGGAGATATCAACACTTCCTCCGGGGAGGAAAGCATTGGGGAACATGTGGCTTTACTCTTACAAATACCGTGCTGATGGTACAATTGAGCGACCCGAAGCTCTGCTTGTAGTTCTTGGTAACAATCAAACGGAGGGAGAAGACTTCACGGAGACGTTTGCTCCTGTGGCGAAGCTTTCTACAGTCCGCATTATACTTAAACTAGCTGCTGCGAAGGGTTGGTTGGTGCATCAGATGGATGTCCAGAATGTCTTCTTACATGGAGATCTTGAAGAGGAAATTTATATGAAGTTGCCGCAAGGGTTTACCTGCTCCGATCCTACTAAAGTATGTCGCTTAAAGAAGTCTCTGTATGGGATACGTCAATCTCCACGGTGCTGGTACGCCAAACTTATTGCGGCTCTCACACAGTTTGGTTTCTCGCATGATTATGCCGATCATTCTCTGTTTTCCAAAATACGTGGTTTGATTTGTCTTCATATTCTAGTCTATGTTGATGACTTCATTATAGCCTGCAATGATGCTACTGCTTTACGAGAATTCTAAGACTATCTTAGCAAGTGTTTTCGAATGAAGGACCTTGGCAAATTGAAATACTTCTTGGGCATTGAAGTTGCCCGGAATGACACTGGCTTCTACCTCTCTCAGTGCAAATACGCACTAGACATTATCGCCGAAGCTGTTTTGTTAGGCGCCAAACCATGCTATGTTCCGTTGGAACTTAACCACAAGCTTCTTGAAGCTGATGAACCACTTGCGAATGCAAAGCAGTATCGTCGGCTTGTAGGACGCCTGATTTACTTGACTACTACGCGACCAGACCTTGGGTATGTGGTGCATATTCTTTCGACTTTCATGCAGAAACCTTTGTTACCTCATTGGGAGGCAGCTCTCCGGGTTGTTCGTTACCTTAAAGGTTCTCCAGGACAAGGCATTTTGCTCAAAGCCAATGACCCTTTGCAGATAAGCGCTTATTGTGATTCTGATTGGTCTTCATGCCCGGTCTCTCGCCGCTCCCTCAGTGCATATATCATTTTCATTGGTGATTCTCCTGTCATTTGGCGTGCCAAGAAGCAAGATGATGTCTCGCTATCCTCTGCAGAGGCGGAATACCGTGCGATGTCAGTCATGGTAAAGGAGCTAAAATGGCTTAAAGAACTCTATGAATCGTTCACTCTCTCGCATCCTCTCCCAATGCGTCTATACTGTGACAGTAAGTCTGCTATTCATATTGCTTCAAATCCAGTTTTCCACGAGCGTACTAAACATATCGAGAGAGATTGTCATTTTGTTCGCGATGCATACAAAGCTAAGCGCATCTCTCTTGAACATGTTACTTCCAAGAATCAACTTGCGGACATGCTGACTAAGTCACTCCCTCGTCCAATGTTCGAAGATCTTTTGTCCAAGTTGGGTATGTGCAACCTTACACTTCCAACTTGAGGGGGAGTAATATGATAACTACTACATTGGTTAGATAAGTCCTAATAGTATTGGGATAATGATGTAATTCCTTAAACTCCGTATTGGATTAGGACGTTCTCAGTTGTATATATACAGGCTATTGACCATTCTCAATAACACAGAGAAACTATTACAAACTATTATAGAATTTTTAGATAGTACTCAAATGGTAGAACTCCATGATTTTTTATGTAGTTTAACTTCATCTCGACAGTGTGTCGATGTCTATAAGCTTTATATTTTAATAATCATTAAAATTTAGTACAGCAGATAGAGAAGTGTAATCCAAACACAATTTTCTTGTTGACAAAAAAATTAGCACACTTTTTTTATTACTATCTGAAACCGAAATATGAAATGGTGAAACAAAAAGGTCAAAGATGTATTTCACTTCAACTAGCTTTCTCAGATATTAGAGAAACTGAATATGGTAAGAAACGTATAACTTTTTTAGAAATGTACTAACCGCGGTACAATGCTTTGAACAGCCACGCATAAAAGTATTTGAAAATCTATTTGAGCTTTTGACCGCCTATGGAGAGTTGTTTTAACTCTAAGAATGCTTATTGGTTTATGGGTCTCCTATCCAGTTTTTTTTTATCTATAAGGAGAGCCAGTATGATCCGATCCTCAGTATCAAATTTATCCTCAACCATTTTTCGTTTATTGTTTTCCCATCGAATTTACTTCCGGGTGTTGTAGAACCTTTAATTTTAATATAATCGCACACAAAAAAACGTTTGACCGCCTCAGAGATGGACACAACTGCCATTGATATATGTCGCATCCATTCTGAACATAAAACCAACAATAAACAGTGGGGGTTTCAATTCTGTCGTTCCAGTTCCAGAAGCAAAAGAGGCGGTAGATTGAAGCATATTATTGGAACATAATATTAAAAAGAATTCAGGATTGGTGTGAATATAGATTTGGAGAAATATTGACACATTGCACAACTTTAACATTACAGAATAGCTTCTTTGGAATATTTTAGGGAACTTAATTATGGGGGCAGAATTACAATCATTTGTAAAAATCGACTTCAGGGTTCCTTTTCATTTTTTTCTTGAAATTATTCCTAACGCAACATTGATTCTCTCTCTCTCTCTCTCGCTCTCTCTCCTCATTTTTGATTTGATTTGGGCATTGCTGAAAGCAGCTTCACACCAAAGAACAAATACTCTATCCTTTTTTCTTTGCTTATATCCAATTTAATGTTCGAGTTGAACATTAAACAGTAGAAATGGTTGAACGGTACCCATAAATATTTAATTTGTAAACATGTAACTCTGAACAGTACATCTTCTGTTACCTGTATGGTGTTTTGGCTACAAGTATAAGAAATAAAACATTCTTTTTAAAAAGGTATCATTATATATACTAGGGATTTTCTCGGGCCACGCCCGGGTTTTTGACTAATATTTTTTATTTAATTTATGTAATACCTATATATTTTAACCATGTTTCATAAATATGAATTATCATTAATATTCAAAAAACTTATTCTCCAAAATTATATAGGCACGTGTATTTCGTGTAACTGTTCGGTTTGGTTTATTTTGGTTTCCAATTTTTTTGGTTCTAGAAAATATTTGGTATTTAGGAAATTAGCTTTGATTTTGGTTCAGTTATTTCAGTTTTTGATTTAGTTTGGATAACAGAGTTAGGAATCGCCTAATATCTGAAATAATTTTGGATCAAATCCGGTTACGGTTTGGTTTTGGTTATTCGTTTCATTCAGGTTAAAAGTTAAAAAAAAGTTTCAGATTAAATATCAGATTTTTCAGGTTTTGAATAAAAACTCGGATAACTTAAAATATTTTGGATAAAAAAATAATTGGATAATTTGGTTTATACATAGTATTATCGTAAATAAATATATTTTTATTTTAATTCTAATATAGTTAATATTTATAAACATATAAACTATATTATAGAAATTTGGGTATTCATTGAGTTATCAGTTTTGATTCGATTTTAGTTTTTCTATTCTAAAAATTATATGATTAGGTTCTTTGTTTTGGTTTCTCTGTTTCAGATAAATGTGCCTATGGCCGTGTTCGTTTACATGTCGCGCGACCTGCGACCTGCGACTTGCGACTGATCGCAGGTCGCATGTTGTTGTTCGTTTCGCTGTCGCGTAACATGCGACCTGCGATTGGTCGCAAGTCGCAAGTCGCAGGTTGTTGTTCGTTTTGATGTCGCGCGACCAGTCGCGGGTTCCCAATTAAGTCGCCCGAAAAAACAGCGACTAAAAATTAAGAAAATTTTGATCGCGCGACTGGTCGTAGGTCGCAGGTCGCGCGACACGTAAACAAACATAGTTTTAGTCGTAGGTCGCAAGTCGCAAGTCGCGCGACACGTAAACGAACGTAATCTTAGTCACAGGTCGCAGGTCGCGCGACACGTAAACGAACATGGCCTATGTCTAAATATGATGGTGAACCACAACATGAGATGAATACATAATTAATTAAACATCAGTTATGATCTAATTTTTTTTAAAAAAAAAAATCATGTGCGTACAGTAGACTTTCGTCTATACACTCGGGCGGTACGTCACATATACTATAGTTTGATTGTTACTTTGTGTTTCTTAAAATTTTGGGCGGTGCGTCACATATACTATAATTTGATTGTTACTTTGTGTTCCCTAAAAATGTTTATATCAAATTGTTTGTGTAATTTCTGTGTTCTAAATTGTCAGTTACACCATTTTCTAGTGATTTACATACATACATGATATTTGAATAACTACGATATTGAATTTTCTCTTTCTTGTTTTTAATGCACAACAAATAGAAAACCGTCATTGAAATCGATATACAACATGTCTGTATTGTTAACTTAACATATGTGATAGTTGAAGCCAGTTATGGGTCATATTTGTCTATCATATCAGCGAAAGTTTTATGCTTTTGGTAGCAGCTAAAATTAGCAACATCGGCTATGTAAAACCCTAAACCCATACAACAAACCGTTATTCACTGATCACGTTTGCTCACCACACAACGGTGCCCGTTCACCCACTCCTGTTAGTCTTCCAGTTGCTGCTGTTGCAAAGCCTTCAACATATGCTCCTCTTAGGATACATGGTGAAATACGATCACTTACCATACAATAATATTTATTGTTACATTATTATAACTTTAACTATTTTTTTCCCTGAGCTAGATGTAATTTATAAGCAACAATCTAATGTTACTACTACATACAACATTATTGTATATATTCCCCGAGGAAACTGATATATTATTCTGCCTCAAGGGGCTGCCCGCAAATCCCGTCAAGGAGCTCCAGATTCTCTATTATAATCAAAGTAGGTTTGAGAGGTTCCAATTAATTCACATGTTCAAAACCCTTGAGACAGAACTTCTGACCCAGAATGGGATCCTAATTCACTGATTGACGGTGGGAATGTCTTAATGGAGAAAATGGAAACGCCAATGCTGCCCTGTCGAGTCCGTTGAACCAGCGCCTGTTGTTTTAAATAACCTTAATCATACTGGTATATATATATATATATCCCAAATCAGCCAGGATTGATATTCTCAACCGATCTCAGTGCCTTTTTCTGCGTATAGAGACGAAAAGATCATGTTATTTCCTCTCAAAATTTCATTTCATTAATGAATATAAGTTCATTCGTTTTACCTGAGCTTTCATGAACGGGAAGACAATCCAGAACCATACTGGTATAACATTAATCATACTGGTATATATATATCCCAAATCAGCCAGGATTGATATTCTCAACAGATCTCAGTGCCTTTTTCTGCGTATAGAGACGAAAAGATCATGTTATTTCCTCTCAAAATTTCATTTCGTTAATGAAAATAAGTTCATTCGTTTTATCTGAGCTTTCATGGGCGGAAAGACATTCCAGAACCTGAAGGTTTCATCTCCTGCTCCGGGTGCATTCGTTTTTCCTTCATGTGATACCACAAGGAACATAAATCGGTCTGTGTAACCTGTCAGAGTTACAATTTGAACTGAAACAAGAGAGGCAGGTTCAGTAATTAACCACATATACTTAATGATGCCGAGTAATATACAGAGCCAAAGGTCAGAGAGTTTATTACTTTGGAGATGGTTAGGTATTTCCAGTATGTTATTTGGTTTTGGGACCATCCAGTGCGTGCTTACCAACTTGTTTATGTTCTTAGACCAAGCTAGATTGCATACCTGTCATATGAAAGAACAAAGACAGTAATAACATTTGGTTTTTACACGTGAATCATGGGAAAACTGAAAAGAAATTTACCTGACTGCAAGTATTTATGGAAGAAGTCATTGTTTTGGGAAAACATATATGCATCTATCAGCAGGCCCACCAACAAAAGCAAGGAGCAAGAAGCTCGCTAACATAAGGAGACAAAGCAATGGCTTTAGAGTGCAGCACCAAACGAAACAATCTTGAGTTACTTTAAGCTAAAATGATTACTTCTTTCTTATATGTTTTAAAAGATATTCGAATGTTTGTTTGTGTACCTTGATTTTGCATCCGACATTTCGCTTGCTCTTCTTGTTCATGTGTCGAGAAAGCTTCACATGTTGACCCTCTCAAGTACAACTTACAATAATCCTATCCAAGTTTCTGCTCATAAAAAAAAAGTATACTGTAATCAATCATTCATATTTATTTTTACAAAGGACACAACTTCTTTTCATATTGTTTGATTCAGCAAACGAAGGTTCACATGATTGCACATATGTTATAAGTTTTCTCGAACCTGTATGTCACCTTCAGCTTGCTGAATCCTAGAAACGGAACCAAAATCCAACTGAGCAAGATCAGGGTAATTCTGAATCACAACAGCCTATTGTTGTGCACGCGACTTATGCTCGTTTCCTGCTCACTATTTCTATGGATTTCTAAGGGTTTCACAGTGGTATATAACAGAAAATCATATTGTTGTACAAATTAGTGACAGCAAGCAAATTAAATTACTTACGGAATCAAGCCTGTCGCATAAGTTGAAATACTCTGCCAAAAGAGCATTGTTCCGATTATTCAAGATTGTTGGGTACACGAAACATGGCACTTGGATGTTTTTTAGTTAAACCTGAGTGATGATCACAAACCCGAATCAATTCTCTGTATCAGTCATTCATAAGTTTGTAATGTTGCAACTTTAACTTAGAAAAAGAAACAATTACTTTGAACTCAGTTACAAAAATTCTCTTGGTTGCTGCAGCGTCTCGCAATAGCTTGTTAATTGGGAATATCAGCATCCTGCAAATCTTCCTCAGTGGCCTCTGTATTCTCGCTAACACACAAGCAGTGGCCAAGATTAAGCTGAATTAGCAATTTACAGTTTACATCAATCACAGTTCAGGAGAAGAAATCTCTAACCTGCACCGCTCGACAGAAAACTTACCGGAGGGTTGATCAGATTAATGGCCATAGTTTTATATTCTTCGACGGAGGTTTTTGATCACGATTGGACGGAAGATTTACGAAGGGATATATATAGATGGAGAAACAAAGGGGTGTAGAACGATACCATATCTCATTAGTAAAGTAGTCAAGAACAGAATCTAATGATTTAGATTGGAGCGACACTATTACACCGTAATGGCGAGTTGCAAAGACCGATGAATTTCATGATGGGAATGATGAGGGTGATGGAGGAGTCTCGTTGCTCGACTGACGACCAAGGGTGGAAGTGGAGTGAGCTGCTGCTATAATGGTTTTAGCCCAGTAGAATTGACCCAATAAAATTATGTCTCTCGTATGACGTGGCGAATGAGAGCTTTCTGATTGGTCGATTTTTATAGAAGATGTGGACAGGCTCAGCTTTGAGTATTTAGAACTTTTTAGTACCGTAAGACATATATTATTTTTTCTCAAGATACAAATATTTGATTTTTTTTACTATTTCACACATATTAAAAACAATAAATAAATTGTCATGTTTATCATTATTTGGGTTTACCTATAAAATTTCACCATTCATATTTTTACATTTTATCTAGAGAATGATTGGTTGTGGCTGTAGATGTTCTGGACAGCCAAAATTTAGTCTAGAGCTATATATGTCAACCAATCGAGCTTTTCTTTCCTTAAAAAACTCACAGCAAAAAAGTCTCTGCAAAATCAAAATATGGCTGTAGAGAGCTTTACTCTCAAAGCAAAAAAAATACTGCTTTAAAAAGCTACAACAAATAAATCAACAGATTAAATTCTACAGCAAAAAATATAAAACTACAGCCTTACCAATCATCCCCTTAGTGTTTTAGCTTTAAAGACAAGTGCATTAACTATACTATAAAACATCAATCTTTCAAATTCAATACCAGAATCTAAAACATCATTCATTCAGTATACTGAAGAAATATTAAAATAACTAGAGTCTTTGTCCGCGCTACGCGCGGAAAATGCTTTTAAATATTTTAATTTTAGATGTTTTAGATGATAATCTACGATAATTTGTAGTTAGTTTATATTATTTAACATATCGTATATGGTTGTTAATTTAAATCTTTACTAGACCCTGATCCGCGCTGGCGCAGATATGAATTTTCAGTTTTTAATTATTTATTTTATTAAATGATGTATTTGTAATATTCGTTCATATTATATTCATTAAGTAAATATTTTTTTGCATCTTAAACTATCTATTTTTTTACGAATGTGTGATATCATATAAAAAATATAAAAAAATGAGTATATAATTAATTAGATAATTTTAAAAACAGAATTTTTATTTTTCGTGTGCGATATCATATAAATAATGATCCGCCCAGTTAACAAAAATCATGATTATTTTAAGTGTAATTTTTTTATTTTGACCATTTTCTTAAAACTATATTAAATTTTACATATTTTAATTAGAATATTTTTAATATCTTTACCTTTTTATTTGAAATGCAACTCAATATTTTTTTAACAATTATAACAAAATATTTAAAAAATATTTTTAGAATTTGTTTGAAAAATATGAAAATTACATTTTAAATTAAAATTATCCTAAAATATGATAAGTTTTGATGTAAACGAAAACTCAAATTATGTCAAAAATAATGATATTCAATGATAATAACAATTTTAATTGATTATTTTAAAAAAAATACATTTACAAAAATATTGTTTGAAAGAAGATTCATTTATCTTTCAAATATAAAATGAAAATATTATAAATAAATAATAAAAATATAAATAAAAACCATAAATTTAGCAAATGACAACTGAGTTATATTATGATAAAATTTTCTTTCTAACAATTTATCAAATGACAAATGAGTTATGAGCAAATAATACCATATAATTTTTAAAAACATAGTCATTCTTAAATATTTTTTGATTAAATAATTATTTTTTGATTAAATAATAATTATTTAATCAAAAAACATGCATCACTAATATATATTAGTGATGCATGTTATATATTAGGTTAATTTTATTGATGCATGTTATATATTAGTGATGCATGTTTTAGGTTAAATAATTATTACTTTCAGTAGACCAATTCTGACCTCCGTTGTTGCCCTCGGATTTTTGAGATCGTTACCTTGAAACATTCTTATTTGTCCAACCACATCTGGGATAATGTTTGTCTTGAATGTCAAATTTTACTTTTTTAAGAAATGATCAAAATAAGTGGTTGTTTACCTGGTAAGTAGTTGGTACCAGTGGCTATGTCGATCAACTGTTTGTATCAGAGGGGATGGAATGTGGTAAGAGGCATCATCGGGATTTTTTCCTCTATTTGTATAACCGTAGTCGATTTTGTGATTTGAATAATGTATTGCTGAGTAGTGAGCTTGTATCGTTGAGTGTTTTCCAGGAGGGAAAAATATTGAAGTTGATATATCTCGTTTTCTTGCAGGATCTGAGTTGTTTCTTCTGGAAGTGTATTATCAAGCTTTCCTTCATATGTGTCCCCCTATTTACATAATATATAATATAATCATTTGTTGTGGTATTTTTATTGTATTGATAAAGTAATAAAAGTATCACGTACCTTGATGTCCATACAAAAAAACGATGTTCCAAGATACTGGTTAATTTTTTTATGATTGAAAATATGCCACATATGACATATTTGAACCAATTTTGGACATTGACAGCTCCTTTTGCTGAAAAAATAAGAGAAAACACATTACTTATATTAGGCCTGGGCGTTCAGGTCTTCGGGTCAGGCTCGGGCCGGTTGCTTTCGGGTCCGGGTTTTGGGTCCTAAATATTTAGACCCAATAGGTACTTAGAAATTTTTGAGTCGGGTTTGGGTTGGTTCTTTTTGGGTCCGGGTCGGTTCGGGTCTATAATTAAAATACCCATAAAATACCCGTAATTTTTCGGGTCCATATCGGGTCCGGGTCGGATTCGAGTATTTTGGATCTGAAAAGGACATGGCATATCCAACGCGATCAAATTTAGTTGATATTTGTCATATATATCTAAAATTTTACAAAATAACTTAAATGAAACTATTAATAATTAAAGTAAAACATTTTTAAACTCTAAATTTTACATTTTAAAGCTTCATACTACTTAAAAAATGTTACAAAATAATAACAAATATTGTTAACAAAAGATATTTCAACTAAATCATAAAATAATATATATAAAATAGAAAAAAATCATAGTTTTAGATATACATGTTTTAAAGTCGGGTACAAATCGGTTCTTATCGGGTTGGATCTATTCGGGTCGGGTTTTTTCGGGTCCGGGTCTATTCGGGTCGGTTCCTTTTGGTTCCGGTTCTTTCAGGTAAAAGAAATTTAGACCCAAAAAGTACTTGTAAATTTTCGGTTCGGTTCCGGGTCATGTATTTTTTGGTCGGTTCCAGTTCGGGTTTTCGGGTCCGGGTTAAAATGCCCAGGCCAAACCTAACTTATATGGAGAATAATTTTAGATTATCGGATCACCCAATTTGATATTAGATGAGAATAACACATTTCTTTCAAATATTTCATAGAATACAGTTTTATGAACAATAACTCCATGAAACTCCTAAAGTTTTTGCTTAAAACAAAACCTAACTAAATAAGTCTCTATTTTCTGTTAGACAACAGATGATTGACCGTTTGGTCATTTAGTTACATTATCTTTATATTGGCCAAGACGCAACTTGGTCTTCCAAGTTAAAAAGAAAAGCATGAATACAGATTGCAATACGCTTTGACATTCATGGGTAGCACTATCTCTAGGTGACCATTTTAACTTTCTTATGATTGAAAGATTATCAATGTGACAATGTGTATGAGTCAGAGACTGATAAATGATCCAGAATTCTCACCTTTTGTACAGAATATATAATTCTCGATGAAGACTTATCAAAGATCTCTCAAATCTATGTTTTTCACTTTCTGATTCAAGAAGCAAAAGCCATAAAAAGGTAAAAAAGGAGATTTGTACGTGAATGGACCAAAACCAAGAAAGCTCGAGTTTTTTAGATTCTAACAAACAGACCAATGGAATGAAATATCATAATTTCCACCACTAAAAACAGAGCAGAACATGATAAGATCTCATCAAAATCCTTACACTCTGGTGAAACCAAGATTCACAGATGAGTAATGAATGACCAAAATATGAGTAACGAATGACCAAAACAGAGAAAACTCAAGCCTTTCATATTATAAAAACAGAGCAAAATCGAATGAAAATCATAACTTCACCACATAGAAACAGAGCAGAACATGATATAATTTAATCAAAAGCCATACACTATGGTGAAACCAATCTACACAAGACTGGCCATTCTGAGACTGAACAAATATTACTGTAACAGTACCTGTTCGGAGCAGGTGAGAATTGGAGAGAAGCGTCTGGTTGAGGGAGGCGTTGAAGATTTATTGGTTAATAAAATTAGTTAGGTTAAGTGGTTCTTTCTTACTAAGCAAAAGAAAATTTCATACCAGTAATTGTTGTTTCATCGCCATGGATTGAGCTTTGAGTGGTTCTAGGGTTTTGGTTTGTATAAAAGCGGGAGGTGAAACGAAATAATTAAGAACGTATCTTATATATTAAAACAAAACTCACAACCTTGATTCATGCATGATTTTTTTAAAAAATTTACCTAATGGATATATTCCTAGAAAGTCATGTTACATTTAATCTCTAATCTTATCATTTAAATTTTAGGCCTACCAGAAATTTTTATTGAGCTATCAATAATAGATGATCCATTGAATTTATAGATAGTATAAATTAAATAGATATAATTTAATGTTGTAATACTATAACTTCATATGTTAATTATTTAAATATTTACCGCTGTTAATTTTTAAATTTATAAACTTTTTTAAATAACAAAAATCATATTATACAACAATGATTAATCTTTACTACCTTAACCCAATGAAAACAAATGAACTATATAGTTTATTTTAAAAATTAAACAAAAACTAAATGCTTAATTATTTAGTCGATAATATAAATCTATGAAGCGAAAAGTTTAATTTTTTAAAAACTTTCTAAAATTTTGAAATATTACAATATTTTTTTAATATGACAATAAAACAATATTTTACTAATATATATATATATATATATATAGTTACGATTTTAATAATGAAATAATAATCTGAAAATATATATATAGAAGAAGATACAAATACATGTGAAAGTTTGAAACAATATATGACATTTGGCTTCCATCCACTCGCTTGAGACCAGCAAATAAAAATCAACACAATCTTTACCCGGAACTAACAGTGGATGCTCTTATCGATGGAACATCACGGTCATGGAATCTACAAGTTATTCGGACTCTGGTGGATCCACAAGATGTGAAAATTATTGAAAGTATTCCTATAATCAGATTTTACCTAGAAGACCGAAATGGATGGCATTTTACAAACAATGGAAAATACACGGTTAAATCTGGATATGAAGTGGAACGAGTATATCCGGACATATAGAGTATGCCACCCCAGTTTGGTCCTTCGATAACACCGTTGAAGGCGTT
>NC_027752.1:38704903-38714756 GCF_000695525.1 Brassica oleracea var. oleracea
ATAGCGGTTAAGAAAAATTTGAGGTCAAGAGGAATGCAAGGAGGTACTGTATGTGACAGATGTGGAGCCCCCGAGGAGTCCACTAATCACGTTTTTTTTTAATGTCCACCGGCGGTTCAGGTCTGGGCACTTTCACGGATTCCAACGAATCCTGATATTTTCCCCATTCAATCTTTGTTTACCAATATGGATCATTTATTTTGGAGAGTGTCCCCCGAAATGGAGGATCATTACTTTGCTTGGATTCTTTGGTATATATGGAAAGGTAGAAACAATAAAGTTTTTAGCAATTTGGATATGAATCCCAGAGATACTCTCAAATTGGCAGAAACGGAATCGCTACTTTGGGCGGAAGCACAAAACTCTCAGACTCAGAGTACGGACCGCACCCAAGTACCAGTACCTTTGGCAATACTGAGTATACCAGGTCGATGGTGTTTTACGGACGGATCTTGGAAAACAGAGGATAAATATTCAGGGCAAGGATGGTACAGTACCCTGGAAGGTTACGATGGACTAATGGGAGCAAGGAATACGAGAGCGAGTCAGTCGCCACTACACACAGAGATAGAGGCTCTCATATGGGCAATGAAATGCATGAGGAATCTTCGACAGTCTTGTGTTACTTTTGCAACGGATTGTGCTCAATTGGTGAAGATGGTTTCGGAACCAGAAGAGTGGACAGCCTTTGCAAGCTATTTGGAAGACATAAAGTTCTTGAAGAGAAGTTTCAACAGCTCATATACCACAGACACAGAACTCAAAGGCGGATAGTCTAGCACGCAGTGCAAGGAAACAACCGTCGTTTGTTGTTCATATGGATGCAGAGTTACCGGGATGGTTCGCAGAGTCTATATGAATCTGTTTTGTTGCTGACAAAAAAAAAAAATCTATTCAATGAAAAAATATATTATATACTTATTATGTTTTAAAAATTGATTGACACATATATATTATAATATATACCAATTTAGAATTGAAATCAAAATGTTTATGTAAAAATAAATGGAAACGAGAAACCCGCGCGGTTGCGCGGATCGAGATCTAATTGATTGATTGAAACGAAAGTATTGATTGTGTAGAAGTGGCTCGATTAATTCTCGGCTTCTTTTCTCTTCGATCGGAGAAGACGAAGTGGTAGAGGTGGGAAGAATCGTTATCCTTAGACGGTTTTTTTTTTGTGATCTGTGTCTAATCGGGCAAATAAAAATCAGATAAAGCCCAAATGGAAAGCTTATCGGATGAAGCCCACACGGTATATTTCTCGACCGTGAGGCTTGTCTGACGTGTCCAATTACATGTTCTTGATTGGTTTGAATTATTGATCCTACGTGGACACACTCCCTACTCGGTATATTGGTCTTTTAGTATTGTTAGATTCAATTAATTATCAAAAAAACTAGTAAAACAATTTTAAATATGAAAACATCCCTGTTTTAAAACACCAAAAATCCTTTAAAACATTATACATTTTGGAAAAAGTAATAAAAATAAGTCAAGACAATAAAATGAGGGGGTAATATTGTTGTGTACTTATCTTATGTAAGTATGACGTAATGCTGGGTAACGTGTTTAACTCTTTGGTAAATCTATTGTTACAGTTTGATATGTTCTTTCTTTGTAAAGTACTGTTGGTCTCTAAGCGCTTGTCTTGGTTTGTTTCCTCCTAAAACCAAGAACATCCTCTGGTTTAATCCGGCCAGGACCTTCCACATCTTCGTTTCTTGAATCACCAACAAGTATATTTTTTTTTCAGGTCGCCTGAATCGCGCTGCTGCCTTTGCTCAAACCCGAGCCACTAACTGAGCCATTCGAGTGAAACGCAGATGGCCTTGACGGCTCTCCTATTAGTTTCAGAGACATGGGAGTCTCGGTTTCATGACTTGTCTCCATTCCTATGCTAAGCTGAGACAGACCGACCAGCTCGTCCATGTTGGCCCGTTCTTTAGCAAAACCAGGTTTTGGTTTTAGGACCTGATGCTGCTGAGAAGAAGCTGAGACTTCTAAGGTGTGATCTGTTCCTTGAAGTGAAGAGGAAGTCGCAGGGAGCCAAATCGTGTAAGTGACTGGAAAGCAAGGAGGAAAGAAGCTGCCTGGGACTAGCATTGGTGAAATAGCGTTTGGTGGCTCTATGACTTCCTCAGGTTGCTCCACTGGTGGCACCACTTCAGATTCTGTAGCATTGTTGAGTTTGAGCTCAAGTGAAGGAAGGTAGGTTTTGTTTTCAGGCTCCTTGATTAAGGTTTGGTCTTCCTGCGTTGGCGATGGATCGGTTACCTAAAAGAAGGCAAGACAGAGAAGATATTCAATATAAGTTTCCATATAATAACATAAAAATCAATAAGATGCTTACCATTTCATCGGTAACCATGTCGAAGAGGCTAGAACGTCTTTTCCTGCGGGTGGAACAAGTATGGCGGATGAAATACTTTTGAGCATGACTAGCCACTTGTGTTGGAGTTCTTGAAGTTACATAATTTCTTGAAATACCACGCCAATCTCCTTTTCCTAGCTTCTGAAGACCCACTAAGAATAGCCTGTGCTCCTCCTCCGTCCAAGGAACGCCTGAAAAACCCAATGTAATATGTCAATTACATTACATCTAATAACGCTACCACATTTCATCTTCAAAAATACATATATAACCATAGACTTATTAACTTCAACACTATGATCCACAAATAAGATAATGTCAAAACAACTATGCACCCATCTTAGGATGAATAAAACACTGTAAAAACTCTTGTCATGCATTAAGCTTTATCTGGCTTTTCCCCCAACAATTTCAATAACCGGTAAGACCCAACCAATTTCTGCAATAACCGGGATCAGTTTCAACAACGGATTGAAACAGGCAACAACGGTACAACTTCAGAACAATTTCAATCCCAGAGTTGAAAACTTCATAACAATTTTAATTCTAAAGTTCAAGACTTTACAACAATTTTTAATTTAAAAGTTCAAAAGTTCACAACAATTTCAATTTCCATTCCAAAGTTCAAAACTTTATAACAATTTCAAACCCAAAGTTCGAAACTTTATAACTCTTTCAATCCCAAAGTTCAAAACTTTATAACAATATCAATTCCGAAGCACAAAACTTTATCTATCAATTAGCAATCAGACAAACACCAGTTCAAACGTGAAACCCAAATCAAAAGAAAAAAATAAAAAAGACAATCCCTTTTACCTCTCTTCCTCTCCACACGACGGTGGTGGATAGACCCAGAACCATGACCTGGATCATCCGACAAATACCCTCCGTTCTCTTGACTAGAGTACCTCCCATGATCCGAAAACGGCGAGTCGTTATGATTACCCGTCGCCAAAGGAGACAAACGGTGGTGCACGGCCAATGCAGAGAGGTTACCCATACTCGCACTCTTCTTGATAATCGACCCATCCGTTAACCTCACGCCGAACAGCTTCACGGCAGCAGAGGAGGAGGAAGAAGCAGATCCTCCTCCGTTTCCACCGCACGTGCCGCCACCACCACCACCACCCCCACGAGTCGGGCACGTGCGGGAGTTATGCCCATTGTAGCTACAATGCGAACACCGACGAGTCATCCACACAACACAAAAAGCCAAAACACTTTAATCTGTAATAAAAGCTCCTCCGTACATAGGTTTTTGCGTATATACAACAAGTTCGATAGAGAGATGTGTAATTTTGTTTTTGATTTTTATTATGGAAAGAAGAAAGACCGAGAGGATTATGGGGGATCTTACGTTTTAATCCGTGTTTTAGTTTACTATTTATATAAAGCTTTTTATTTATTTATATCTTATCTTCTTACCCTGATATTCGTTTATGACAACAAACTAATCTTATACATACACTCATCTTCTTGTTTAGGATAATTTTTAAAAATATAAACTATGCTACCGACAAATACAGTTCTGATAACCAAGATAATCATGTTAAATGATTTAAATGTTGATGATAATATTTTTTAATCTAAATCTGTAGTGAAAACGAAATAAGCAAATACATTTTTCTTTTGATCCACTTGTGAAGCGATCTATCCACATATGATAACAAACACGTTTTTAATATGAGATGGTGGATCAAGTGGTCTAGATGTAAAGGGGCTAAGATATTATCACAAAGATTGAACGCATATAGACACATTTAGTTTTTAGTAGGCGTAAAATGTGATTTGAACTAGCTTTAGAATATGTTATTTGTTTGTGTATTTTAATTAATTTACTGTAATTTAAATCTGGCATACAAATTTGGTAATTAAAAATTGGAGACTTTTCTTCAGATTTAATTCTTTGTATTTTTAATAATTTTTAATTTACTTAAATCTATCATAAAATCCAATTTACTAACAAAATTTTAAGAATAAATAACACATATTTTAACAAGAGTTTTAAATCATAAAACGAATTACACCACTGAATTTAGTTTAGAATTGTTGACAAAAAAAAAAGTTTAGAATTCTATTCTACTAAAATACTCCGAAAAATAATCTACACTTCAAATAACTGTTCTCTGTGATAATTCTTCTATAAAAAATCAATAGTCCACAAAATAAAGTAAAAACATTCGACTTCCAGACACTCTATCTCTGCTGGAAGTTTAACATTTTGATGCCGAAGGCAAACATAAAAGCGAAAAACACCGTGAAGCCCACTAACACAGCAGCAATAGAGCCCATGAAATTCGGGTCGTACCCGTAATGATTCTCAATGTACCATTTTATCGTCGGATCTTCCATCATACCCGGGACTTTGATCGTATCCTCTTGGTCACCGTACTGTGAAACAATCAATCCATACACAGTCCATGCTACTGGACAGATCCAGTAGTACCATATCCACCATTTCGGAATCCTCTGCGGAAAAGTAAAACCAACTTAAAAAATCAAAAGCTTTAAAAACCCTTAGGTTAAGTTTCTTGCGCGGTACGAAACCAAAACTAACCGGTCTAGGGATGAGAAAACCAGAAAAGAGGTTGAAAAGACCATAGAACGCTCCGGCGAAAATAGCAGCGACTTGCTGGTTCGGGGTGATGGCGACAGCCATCATCCCGTAGTATGTGAAGTAGAGGAAGGAAAAGAATGAGACGAAGAAGAACCAAAAGAACTTCACCACGGTCCATTCAAAACACATCATTGCGTATGTAATCAACGTATAATACGTAGTCTGGATCAGCACAAACGGTATTTCACACACCACCTGAATCCAATGAAAACAAAAATTTAATTAATTACTAACCCTAACACTTTCTTGTTGATCAAGAAAGTGAAATCTCACCTGTGCTAGGGCATAGGGTAAAGCCGAGTACATTTCAGCAGCTCTTTCTCTATAGAAGACAGTTCTTTCCACTGCTACGAGTGGCTGGACAGATGTGGCATTGTTTATTCCCACGAACAAAACAGCAGCATACATTGCTCCAATAACCTTTGTCAGATCATTAGCACTGTCCCTGTTCATACAAGAAGTTGTATATTAGGGTTTATGTAAGTACAAACTCATTTACTGGCTTTCAGGACAAACCTTGTTGTGCCAACTTTCCAGAAGATTGATCCGACCATGAGAGCTGCAAAAAATGTAAAGAAAAATCTGGCAAGATTGTAGTCTGGAGTTCTCCAATAAGTTATCCACTGTTTCCACAGACAAGACTTGAATTGTCCTAAAAATGATTCTGAGAACTGCGTTGAGAAATAGAGATCTTTTGCTCCTTGTGGCGGTGTGCTTAATTCCTTTACAAGCTTCTTGTTTCGTCTACACCAATATATCAGTTCTAATAAGTAGCGTAAACTCTTGTGAATGATTATGGTTTTTTTGAGTCTTACTGATATAAGGATGATGTTATGTAATGCTCAGCAAAATCTATATCAAGCTTAGCTTCTGCAGCCACTGAGCTCACTTCTAGCATCCATGTCGCCGGATTATACTTTTCTTTAATTTTCTGAACTCCAGGAATGGCCTGTAGTTTCTTAAAGTGGTCAGGAAGTTCCTTTTTCAATCTAAGATTCAATAACGAAATTTAGAATCTAACCTGAAAATATTCAATAATCTTGTGGGAGTTTTGGCCTAACGGACCAGCGTAAATAACTTGTCCTCCTCTCTTCATAAGCAGAAGTTCATCAAACGCTTCAAAGATGTCAATGCTAGGCTGGTGGATTGTGCAGACAACAGTTCTTCCTGTGTCAACTGTGTTCCTCACTGTCCTCATCACAATGGCTGCAGCCCTAGCGTCAAGCCCTGAAGTAGGCTCATCCATGAAGATTATGGATGGGTTCGCGACTAACTCAACTGCTATAGTAAGCCTCTTCCTCTGTTCTGTTGATAGCCCTGAGATCCCTGGAAGCCCCACTATCCCATCTTTTAGACTCTTTAGCTCTACTAACTCCATCACTTGGTCCACAAATCTCTACAAAAGTCAGTGTATGATTTAGACTAGTGATCTCATATGCAGAGCTGGTTTTAAGCATAGGCAAGCGAAACATTGGCTTATGCCCCCCACCCACCCCAAATTTTAAGAGATAGTTTGTATAAACATAGGCTCCTAAAACTATTTAAAAATAAAATAAATTAAAATCTTTACTAAATTGTTTATAGCCTTCAAAATATCACGACCGGTCCTGCTCATATGGTTTGAAGTAGTGAGAAGAAGCATTACCATTTTCTCATCTTTGGTGACTTCTTTTGGTAGACGAAGGAAGGCAGAGTAGATGAGAGACTCTCTGACAGTGACTTGCGGCGAATGGATATCGTTTTGTTCACAATAACCAGAGACTCTGGCAAAAGTTTCTTGTCTTTTGGGAAAACCGGAGATTCTGATGTCGCCTTCGATGTATCCACCGGTCTTTCTACCAGCCAAAACATCCATTAAAGTGGTTTTACCAGCTCCACTTACTCCCATCAGAGCTGTTAACACCCCTGGTCTAAACACCCCTGTCACTTCCCTTAGCAGCTGAAGCTTATCCGTTGCAACTTCTTGTTCTCTCATTTCCTATTTGTTGTGTTATAGTCATTTAACATATTTAACATTATTGTTGCAATTTCAACGTTCAACACATTTGATGTAATAAGGATTTGGATTTGGTGTTACCTTAGGCATGTCCACGTAGTAGTTGACCTTGTCGAAGGACATTGTGTAAGGAGTAAATGGTAGAACCATTCCTCTTTTCACGTAAGTGTTTTTACCCTCTGACCCATTTGTGACTATGTTTTCCTCTGCACCCTCTTTAGAAACGATGGCTTGAGGTTTCTCAAGTGCTGACATATCAAGAAAACATGATGTTAACTTAAGAAGAAACCAAAAGAAATGTTGACGTTCATGTGTTTCCAAATTAAAACTTTTTTCCACACAAAACAAATTTGGTATGACTATAGTTTTATATCGTTTATATTTTGAGAAAATATATGATAAAAACAAACAATGTATATAGATGACCCTTACGGTTTAGATATGCAAGAGCGAGAGTAGCTAGGATGTTAAAGAGAATTGTAAACCCGAGAACGGCTCCTACACCGATCCAGTACCAGCTTGGATCCGTGAACACATCAAAAATCTCAAGAACAGCCAACCCCAACCTCGTGGAATTATCAGAAGACTGCAAGGAAATTTAAAGCATAGCAAGTTCTGTTAAATAATCATTCAATTATAATTACAAGCTTGAACCTATTGGAGTTACCTGTTGATCCATCCATCTAGGAGCAAGCATTTCATTGACAGTTAACGCATCGTAAGTGTAAGTCATTGGTGAAACCCAATAAGCCCATTGCCACCATGTAGGAATCTCACCTGTTGACATATATCATCAAGACCAACTAGTTTAGTTTATCTTTAAAACATGTATGTTTCTTGAAATCATCAGTTTCATAGTGTCTTTTGATGTATAACCTCTAGGAACAATGAACCCTCCAAGTAAGAAGAGGAGGAGAACAACTAGAGATCCTCCCGTATTAGCAAGTATCATTGATCTACAAGTTGTCGCAATGAATCGAAAAATACTACCAGCCATTTGCTGTGTAAGAAATATCACCAGTAAATGCTTGAAGAACCTGCCACAAGCACACACACAAAAGTTCAAGGAATTACTTTTTTATAATTAAGAAGTTTGGATCCACTGGACATGTTAATAGCATTGATTATTGAACTCTAACTTAAGTCTCTATTGATGTTTTGCATCTCAGATCACCAGATTTGAAAACATCTCTGGAGAAATATGCCTTAAAATAAATAGACAACCCAAATCTCATATCCGATATTAGACCCAAAAGAAGTCTAATATATAAGTAGAGTCCAACTCTACTTAGTATGATGTTTTTGGGGAGTAACTTTTCCCTATGCAAGTTTAGGTTCAAATCGAACAACATTTTACTAAATGAGGGAGTTAGACATCTGATGATGACGACGGACATCTGATTCTAGTAGGACATTTGTCTAGGAAGGGCATTTGGTCCGTCACAATATATGTAACAAATTAAAAATTTATGGTTCAAGAATCATAAGTCACCTGCTGGGTTCTGGAGAAAATCCGATCAAGTAATACGTAATGCTGACCCAAACAACGGATTCGAAGATGGAGATAGGAATGCTCAAGAGAAACGTCGGAAGAGTGAAGGTCCAAGAAGGGTGAAACAAAAGGTCTCGTTGCTTGTAGAACACGGGAAGTCTTTGAATCATCAGAGAAAGCTCCGCGAACCCATTGAACATGTTAGCGATCATGGAGAACATCAATGCACCGATGTAGACGGCTCCGTCATTCTCGTCCTTTGTGCCCATCCCTGTTCTCAAGTACACGGTGGAAGCAATCAAGGCCATTATAATGATCTGAACGGTCTTGAAAACGTAGAAGAAAGCGTTGCGTTTAATGAGAAGCAGTTCTCTGTCCCAACAGATCTTAAAGAGTTGAGATTTGGGAACAGATTGTTTGTTGAATACGAGAGAAGCTGGATGTGATCTGAATCTGTCGTAAGGGACGGACAGGTCGTTTTCAAGTTTGGCTCCGACATGGAAGGTTCTGAATTGTTTGGAAAACCCAGAGACAGGAATGTATCTGTATGGTTTTGTCGTGTCTGCCCAATACTGTTCTTGGTCTTTCCTTGAAGTTACCTGTTTAACAAGGCAAGTTGGTCAGATCAATTTTCTTCTACAATATTAAGTGTCAATTCTTTTGGTTAAATGTTGAAAGATATAAACTAGCCGTTGCTGTGACATAAAAGATAAATAAATAAACTAGCCATGCGGTTTTGGTTTATTCTGGTTGGGTATTTTGGTTTCGGTTAGTTCGGTTCAGTCACAATTCCACAAATGTAAACCAAAAAATTAGGTTTGGTTTAGTTTTCAATATATTTTGGTTTTTAAAAAATCCATAAATAACCTAATTTTGGATTTAAGTTAGATTTAGGTTTAATTAAAAAAAAATACTTTCAATTATATTCATTTATTTTGGTTAATTCAGTTAAATCGGCTCAGTTATTTCAGATAATACGGTGCGGTTCAAATCCGCATGGCTAATATCCCCTATATATTATTTGTGAAACATTACAACTTATTTTTGTAGCCACGTGTCATCACTAAGATGATTCTTAGAATTAATGGAGAAATATGTTGGTCCATCTAATTATATAATAAGCTTTTTATTAAAGTAATCATAAATTCATTATTAATATCATTTATTATTTCCTTAAATAAAGATTACGGAATTGCCTAATGTGGCTAAAGTATATATGACAATTAATGATTTTGAATAATAAAGATCTGATAAAAAAATAATGTATCTTCTATCAAATTTGTTTAATTTTAAACTATTAAAATAATTTAAAAAAATCACAATAGCCATATTATAAAAATTTAGATTTTTCTGTATATGTTATATTTTGAATTT
>NC_027752.1:38714859-38720440 GCF_000695525.1 Brassica oleracea var. oleracea
TTTTTTTGATAAAAGTTTTGAACTAACATTGATAAATTTTTTTAAATTATAAATTACTAAAATTATTAATCGCATAATGAAAATTGTGTTATCAGTAATTTAAAGTTTTTGCTATTAAATATACACATGATAAAAAAAACATATGAGTAGAAAGCATCATTTAAAATATTAAAAATATACTATGTATGTTAATATCATTTAAATTTAATTACATATCCTATTCAATTTTTTAAAAAATTGTTTGGATTAATAAAATTGATTTATACGTTCGAATCAATTTAATTATATATGTAATAGTTACTGACTTTTAATTATTTAATATATATATATATATTATGTCATAATATGTAAGAACATATAATACATAAAATAATTTTTATATATAATGTTTATCCCGCGCAAGACGCGGATCTTAATCTAATCTAGTAAACTATGTAAGAGCGGATTAAAAGGATTAGATATAGACCTCTTGCAAGAAATCGGCGGTGCCTTTGCGCTCTGGACACTTGAAACCGCAAGTCTCAAAGAAGGAAAGAATATGATCACGTGGACCTTGGTACACGATCTGGCCTTCCGATAATAGAATAATATCGTCGAAGAGCTCGAACGTTTCAGGTGCTGGTTGTAACAAGGACATTAAAACCGTTGCATCCGTGAACCGAACCATTTCTTTAAGGCATTTCACTATTTGGTACGTTGTTGAACTGTCTAGACCTGTAGATATCTCGTCCATAAACAATGTCTTTGTTGGTCCCACTATCATTTCTCCTGTTTTTTTTTGAGGGAATAAAAAGGTTGTATTAATCATGGAGTTATCATGGAAGTATAAGTAAGTAAAAAATGGGGGAAACTAGACCTGTTGTGACTCTTTTCTTTTGACCACCCGAAATTCCTCTGATCATTTCGTCCCCGACCACCGTATCTTTGCATATGTCAAGCCCTAATATCTGAAGAATAATAATAATAATTTCCCAAAATTGCCAAGTAAAATCAAGTAAGTAAATTGCCAGTTACAAAAAACAAAGTCAAGTAAGTTGCCTAATTTTGGAGCTATTGGGTTTGTTTGGTGAAAACTGCATAGAATCTTAACTTTTAGGTAGAAAGTAGAAGGGAGTAGGTAGATCTATAAGGTCCACTAATTGCGTGAGTTGGTATTTACATGTGATAATTAGTTCTTGTTAAATGATTTTGTTTCTATTTTTCCTAACGTAATTAATATCTCTCTACTTGTTAGTTAATCATACAAAATACAAATATTGACAAAAGAGTTCAGTGCCATATTTGACAAAATACTATATCAGTTAGGGAAAGACATTTACATAAAGTCTTAAACCCAAATTTCCTAGTTTTTTTTCTTCTTTTTGTTAAAGGATTTTATTTATTTAAATTAAAACTAAAACTCTAAGTGATCACATTGTAACCTTGCACACCTATAATCATGTGATGTACATACATTAAATATATATACCATGGTCTACTATAGGTTAAAAGTGAGGCCATTACTTTGAGAGTGTAATCTGTGATTAGACTGCTCTTGACATTCTCAGCTGCGATGGACTTCATGAAGAGATCCACTTCCGGTTCGGGTAAGATCCCTGCGTCCTTCTCTCTCCTCACCAACTCACTTAACAAATCTAGTAGAATCACAATTAAAAAAAGAAACTCATGAGTTTTCTTAATTTGATCTCCAATCTGAGTAACTTCGATTATAAATTACTAGAAAATGTGATAATTAGTTACCGTATCTAGTGCCGATGCCTTGGCACCTAGCAGAAAAATCAAGAGTCTCTTGGACAGTCATGACTCCAATATGAACATCGTTTTGGCTTATGTAAGCTGATGTTTTCTGTGGTATAATCTCTCCTAATCCATATCCATTGTATGTTACTCTTCCTGTCACCTGTCCATTTCATTAATTACTATCATTGACTTCCTCTAATATGTAATTTATTAATCATTGCTATCTAACCTTTAAGCTTGGGTCCAATTTTCCAGCTAACGCCAACAAAAGAGTTGTTTTCCCTGATGATGGTGGACCTAATAAAAGTGTCATTCTATAACCCACCAAAACCATACATTATATACAGATAATCAACACTAAAAAGATAGAAAACATAGATTGAAGTTTACATAATTTACCTTGAAGGTTTAATGATACCAGAAGCGTCTCTAAGGATAGTGAGTTTAGTGGTTTTAGCAAAGTTAAAACCAAATAAACTAAGGCCTCTCCCAGCAATGTTTAATGCAACGTTAGGTAACGTCGGAAGAGCTCTTTTTCCGATGTGACAATCCGCCTCTATTGTCAATTTCTCGAATCTCACTTCCACGGTCGGTAGCTTTATCCCCACCCTGTCATAATAGTCATTATTAAATGTTTAGAAATTTTACATTTACAAGAAAAAAAATGCAACTAGGACTTGAAATCTAGTGGTTGATGACGCTGATGTTACTTTGTCACCATACATGTTCAAACGTAAAAACAGGAAAACATGATTTAAATATTTACATCCATGACTGGTTCTTGGCACAGTCTGGTGTAACTTCGTCTTACCTCCAAATTTTAAAGAGCTATAATTCATAGGACGTGTGCCTTTAAGATTCCAAAATAATTATTAAATTTAACTTTGAAAATTTTTAGCTTCTTAAATCCCAGACCCGGTAATCTTTACATCAAAACACATATGTTAAACCGAATGTTTCAAGAAAATGAAAGACCAAGTTTACATAGTATTTAAAAAAAAAAAAATCAGATTCGTAACACTTTGGTAATGGATCGGTTGCATCTCTAAAACGTCGTGCCAAAGACTAAAATAAATACCTATCGATTCGTTTCCTCAACTTTTTCAAGAACTTCTCGTTGTCTTCCTCGGTGACTTTAAAGATAGAATCAATGAACTTCTGACGATCATCAACGCCGAGTTTTGTGACGTCAACGAGATCATGAGGTTGGATGATAGTGGTACGAAGACGAGTGAAGGTTGAAAGTTTCTCAAGAGCAGCCCATTTAAGAGCTTCCTCATCATGATCATCGATAGAACCGCTTCTCCTTGAGAAATGATTACTACTGCTTGTTAAAAACTCTCCTAAGCTCTTGCTCAGGCTTCTCGACAACGTCTCCATTTTCTTGGAGAATGTAGCGAAAATGAAGAGGGATTATTTAAACGATTTTGATTTGGTAGTCGAAGAAAGTGTTTCGGGAAACAAAAAGAAAGCGTGGGAATCTCAGCGGGTTTGAAGTGGGTGAGAGAGAGAGCAAGTAAAGAGATCTTTGTCTCTTTTATAAAAGAAAATTAAATTAGGAAATATATACTATGAAATTTTCTTCTAACTATACAATATATTTGTTTTACCTATACGATAGTCTGTATATTAAATACAGAAAAAATAAGTAAAGAAAAGTAAAACAGGAATCATATTCTTAGATTATTTAGATCTTTTTGTGTTCTTGCGCTTTGTTTCTTTGCTTGTTCATAGGTTGGTTTAAGTATACAGATATATTGAAGAATATATCACTTTAGTTTATTGATAAAATCCAAAACTAATTAAATAAGACCAAAAACCTATAATTGACCATACACGCTTAATAATCAGAAAAGATGAGATAATTGATCAAAATTATTAACACGTCTCTTTAAGCCCTAGAATATCGACACGTGAATTAACAGAGCAAACGATGTCATCTAGAGAATATGCATATTTTGGTCCAATATACTTCAATAGAAACTTTAAACTATATCCCTGTTACGTATTCACTATGCTCTATGCACTACATAAGTTCCATCATATACTACACAAGTTCCATTTATGTGGAAAGGAAAAATGTTGACAAAATATTTGGATAACATCCAAAAAGCATGAGATTTGGAATTTTTAATTAAGAAAATAAATCAAAACATCTTAAAATTACAATGAATCTGCTTATAGATTGTTTGGGATAGACACATTGAGCATCTCCAACCCTACTTTATTTTTTCCTCTAAAATAGAGTTTAGAGTAAAAATGCTTTAATGATATTCTATTTTCTACTCTATAATTTTACTCTATATATAGAATAATTTTTTTATTTTTTGTTCATCACTCTATTTTTCACTCTAAGATAGAGTATCATTGGAGCAACATCCAACTCTTATTCTATTTTAGAGGAAAAAATAGAGTAAACCATTGGAGATGGTATCGGAGATGGTGTAAGTGAATAACAAGGATCATGGTGGCTTTGCTCATTACGTCTTTTTCACATTCAATAGATCTCACAGTTTTTATGTATAGAAAATTTACAATTTTTAATTGTTTCCTGTTAGAAAGATAATAATAATATTCTTTGGTTCAAATTCTTATTTAACTTTTTAGAAGGGGAAATTTTGTTAACATTTCATAGAGAAATTTAACTCACAGAAGGTATTATTCATTAATATTGATAAAATTATAACTTTTCAAAATCTCAGTAAAAGGAAGTTCAGAAAATATAATTTTCAGAATCTTTTTATTATTATTTTCAGTGACAATATAAGATTTTAGAATCTTTATTTATCTGAAAATTTCATTAAAACATAAAATAATTATATTTTAAAAAATCAAAAGCATAAAAAAATGTGTATAGTAAACCCCCGACGGATAACTAAATATTTTCGGAGATGAAGTTCAAGAGAGGAAATGTATAGAACTTTGAATTACAACACGAAAAAAGTGTGTTGGGATTGATCACAGAATCAATTACAAGAGTAATTGATGATATAATTTCACTAGAGTTGGTATGATGGGATTTGCACTCACCAACTCCAATCTTTGCAACGTGTGTGGCGTTGAGCAAAGTAAACCAAACTTCCAAGGCTCAAATGTCAAAAGAGATTGAAATTAATCTGTATGTCTTCGACCGTTCACGGACCCAACACCAACACAAACTACTTTTTTCTTCGTTTTTTATTACTTTACTCAGCACGTAGCGTAGATGCTTGAATTCATTATGTCACAAATCCGTCATACGATCGTTAAAATTTAAAACTAGACTCTTACACAACAACGTTATATTGATATAATTATGATTACGTTTTGTTGTTAGGTGAAAACGATGTATGAATTATCTTCTTTTTCGTTTTAAGTAGAGAAAATATAATTGTCACATGAGATGGGGTGATAAACAACGTCAAAATAAATTTAGTTTTAAGTTAAACTAAATCTAATACCTTACAAAAAGAAAATCCAATACCTTGCGAACCAGCAACGAACTAAAATTTGGAAAAGTGTATTGTAGTAAGTACGAAATGAATTAGTTTTCTTTGTGTGAAAAAGGTTTCTTTTGTTGTGAACAAGAGATGAAATCGTGTTCTATTTTTTTCTTCTTATCTCTGAATCAAAGTGTTCCCTTATAAAGGGGTTACAAGAATCAGATAAAAGGAAAGTATACAAATCATTATCCTAAAGAGAAAAGGAAAACATCTTAAAGATAAACACGAAAGGATAAATGGAAATTCTCCTAATGCTAGAGGCGACCGACTCTCTCTCCTCTTGGGCCGCCGACTCTCTCTCTCTCTATGGGCCACGGTCCTGGCCATTTGGTTCCTAGCAATCCACATTGTTCATAACA
>NC_027752.1:38721121-38722489 GCF_000695525.1 Brassica oleracea var. oleracea
GAACAAACCGAGATCTTTTGTTCCTTGCAGATATCTGAACAGATGTTTCACTCCGTTTCAATGCCTTAAGGTCGGACATGATCCAAATCTGGATAGTAAGCTCACGGCAAAGCTTATGTCCGGTCTAGTATGACTAGCTAAATACATTAAGGCCCCAATGGCACTTAAATAAGGCACATCCGGTCCGAGTGCTTCCTCGTCCGGTTTCTTAGGTCCGAATGGATCCTTTTCAAGGTCTAAGGACCTTACGACCATAGGACACGGTAAGGGGTGTGCCTGGTCCATATTGAACTGCTTGAGTATCTTCTCTGTATAAGTTTGTTTTTCCTAAGTCTTTCATTTTGAATTCTTTCTTTAGACATTCGACGGTTTGGAAAATCTCTCCAGAGGTTCCTATTATGTTCAGGTCGTCCACATAAACAGATATTATAACATAGCCCTTGCTGTCGAATTTCTTTATGAATATACATGGACTTATTGGATCGTTCTTATATCCCTCTTTGGTTAGGTACTCGGATAGCCGGTTATACCACATTCGACCTGACTGTTTTAAACCATATAAAGCTTTGTTCAGCTTAATGCAATGTTGTTCTCGAGAACCTTTCTTATCTTTGAGCTCAATGCCCTCTGGAACTCGCATATGTATTTCGTTGTCCGGTGGTCCGTATAGGTATGCTGTAACTACATCCATTAGGCGCAAATCAATGTTTTCTCTTACGGCCAGACTGATTAGATATCTCAATGTAGTCGCATCCACCACAGGGGAATAAGTTTCCTCATAGTCTATTCCTGGTCTTTGTGAGAATCCTTGTGCTACAAGCCGTGCTTTGTATCTCACTACTTCTCCTTTCTCATTTCTCTTCCTTACAAAGACCCATTTGTATCCCACTGGTTTGACATCTCTAGGTGTCAAGATTATAGGGCCAAAAACGCCTCTCTTTCTCAATGATTCTAACTCCACGTTTATAGCTTGTTTCCATTTGATCCAATCTGATCTTAGCATGCATTCTTGTATGGACGTGGGTTCTAGATCCTCATCTTTATCCATGATCTCAAGTGCTACCTTGTATGCAAATAAATCATCAACGTTGATATCTTTTCTGTTCCATTGTTTTCCAGACATCACATGGTTTATAGAGATCTCTTGATTGTCCGGTTCTGGTGTCCCGTGAAGTCCAGCGTCCCGGACCTCACTTGGAGGAACGACCGGATCATCGGGTGTGGACGGTTCATTCGGCTCAACCGTCACGGTCGGCTCGACCGTTCCATCTATGTCCTGGACGGTTTTCTTAATGCTCTCGGATCCAGCACCTTTCTTGGATTTCCGAGGCTGTTTGTCTTTGGAACCAATTGGTCTGCCACGTTTTA
>NC_027752.1:38722569-38728952 GCF_000695525.1 Brassica oleracea var. oleracea
TGCATAGTAAAGACCAGTGGACATTGCGGGCATGGTCTCTAGGATCTTTTTATTGCCTTTGGTGATCAAAGTTATGTTAAGGAATTCTTTGTTTCCTTCTTCCCATGTTTCAAGGTGAAAACCGTTCAACCTTATGTCTTTAAAACTCAATAAGCTTCTTCTAGAGCTTGGGGAATACAAGGCGGTTTTGATCTCTAGGTGAGTGCCTTTGGGCATCATCACATAGGCCTGGCCGTGACCTTCAATCAGGCTGGCCTCACCCGCAATGGTTTGTACCTTTGCACTTTGCAATGTGAGATTCATGAAATACCTTTTGTCTCTAAGGATCGTATGACTTGTGCCACTATCCACCACAAGTATACTCATCTCATCATTCATTTCTATAAGTAAAATTTACTAGACTTTAGAGGCTTTGTAAAAACTTTTATTATAAATGTCATTTCATAAAAATAAAAACACCAAATCAAAGAACATAAAGCAATAAGACAATGTGATTCGAAAAACTAGTCCTTTAGACAATCAGAAGTTTCAAAATCCATTTGGTCATCCTTGTTGTCCCTGTCCGATTCATCATCAGCATCGTACCCATATCCTTTGTTATCATGATCGTTTTCTTGGATCATATTTGCCTCCGGGTTCTTGTTCTTGATACTCTCTTGATAGAGTTCGCACAAGTGCTTTGGAGTTCTGCAGTTCTTGGCCCAATGATTGTCCATCCCGCATCTGTGACATAAGGACTTGGTCGTGTGAGATGGTTTGGATATGCCACCTCGTCCACGGCCATAACTCCCTCGGCCCCGACCGTAATTGGAACCACGACCACGGTTATTGTGGTTTCCTCTTCGGCCGGTTGAGTAGTTATCTCGACCGTTATGATTGTCACGCCTACGCCCCCTGTACCCACCACGGCTATGACCGTGTGGTTTCCTGTTGTCTTGGGCATAGTAGGTTTCTTTGGGATCTTTCTTTTCAATGTCATGGGCTTCGGGTAATGGTGCTGTCCCGGCCGGTCTAGCTCCACTGTTCTTCATGAGAAGCTCATTATTTGTCTCGGCCAAGAGTAGACAGGAGATCAGATCAGTGTATGTGGCAAAACCTTTTGTTCTATATTGCTGCTGCAACACAGAATTCGACTGATTGAAAGTCGTAGAGGTCTTTTCAAGCATCATCACATCAGACACTTCTTCACCACACAGTTTTAATATTGAGACGATTTTGAACAAGGCCGAGTTGTACTCGTCCACGGACTTAAAGTCCATGAATCTGAGATGCATCCAATCGTGCCTTGCCTTTGGAAGCAACACCATCTTTTGGTGATCGTATCTGTGCCTTAAAGCATTCCAAAGATCCAATGGATTCTCAATCGTCATGTACTGATCCTTAAGACCTTCAATGAGATGATGGCGCATATAACATATGGCCCTGTATCTATTCTTTTCATTCTCATTGCTGTCCTCGATGATAGTATCACCGAGTCCCTTGGATTTTAGACTAATCCTTGTGTCTAGCGCCCACTGCAAGTAATTGTCTCCGGAGAGATTAAGGGCTGCATAGGCTCTGTTTGCTATTTTCGACATCTGATCCACATTATCATACAAGATTTCGGATCACGTGGCCGCAGGATATAAGCAAGCTCGGCCACAACACGTCTTATGCATTTATGATATCCAAACAATACTAATCGACCATGGTGCTATCAATCAAGAGCCACACGGCCCTGTCAGTTTTCTAATGCAAAACAACCTAAGTTCATGTGATTCTATATGCTGGCCGATCTTGTTCTAAACAATTGTGAATGCAATATCATGTTCGGATTTATGCAGAAACGATTTAAAACATTCTTATGATCCCTAGGGTTTCAATCTTTAAAGTTCTATCAACTTATGTTTAAGGTTTCAAGGCCTTAAGTATTTGTATGTTCAGACAGATTGATTCAAGCAATCTAAACAATCCTAAACCTCAAATCAAATCGGAAATCAAAACAAGCAAGATTAATTATGAAATCGGACACTAGGTTCTTTTAGGGTTTAGGGTGTTCGATTCCTTGATTAGGGTTTGTCAATTTCAGATTCAATCAATCAACATATAACCAGGTTCTAATTGGAATCAATTCATGTTTCTAGTTCTAAGGCTTGTCGATTTTAATCTCATGGTTTCTTTTAGGGTTTCATCAAGACATTGTTTCCATAATGATGGAATTAGGGTTCTTACTGTTCTAGGTTCTCAGATTGTGTTTATACCTTAGTTTTGTAGGGGATTATGAACCGGACCACCAGAGAATGGGAGAGACTTCGAGCTGAGATGATCGGACGTCTGCTGCCTCCTATCGGGTCTCGGATGGAGTCGATCGCGGGCTGGAGGCGTCTCGGCTGCGAGTTGATCGGGGATCGGATCGTCTTGGGTCAGTCGCGGGGTTCGGGTTCGATCGCGAGCTGATTTGTGGTTCTTCTCGGTCTGGAACGTGATCTGAGAAGCTGAGATGGGTCTCCTGGGTTCTTGATGAACAAGGGACAAGGTTAAGGTTTAGGTTTTGGTTTTGGATCGCCGGCTTAGATTTTTAGGTTTCTAGGATTCGATTTTGGTCTCAGGGTTCAGAGGCTATCGTGCTGATAACATGTTGTGAACAAGAGATGAAATCGTGTTCAATTTTTTTCTTCTTATCTCTGAATCAAAGTGTTCCCTTATAAAGGGGTTACAAGAATCAGATAAAAGGAAAGTATACAAATCATTATCCTAAAGAGAAAAGGAAAACATCTTAAAGATAAACATGAAAGGATAAATGGAAATTCTCCTAATGCTAGAGGCGGCCGACTCTCTCTCCTCTTGGGCCGCCGACTCTCTCTCTCTCTATGGGCCACGGTCCTGGCCATTTGGTTCCTAGCAATCCACATTGTTCATAACATCTTTTTCCTTTCTCCCTTTTTTTTTGTCACTATAAAGGTTCCTTTTTATATCTCTTGCATCTCAGTTACTTCGGGTGCGTGTGGGTAATGGCAGGTCTCAACTAGTTTCTGAATGGACTAAATCGTTTATAAAACTAATAAAGTAGTGCATAATGATTTACAAATTAGTTTTAAAAACTTATAGGGAACACTTCAGGGGATCAAAGTGGTAAGAGGATGTCCAAGACTCAATCATCTGCTGTTTGCAGATGGCACAATGTTCTTCTATTATACGGACTACTCTTCCTGCAACAAGTTGATACATATCCTGAAAGAATATAGGAAAGCATCAGGCTAAGAGATAAACAAGACCAAGTCACTGATCTCCTTCTCATCTAAGACACCTAGAGAGACTAAAGAAAATGTCAAAGCAGTGCTAGGAATTTCACAAGAAGGAGGAGAAGGCAAATATCTAGGCCTGCCAGAACATTTTGAAAAGAGGAAAAATGATTTGTTTACCTCTGTAGTGGACAGAATCAGACAACGTGCAGCAAGCTGGGCCACAAAATGTATTTCTAAAGCGGGCAAACTAACAATGCTGAAGTCTGTCTTAATGGTCATTCATACATACACAATGTTGTGTTTCCAATTACCAGTTAGTCTTTGCAAAAGGATTCAATCAATCCTAACAAGATATTGGTGGGATGGCTCTGATGAAAAACGTAAAATGTGCTGGATATCATGGGCAAAACTAACAAAACCTAAAGCAAGAGGGGGCTTAGGATTCAGGGATATACAATTATTTAATCAAACACTGCTAGCCAAAATAGCATGGAGGATCATCATTGCCCAGACTGCCTACTCGCAAGGATACTAAAGGGCAAGTATTGTCACAATAGGAGTTTTATGAACGCAACAGTACCATCAGTATGTTCCCACGGATGGAGAATCATTCTACATGGAGAGATCTACTTAAACCAAATCTCGGAAAGGCTATTGGAAATGGACTAACTACTAAAGTGTGGCAAGATAATTGGATCTCATTAGATAAGATGACTATGCCATATGGTCCAATTCCTGAAGCCTATCTAGATCTAAAGGTTGCGGACCTACTCACTAATGATCTGAAATGGAACAGGAACATAATCGAGGAAATATTACCGCAAATGCTTACAGAGATTCAGCGTCTACAACCAAGTAGAGGAGGATCTGAAGACTCTTTAATCTGGCAACCGCTCCAATCAAGCAAATACTCCACACGTTCTGGTTACTACTATGTTGCAATGGACAACGACAGATCAGTAAATACTCCACAAGAAGAATTCAACTGGATCAAAAAAAATTTGGTCAGGTTTGTTCTCACCTAAAATGAAAACTTTCCTTTGGTATGTGGCTCAAAATGCTTTACCCCTTGGAATAAACCTGCAACGGAGAGGAGTGAGTATAGATGCAAATTGCCCAAGATGCAAGCAACCTGAAACGGCAATCCACACTTTCTTTCTCTTCCCTTTTGCAAAGAAAGTCTGGGATAACATACCTCGATTAGAAACAGTTCACATAGTTGTTGGTGAGACGGACTTCAAAGACGTCATAAAGAGATTCCAAAAGACTACATGTCTACCTCCAACTAGAGTCACAACCCAGATTCTCCCATGGATCTGTTGGATGATTTGGAAAGCTCGCAACCTCCTAGTTTTTAAGGCAAAAGACTCGACAGCTGAAGAAACTGCAAACAAATGACTGATGTTAGCTCGAGAATGGATCCAAGCACAAAACCAAATCAAACAACAACCACATCCCTTACCGCATGATGGGAACCGACGACTACCAACATCAACAATCTCATGACAGGTTCTCTGTAAAACGGACACGGAATGGAACAAGGAACACCAAACAGCAGGACTTGCATGGACATTCACTGGCCTCCCATGTACAGAATCACTTCAGGGTTCTTGGATTCAAGACTTCGTCAGCTCCCCTATAATCAGAGAAGCCCTCGCCGTCCGTCCGCCTGATACGCTCAAGCCTTTATCAGGCAGGAGCTCTTGACATCACAGCGTTCATGGTTTGCTCCGACAATTAAACGCTCATCAAAGCTATTAATCAACAGCAACAGGCAAAAGAGATCATAGGAAGTCAGCAATATCCTCCACATCTCCTCTGCCTTTGTAGAAATCTCATTCCCGCACATTCCTCGTGATCTGAATCGGAAAACTGACCAGTTAGCAAATTCTTTGTAATGGACTCAGGTTTATTGGGCCTTAGCCTTTTCAATGAAAATTTCGTGAACAAAAAAAGTTTTTAAAACTTATAAATATGGTAAAAGTTTTAAACAATGCATAACCGATACTAAATATTCTTAATATTTAATAATTTTTAGTGATAAAATTCTTTAATTTTTTTTTGAAGCGGAAAAAACTACTTAATTAAGTTTTCAACACTATAAATTTTCAACTTACAAACTTTTAACATATGTCATCTTCCATTACCATATTGTAGACGGAGAATAACATACATTAATGGAATTAAAGTTTAGGGTTTCTCTCATTAAGATTTTAGTTGAAGGGTTATATTACAATCTGGTTTTAGTTGGGTACGTAGGGGTTTATTACTAAAAACTAAACTAATATTAATGCCTTACAAACCACCAACGAACTAACATTTGGAAAAATGTATGGAGTACATAATGAGCAATGATTTATTGACTAATGATATACATATGATATGACTGATAGTAGATGTGTTCATAGCCATGCTCACTTTATCATTTTTGAGGCATTGACCTAAGGACCTGCTCACATTAGTACATTTTATGACATCCATATCCATAACTAATCATACAACTCAAATGATAATATAATCACTGAAAACCATACTATTTAAAATATGATCATTTCTGTTTAATTGTTGTGAACATTATTTTTTTTCTTTTTATTTTAAATGTTGAAAAATGTTAAGGATACGACAGATACGTCTTCATTATTGCTACAATACTATTTCCTTCTAGCTATGGAAATCTTTGTAAATGCTTAACTTTCAGGTATTCCTCTTCTTTGTATAAAGCTCATGTATTGTGTAAGACCCGATCCCGGTCGACTAGGCCGCGGTCGATGCCTTACGTCGCTCAGTCCATACCCGGACCGAACCTCTAAAAATTTTGCCCTTTATTTAAAATATCGCCCATTGGCGAGGGCTAACTCAGATCCTAGCTCAAGACTACCTTAGTCATTCCCTAGCTAGATCCTTTCAACTTATGCACAGTGGAATAGTATCTACTTAACCATTGGTCTATAACCAATATAATACTTGTCTGGTCGAATCACCTCGGCTACTGGTCAGTAAACACAACTGCCAGCTAGCTCCAAGGTCGATCCTGAACCTAGACCAAGTCATACAATTAGAGGTTCCATTCCCCTAACCATTATATCTAGATCTATGCAACATTGCTAGATCATACCTTTGCCACATCTACGGAGCTTGTTAGCTCATCGGCCCAGCTAC
>NC_027752.1:38729565-38730517 GCF_000695525.1 Brassica oleracea var. oleracea
ATGTAAATTCATGATAATTCCCAACTAAGAGAATGTCATAATCAGAATTTGCAGAACCGGCCTCAATCCTAGAGATCTCGGCCATGAACAGCCAAACCGGCCAAATTGACCATCTCTAAATCAATTCGATAAAACTCAATAAAAATCATGATAATTCATGATAAATCCCAACTAAGAGATTCTAATCGGCCCAGCTACACTAGCTGAATGAACTCATAAACCAGCTGATCGAGCTGCGAGGTAGCCTTGCCCAGCTCCCCGTCCACTCGTCCAACTCCCTTATACCTTCATAAACTCTTCTCTTGGGTACTTAGTCATTCATAATATATATATTCCTCAAGTACGTGCCATACTTGGCCATGATCAATTCCACAGTCAACAGAATTGTATTTCAAAAGGTAATCATAAAACTGGTTACCTTATACATGATCTGATTATATCATGTGTCTTCCCTTATCATGGACGGCCATCCTCCTCCAGGGCACGCCTCCATCATTTTCCTATCACATACCTCCAGTATTGATAAGATCTATTCAAGGGTCGCACCAACTTCCCATCCATGGAACTTCCATGAAACCAGTTTCTACACTGCATCCGCCTTCAAGGCTGTCTTGGCCTGTAAGAGTGGAGTCTGGCCTTCTCCCTTCTCTCCTGGTTATCTGCGTGTGTTCCCAAGACACAGAGGAAGCCCAGGATGTGATCATCCATGATCAAACATCATCACAGGGTCGTCCATCACTTCCCCCTTCAGTGCCCATGAAACTTCCTTTCTACACACATCTGTCCTTAAGGCTGTTTTGACCTTTGGGAATGAGTTCCGGTCATCTACCTTCTTTCCTCACCATTTGCGTGTGCTCTCAGGCCCTGTAGGATGCTTTAGGTGATAACATCACGGATCAAAGCCACCAGAAAGCCGTTCATAACTTCCCCCCTTGATCTCTCCCAAAACTAT
>NC_027752.1:38731569-38732072 GCF_000695525.1 Brassica oleracea var. oleracea
GTGTCCTGATCCTCGTCCCTTACCGGACTTGATCATATTACGGTTCTGGTCCACTCAGGGACTCAACCGTCTCAATCAATACACAGCCGGAAGCTTCCATCTTTCTGTTTCACAAAAAGAACTGGTGCTCCCCAAGGCAATAACTAGGGCGTATGAACCCCTTCTCAAGCAACTCCTCAAGTTGCTTCTTCAGCTCTGCCATCTGAGCTGGTGCCATTCTATATGGACTTTTAGATAATGGGGCCGTTCCAGGTTCCAATTCAATGATGAATGGGTCAGCCCTATCAGGGGGAATGCCCTGTAGTGCCCCAAACACATCCTGAAATTCCCGAACCAACGGGTCACCCTCTGGGTCACAGGCCCCTACAACCTCATCAGTGTAAATGGTAGCCAAAAAGGCCTCACAACCATTTCCAAGCATCCGTTCTACTTGGACTGCTGAAACCACCAAACTACAAGAGGTTGGCTTGATTACTTGGTACTTAATCGGGGGTCCAAACTCA
>NC_027752.1:38733226-38733663 GCF_000695525.1 Brassica oleracea var. oleracea
CTGGTTCCATAACTAATCGATCATTTTCTCATTAAACCCAAATCTGGCCGATTTCAAATGTGATCCAAAAACTAAATAAAATTCATGTAAATTCATGATAATTCCAAACTAAGAGAATGCAATAATCAGAATTTGCAGAACCGGCCTCGATCCTAGAAATCTCGGCCACGAACAGCCAAACCGGTCAAACTGACCATTTCTAAATCAATTCGATAAAACTCAATAAAAATCATGATAATTCATGATAAATCACAACTAAGAGATTCTCATAATCAGATTCCAAAGAATCAAACCAGACCATATAGTTCTTAATCAAGAACAGCCCGGCCAAGGCCATGTGCACCATTCCTGAACCGGCCAAAGCCATGGTTTAATGTCATCAAGTCTGATCCAACAAAATACACCATAATCATTCATAATATATATATTCCTCAAGA
>NC_027752.1:38734493-38737107 GCF_000695525.1 Brassica oleracea var. oleracea
AGAACTGTCACACTGGTCCGAGCTTCCAACACTCCATCCAGCTGAGTTGAGCTGACTCCCAGCTGACCCAGCTGAGTGAGCTAGTAGTCCAGCTACCTGAGCTGGCCAAACTTGATGTGAGCTACACTGAGCTTGTCCGAGCTTCGCCCAGCTGACCGAGCTTCATTCTCGCATCGTCCAGCTGTCTCATCACTCGTCCAGCTTGCTCTCTTCATATTATTCAATCTTACTAAGTCCCTTGGTCTATTTCCAGACCTAGACTTAGTCTTCTCATGATCCATTTTGATCATTCACTTCATCACAACTAGTTCACGATCAATTCCCATGATCTGAACCAAAGCAGTCTCGTTTCTGTTGAAACGACTATGTCTCATGTCAAGTTCCAGGAACGGGGACATGACATATTGCCTCTGTTAAGGATCAATATAGCAATATAATTTACATGGTATCAGTTCTTCTCTTCTCTACCTCTTTCTTCTATCATGTATACTACTTCTGCTGAAATCATCAATGTTACTCCTCAAACTCTCCTTAATGATAAGATGTCTAAAGTTACTAATCTCTCTCCAAACAATTACCTAATGTAGTATTCAGATCCAAGCTTTGCTTGATGGCTATGACTTTTCGGGTCATCTTGATGGTTCATTGCCGCCACCATCTCCTACTATCACTACCGATGGAGTAACGACACCCAATCCAGCGTACACCATCCGGAAGCGTCAGAACCGGCTTATATATATTGGTCTCATTGGTGCCATTAACCCCACCATCCAGCCGATGTTTCTACTGCAAAGACTGTTGTAGACATATGGACAACCCTTGCGTCGACGTATGACAAACCAACCAGGGGCCATATCCAAGAACTCAAACTCCAAATCAAAGGCTGGACAAAAGGCACTAAGACTATCGATGAGTACATCAAAGAGTTTATAACAAGATTCAATCAACTCGCCTTGCTTGGTAAATCGATTGACCACGAAGACCAAATAGATTACATTCTAGGAGGCTTTCCTGAAGACTACAAACCAATTGCAGATCAACTCAAGGGCCGTGAAATCACACCTATAGTCATTGAGGCCCATGAAAAGCTTCTCAACAAAGTAGCTAAGCTGCTCACTGCTTCGACTGAAACTGCACCAGTTCCGGTTACTGCCAATGTTTCTTCCGCTCAGACGCAGACCCGACAGAACCAGTATTAACGCACACCGCAGCAACTGCAGCAGTGGAACCACAATCAACATAACTCCAGGAATCAAAACAACACCAACAACATATATCGAAAAGGAGTTCAAAGCGGTTACCAGGGACGATGTCACATTTGCGGTACACAAGGCCATAGTGTGAAAAGGTGTCCTTAGCTTGGCCACCAAGGATCGTCTAGCAGCAGCAACAACACCTACCTCCGTGGCAGCCTCGCACAAACCTTGCTATAGGATCCTCTCATCTGACCAATGCCTTGCTTGTGGACAGCGGTGCTACTCATCATATGACGAGTGATCCTGACAATCTCGCGTTGCATCAACCATACCATGGAAACGATGCTAAAAGAGTCCTCTGATATCTTGTTGCCACACCTTCTCACGGTATATACTTCTCCGGCAACAATATTATGTCTCTGCACACTTTCTCAGATGGTGACTGGACATGAGACTCCGACGACTACGTCTCCACAAATGCACACATCGTCTATTTCGGCAAGTGAAGGTCAGTAGCTAACACGTCTGCTGAAATCCGATGGATATGCAACCTTCTAAGTGAGCTCCGCATCACCCTTCGGGCTCCACCAGTCACCTACTGTGATAACCTTGGTGCCACATTTTTTTGTGCCAACCCGGTCTTTTACTCGCGGATGAAACATGTTTCTCTTGACTACCATTTCATTAAAGGACAAGTACAAACATGGGATGCTCAGAATTGCAAACATCAACACAAAAGATCAGCTCGCCGATGCCTTAACTAAAACCCTACCACGCTTCAGATATCTTGAGTTAAGAAACAAAATTGGAGTTGCTGGCACTATTTCATCTTAAGGAGGTGTGTTAATGATACGACATATACGCCTTCATTATTGCTACAATATTCTCTCTTTCCAGTTATGGAAGTCTGTGTAAATGCTTCTCTTCTACGGTATTCCTCTTCTCTGTATAAAACTTATTGTCTCTGTTAAGAATCAATATAGCAAAACCATTTACAAAAACAATTTTTCTATATAGAATTTGAGTATATCTATAAAATTTACAATTGTAATCAAAACTAGACCCTGACCCGGGCGCCAGCGCGGGTATAAATTTTTAGTTTTTAATTATTTATTTTATTAAATGATTTATTTGTAATATTTTTTCATATTATATTCATTAAGTAAATATTTTTTTTTACATCTTAAACTATCTATTTTTTTAACGAATGTGTGATATCATATAAAAATATTAAAAAAAAATGAGTATAGAGTTAATTAGATAATTTTAAAAACAGATTTTTTTCTTTCGTGTGCGATATCATAGAAATAATGATCCGCCCAGTTAACAAAAATTATGATTATTTTATGTGTAATTTTTTTTATTTTGACCATTTCCTTAAAACTATATTAAATTTTACATATTTTAATTATAATATT
>NC_027752.1:38737958-38785195 GCF_000695525.1 Brassica oleracea var. oleracea
CAATTTATCAAATGACAAATGAGTTATGAGCAAATAATACCATATAATTTTCAAAAACATAGCCATTCTTAAATATTTTTTGAATAAATAATTATTTTTAAATTTAATCAACTGAAAATAATATTCGTACAATTGTGTGAGTCAAATTCTAGTTTTATTGATGCATGTTATATATTAGTGATGCATGTTTTAGGTAACATTTTAATGATGCACGTTTTTTAAAATCTCCATTATTAAAATTATGCACGTAAGGATAACTCATGAGTTTTTTTGGTTGATTAAATGACATTATGTCCAAATTTATTTAAGGATATTTCATTAAGTTAACTGAAAAAGACAAACAATAAAATAGGAAGTTTAAATTCATTTAAGCATATTTCGTTAATGTAACTGAAAAGACAAGTAATAAATTAGGCAGTTTTATTCGTTTTAGGATATTTCATAAATGCAACTGAAAAAGACAAGCAAAAAAAAGGAGTTTAATTAATGAAGTAAAAACATTTTCAAATGGGTACTTCTCTTTTAATAATATAGATATAACTTTTGCCATTAATTTTCATAAGATTATTTTATCTTAAAAGAATGTCAAAATCTAGAGACGTTTACACTGAGAGACACATTATGTCTTTTGTTAACGTTCAGAGGCACTTTGTGAATATGAGACACATTGTTGGGACAGCTGTCTTTTTGGTGGACACAAAAGTCCTTCTAGTGTTAACCAGCCTAACTGAGAAGAGGATGATCCCTTTAAGAAACCAAACCAGCTATTTCCTCAGTTGGAATAAATGAAAAAAGTGCAAAAGTAAAAGTAGTTGTATGGGTTTTAGGGTTTCTTTCCTGACCGTCGGATCATTTTTTTAAAAGAAGATCTAATGGTTCGTGATAAATGTTGTTCCTTAAACGTAACTTGATGTGGGTTTCGTTTTTCAACGAAGGTGAGAGATAAGGTGAGGAGATATATAAGAGATAGAACCAGCGAAGGGAGCTTCGTTTCGAGTTCCGTCGCTTCAGAAGTCATGGTTAGTTTGGTTATGGATGTCTTGTTTGTGGTTGTGGTGGTGTATTCAAAATAGCATGTAGATTGGGTTGTGGTTAGAGAGGGTGTGGCTACATGGGTGTTGTGGTTGAAACCATGAAGTTGGGTTGTGGTTAGAGAGGTTGTGGCTACATGGGTGTTGTGGCCATGAAGTTGGGTTGTGGTTAGAGAGGTTGTGGCCACGTATCTCATGTCTACGACTATCATATCCACCGCTCTCCTGTCCACGAAACTTTTGTCCATCCATCTTCATACACATCAAAACTCATCTTCTACCAGTCTCCAATCAATGCAACTCCCCTTCACCAATCTCTCATCCACCAAATTCCCATCCACAAGACCACAAGACGTCTCCAAATACATTGAAACTCATCTTCTACCAGTCTCCTATCTGTTGCGAAAAGCTTCCCGCTCTCGGGAAGGCGGTGGTCTTTTCCGTTCTCTGCAAAATCATAAAAAAAAAAACTGCGATTTTGTTTTAGGCAGATAAGAAAAATTGGACTTATGTAATTGTTTGTGAAATCAAAAACTAACCTTCCCTGCTGGAGATTGAAACCGAAGCAAAGCGGCAGAATCGAATACATGTTTGATTTGGACCGCAAAGCTCAAGAACTTCTGGGACGAGAAACGAAAAGCGAGCCAAGATTAGGGTTCATCGGAGTCACCGGATTAGGGGTAATCGGAGTCACCGGGTTCGGAGAAGATAATCAGTAAGCGATTTCGGTGAAGATAATCAGAAAGTAACAAAGCCAAGATTACGGTTCATCGGAGTCACCGGGTTCATCGGGTTCATCGGGTGAAAAGGATTAGAGTTCTTGGAGATTGAGATTGATTTACAAGAACCGTAAAAATGTGAAAAGATAAGGTAAACAGAAGGTTGGTGAAAAGTAAAAGATAAGGAATTGGTTTTGTTTTGGTTAACTAGATTGGTTTAGTTGGGTGATTAAATAGATTGTCTCTTGTTGAGGGTTATATTAGTAACCATAGCATAGAGAAAGTGTGAGAAAGTGTGTTGTATCACAATGTGTCTTTGAGTGATATTAATAAGACAAAATGTGTCTCTGAGGGTAAAAATTTCCAAAATCTTAAGATAAGAAAACAATTTATTTTGTCGTTCACATTAAAAGCGTATTAATATTGTGATATAAAATAAATAATTTTGTCTCAGGCCCCTCGTAGCTTTCGCACGGTGCTGGATGTGCTTCAAAGAACTCTTCAAAGTTCTCACTCGATGCTAGAGGTAGGCCAGATTGTGAGGCCCAAACTCCAAGAACAAAAGATAAAGCTTAGTTGAGCCTCACAGGCCGTATGCAACAAGAACTATAAAACCAAACGTCTATCAATCATGTTTTGCTTTAATTGTCTATCAATCATGTTTTGTTTCACTTCACATATCTTCTACAGTTCTACTAAATCAAACCTAAAAGGGCAGACACTTCACAAGCTTAATTTAGTCTATAAATGTTCTTCGAGAAGAGCCCTAAAAAAATAATTGCATAAGTTTAAATTAAGCAACGTTAGTCTTTTTTTTTTTTTTTGGTTTTGAGAAATAATTTTTTTACAAGACATTTTCCTTTTTGAGAAATGTTTTATTTTTTAATGCTTACTTTTATTCATCTCCTTCTCTGAAAGAGACATTGTTTCAAAATACAAGATTGACAAAATGAATAAAGACAGAGTACAAGTTGATCAGAGATGAAAAGAGAGAACCACATGTGAAGCAGAAAAGAGGGATGATGAGAATCCTTTTAGAGGTGAAAGTGACGAAACCAAAGATGAAGAAACGTTTCCCCACTCCGGTTGGAAGGAGAGGACGAAACGAGCCCGGGTTTCATCAAAAGGTCTCTATCCATACCAAAAAGCTTTGCTTTTAAAATCGCGCGAATCTACTCGAACTATGCAATCTCAAATTTCTCTCCTTCCACAAAGCATGCAGCACAGCCTGAAAGATCAATTTACAAATGGTCTGAAGCTTACTATATGATGACGCAGAATGAACCCAAATCACCGCCGCTTGGAACTTTCGAAGTAAGTAGGAGGGGTAAGAGATGGTCTCTTCTTGATTCATCCAACGCATCACAAAGCAAACATTTTGAGGAGATTTTTTTTTTTTTTGAGGAGATATTTAAACCCTAATCCGAAGTCTTTTCCTTGCTGGTAACATGTTCTGAACCGTTACCCAAGTTAGAAAAGCATGTTCGGATTAAACCCGACTGATTTAAACCAAGGGACAGAAGGAGGAGTCAGGTGAAGCAAATCATTTTCTTTTTTGACATGAGAACTTCTGGTATAAGGGTTTGCAAGACATACTTAGCAAGAAATTTCTAAAATCTGGCACAGCCATCAAACATTCAACTTTTTGTTAAACCAGTTGAACCGTTGAAGTATATATGACATAACCTCAACTTTAAATTATTTAAAATGACGGCAATTATATTTTACTTTATAGAACCTCAAAAAAATAGTTTATCCAAAATATCATCATATTAGCACTCTGTGGTTTAGCAAGTTTTAAGACATTTCCTGAAACATACAAAATAATGGTTGGATTAGCTAAACAGTAAGTGCTGTGTAACTTAGACTTGTAGTTATTAGACATATAATTGTGTCAAATAACATGCTTAATTAAGCCACATAAATAAGAAAGGAACATGCACAAACTTGCTTTTCAGTTTTTTTTTAAAACAATTCTAAATATATTGCATTGAAATAGACACTTTCACTTAATGAAAAGTAAGTTCTAACTTGGCTTCCTATTTGTTTGTTGATACTGGCAGAGTTTGTTATTTTATGAGTTCAAATAGTGAAACCCAACGAGGAGAGTTTCATATCTCGGTGTTCAAATATTAAACATAAAAGTCTATTAGTCAAAAAAAAAAAAATATTAAACATAAAAGTTGAAAAGGAAAGTTAAAGAAAAAGGTTGAAATGAAAAAAAATAAATAAAAACGTTTCTTTTTCCTTTCTTTTGCATTAAGGAAAGAGCCAAACAGCTTGCATGCAACAACAATAGTCATTGTTTGATAGAAGCTTTTTCTCTTGTTTTTGACTGAAAAAGAGTTAAACTCGGATCTATTAAAGACATAGAACTAATCTCCGGATGGAAGTACAGTCCACTGATAGATCTTCTCCTGGGCATTCAAAACCCGAAAGCAATAGCTCATATCCGTGTGGCCAGCCGGATTCGAACCAGGGTTCGCCGTATTGAGTTTATTCCTCTGAGCACCAATGGACTACCACCACTGGTTAGCTTTTTCTCTTGTTGCATGCACGGTTATATATATATGAGTGAATGTGTGGAATATACCCAATTAAGGTCCAAATTAGCTGAATATCCATAATTATGGATAACCCAAAATATATGAGTGAATGAGTGGAATATACCCAATTAAGGTCCAAATTAGCTGAATGCCCATAATTATGGATAACCCAAAAATGAGTAACTTTTTGACATTGTGCCCTGTGTGGACGAAAATACCCTCATGCTTTATCGAAAACAAGTAACTCTAGATTTATCAGCTAAATATTTACATAGCAGGTAACAATCTACATATCAACTAACATATCAGCTAATAATTTCAGTATCATCTAACAATCTATGTATCAAACAAATGTATCGACTAACAAATCATATATCAGTTAATGAAACTATTAACAATTAATTAGTTATCTATCAAATAGCCCCAAAACTATTTGTAACAGCTAACACTTTATGTATTGATTAAGAATCCATTAAAATCTAAATAATAGCAGTTAAATAATAAAATACCTATTAACGTATATATTATCTAAAAGTTGATTGTGAGTCGAAATTAGAAACATTGGAATTGGGGTGAGATAATAAGATTAGCATTATGGATGTCAAAAGAATCAGAATAAAAAAATAAAGATTTGTGTTGAATTAGAAGATGATTTGAAGAATCTATACGAAAGATAAAGAGATTAGAACACATAAAAGGGAAAAGAGAGAGAGATAGAGATAAGGATATTATAATCATAAAAAATATTAAAAAAAAAAAGATATATAGCAAATTATATGGGCTTTTGGGTGCATTCTTACCAACTATTCTATATAACTTAATATATAAAGTTGACTTGTGTGATGTGCACAGCCCTCCACCTCATCAAGAAGGAAGGAGCGTTTTTCGACACCTGTCAGCTCCAGAGTAGGTCGGTGTGGCCCACGCTCCCTCCCCCTTCTTGCCCGCGTCGTGTTGTCTGTACGCTCCTTCGTTGCTCGCGCGTCCCGGAGAGGCCGAATATATGGATGTTTGGGCTTAAGTATATTAAGATAGGCCCATAACATTTTAAGGGTTATTTGCCCCTGCGTCATTCTTCTTCTCTCGTGCCTCCACCCTGCAAGAGAAACCATTGAAACCGTGAAGCCAAAACGTCCCAGAATCATAACTCTTACATTTAATCTGAGTTTTCCATTTAAAGCTCCACTCTTCCTTCATAATGATTTCGATCTATCTCTTCGTTCACCCTCAAACCGCCTCGGACTCCATCTATAAATATCGGCGCTCACTTTCCCTTCACCTCGCAACTGAAACGATTTGCTCAAACACACGATCTCCTAGAAGCAACATTTTCAGATGGTGAATTCATACACTCTGCTTGCGAATTTGAGAGCCGGACGATGCTCTAATACTGTTGAGGTCCGCTTGCTGAGGTTCTGGGAGGCCAGAAATATCAACAAAGGAGGGGAGTTGATGAGTATTGAGATGCTGCTCATCGATGAGGCTGTAAGTATTCTCCCCCGATTTTATGTGTTCAAGATCCAAATTTTTTTGCTAGCGCGTTGTTCTGTTTGGAAAAAAATTTAATTGATTTAGACAAAAATTTAATTTTAATTTTCATTGTTTTTTTAGGCCAGAAACATTTATTAAGTTCCATTTTAGAAAAATTTGATTGATTCAGACAAAATTTTAATTTCAATTGTTTCTTGAGGCCAGAAACATAATTCACTTCCGTTATAATTTTAAATTCACCAGTTGCTTTTAAATTTTACCCTATTAGCTCTCTTGACAGTTAGGCTTATTTGATGAACTGATGTTTCTCTTCTTTGATATCAACAGGATACCCTGGTTCAAGGGTGTGTTTCTGCTGTTCACCAACGTAAGTTCAGGGAACGTCTTGCTGAAGGATCGGTTTACATTCTCAGCAGGTTCGACGTTACACGCAGCAAACCGAAATTCAAATTGAGTGATGGCCCTGTCTCCATCCTTTTTTATGAAGGAACTGATTTTGAGAAGCTTGCTGCCACTGCTAGAATCATACCTACAGAACATTTCCGCTTCCGAACACATGAACAGATTCTTGAGTTAGCAAACACCTCCAGACAGCTCCCAGGTATTTCTTTCCTTGATATAAGACTTTTTAAATCATTTCGCACGGTAACGTGATCGTACTATAATACCTCAGATGTTATTGGGGAGGTTCGTGCAATTAGGAGCACCATCACAGACCGTTTACCTGGAGCACAACGCGTGATGCTTACTCTTCGTATGGAGAGGTATTCTGTGTGTTATTGTATTTGTTTGTTATTATCGTTTACACTATCTACAATGTCTAACAATGTTCTTCATATTAATTGCAGTGATGTAAATGTTTGTGTAAGTCTTTTTGATTCCTTAGCTGTTGCGTTCCACACCAAGTTGGATGGATACGGGCGGGAGCCACGAATTGTCCTCGTATATATATATATATATCATTTCCACCTATATCAAAAAGAGGAAAAAAATATCTTGCAACAATAGTAATTTGAGCAGCCTTCTTAACAGCATCTTTCACGCTCTTACATCAAAAAGAAGAAAAAAAAAACATTAAATGTGTTTTTACTCTCTGTGTAATAATCATATATCAAGAGCCAAGTGAATGGCCCTTTTCAGTAACCACTGGACCACTATAGAGATTTATAAGATATTAAGTTATATATATGCAGACGAGGGTCCCGAAAAGAATATATAAACACCTCAACTATTTCTTATTTGAAAATGTTGAACACAGACAAACAAACAAACTAATAAACGAGATAAGAACACTCCGCCATAATTAATCTTTTTAGATTTACTATGACACAACGTAACATAACTATAAAAGGTATCATCGATCATATTACCACCATTGTTTATTTATTTGTAAACAGCAAAAACTCTCCTACGCAATTTCTTTCTGAGTTATCATCGGTGAATAGATTTTGGGTTTGATTGGCCGAAATGTCTACAGATTTCTATAAGCAATTAGAGGGATCAGCCCTTCGACAATAGCATCCATGTTGGTGCCCCCAAAATCCTGTGATGGTACATTTGCACTGACGATAGCGTATTGTTTTGTTCTTTGAACGCATGTCTTCGAAGCATTTCTTATTTCCGTGGAAGCCGCATTTTCCCTCAGGGAATGTGATATAATCCCAACAGTCAGTGTCTCTAGCGTCTCCATCTATTTATTTTTACCAATTAACCAAAATATTTTGTTAGGTTATACAAAAAAATATATAGCAGTACAACTATTGACAATCAAACCATGTTCTAGACTTTCTCTTGCGTTTGTTTCCTTTTTCTTTCAAACAACATTTTTACTGTTAGTAATCAATAATAAATAAAAAGAATATTATGTTACCTTTACCATGACTCAGAATGTAAAATATGAAAACACAAGAAACCATAAACAAAGTAGTACACCTCATGATTTCAAAATTTGATAAAGCTTGTCTCTATGTAAATGGAGGAATGTATTAAAACTTTGTTGTTGTCAATTAACACTTGTACTATATATACTAAACCCAAAGTATATATATATAATTTTCTTGATTAAGTTTGAGAGAAAGAAACACAAGGATAAGACCAGTCAACATGATCGGCGGAATAGGTACATTCAAATTTAGAATCATTATTTTTAGTATATTTGAATTTTTATTTCGGATTTTCTTTTAGTTTTATTTTTCATTTTCTATTTGAATGAAGGTTTAAAAATAAAATTATTATAATGCAATTAGAAAATGAAGCTTTTTTTTGAAACGTTGGCTGTATATCAAAACAAAATTGTTTTATTACGCAAAAAAAAACTATTAGTTAGCTAATCCATTATTCTGTGTAAAATTTCTGATTTTTTATATGTTATATCAAATCTTTCGATTCCACTAATTCTATCTTTTTTGAAACACTTCCAGTAATTCTATCTAAATCTCGATTTTGATGCAAAATCATAATTCATGATCTCTAACCAAAACGGTTTTTGTAATGCAAAACAATGATTTAGTGATTCTATTATTTCAACTTTTGATCCATCAACAACGATACAATTTTTGATTAGTGTGATTAATTTCATTTGCACGTCACCATAATTTTCCTTTGAATAGTGATTCATCAATAACGATATATGGTGATGTGCAAAGGAAACTAAAGAAAGAACAGTTTCAAGTTTGAATGGACGTCGAAAGAAATTTTAAAACGTTTAGATGTAAATTTTTCAATTTCATAATTAGATATAAAATTTAATTATATCCTCAAAAAACTGGGACAAATGGGCCAGTGACACAATAATGAAGATATCAAAAAAAAATTGGATGCCAATGTACTATCCAAAATTCTCCAATATTTAGAGCACGATTATATGGTTTTAATATCATCATAATTCTTACAAATGTGACTCATGATTTAATAAATGAGTTATTCTTGGATTCAGATAAATTCATAAGTTCACCAACTAATATGAATTAGTTATTTCATATCCAATATCTTTAAAAAAAAACAACATATTGTCAATTTCTATCATGATTTAAAAAAAAATTGTATTAGTTGCAAAAAGAAATTAAAAAAATAATTTTAACGCCATCAGCAAAACATTAAACGCTAAAACCCTTGGATAAACCCTAAACCCTTGGGTAAACCATAAACCTTTGATAAATCCTAAACTCTAAATAAAAAACAATAAACATTAAATCTTAAAAACACTAAACCCTTAATCCTAACCCTTAAACCCTTAAATTTAGTATTTTTAAGATTTAGTGTTTAGTGTTTTTGATTTAGCGTTTAGAATTTATCCAGGAGTTTATGGCTTACCCAACGGTTTATAGTTTACCCAAGGGTTTATGTATGGTTTATCTAGGAGTTTATGATTTATTGTTTTGCTGACGGCGTTAAAAATCTATTTAATTTTTTTTTTCTTTTTTTGCAACTAGTACTATTTTTTATTTATTTTTACTTTTACTTTTAATTTAAAATCATTATATAAATTGACAATATTTTGTTTCTTTTTTTAAAAGATACCGAATATGAAATAATTAATTCTTATTGGTTGGTGAACCTATTAAATAACTATTAATAAATGCTATTCAAAACCTCCAATATTTCCCATCAAAACATATACATGGATGTTGAGTTACAAATATATATATATATATATATGGATGCATGGATATCAAAGTTAATATTTTCACACATACATACATAAATGAGCTCTTCCGAAACGTCGATACGACATTAGTCCATGCATTCTCGTCTACCATTCGATGCTATCTCCCAAAGACCGCAGAGAACCCATTTCATGTTTCCCACCATTCTAAGTCATCGATCAAACTTTACGGTAAAAACCGCGGAAAGTTTGTTCTTTATCGAAAGAAGCCGTAATAAACGCTTCGAATCAGAAGACGGCCCAAAGGGACCTAAGACATGACTTGAGGCCCAACTTACGATTTCTTAACCAACAGCCCGTAAGCCGCATGACGGTTTACGCTTGGTTCGCAAGGAAAGTAAATGTCAAGTTTCCGCGGATAAATACGAAATTTTGAAGATAATTACGAAGATCGGAAAAAATGGAATATCTCCATTTTTATGCTATGACGGCTTAAGGGCAGAAGAGGAAAAGCGTAAACCGACCTAGGAGCCAGTATATAAGGAGTCCTAGGCGAGAGGCATGGGGAGGGACTTTTTTCGGAGAAAACTTAGCACTTAGAGCGATATAGCCATATTTCCATTTTTGTTATTTCGAGCTGCGACTCAATTAGGTTTAGCCATCTTAGGGTTGCTAGAACTAGGAATCTCGCCGACAGATCTCGAGCTCAGGCTTATACCTTGTTGTAACGCTCAAACACGGATTCGGAATAAGATCTATTTTGCTCTCTTTTTACGATTTTTGTACTTTGTCGTTGATATCTCGTGTTCTGATTGCTTAGCGTGTTGTATTAACAGATCTCCGAGACCTCTAGGAAATTAGAGTTTTCCTAGTTTCCTAATTTAAACGGAAATCGACAGTGCGAATTTCGGTTCCCACAGTTTTATGAAACATAAAATATTTCTCCGCTAATTATGTAAACTGTATTTTTTTTCCTCCGGAAATAGCTCTTTTACCTGTTGTATACGGAGAATGGGTGGTGAAAGACTCTTTGTGGGAGTTTATGGTCTATAATCGGAAAGGATGAAGAATGTTCCTTGTGCATGATGGCTGTACACATGGTGAACTTCTTGAAATGTCACCAGAAGATTATGATCTGGACAAGAAAATAGAGAAGATGGTGCTAACATATTCCTTACCAGACGTCAATTTACAACAAATAACTCCGAATAGGCAAATACTCCTCTTATGCCAGTCACGGATGATCGACAAGTACGGAACTTGATCGAGTTATCTAAGACACACTTTGTACACCTTTGTGTATCAAACCAACGCCAAGTACACTATAAAGTTTTGGATTGACTATATGTTAGATAATAAGTGTAGACGTCTTTGTAAATCTACAAATGTAGACTGCAGTTGAAGTCTACGTCGTAAATTCTATTAAAAGAGCATTTGTGTATTATTCATCATATTTTTTTCATCATTTAATTATTTTACAGTGTATGTTAGTAAAATTTTAATGATCTTGGATGAATTTCAAAAGTTAATGTGTTATAATTATACACTTGAAACTTATTGCAATTTTTTTTTATTAGTTTTACTCTTGAAACTTTTTGGGAAAATTTTGTATAGATTTTCTTCTTTTCATGTGTGTGTTAGTTATTATTTTACCTTATGGTGGTTTTACTTGTTTGGTTGGTTAGATCTTGTGAAAAAATTGATATCTAACAAAAAATTTAATAATATCAAACAAGTGAAACACAACTAAAAATGAATACAATGTTTATAGATTATGCATTACACAATTATTTAAAAATTAATATTTTATTATGAAAATTATTACAGAACAATATATAAAAATATTCTTGAGTATGTTTGATTTCTTATAATCTTGATGCCTCAAATAAAGTCTAGGAAAAAATACATGCAAAATAAGATAGAATTATGGGAAAAACATAAGATAAAAAATTAAATCATATTTTAGTAGACTTTCTATTAAGTCTACGTAAAGTTATTGTTTAGTAGAATTTATTTGAGTCTACACTAATGGAAAGTTTTCATATCTAAAAGTGTACATTTAGAAAATTTAAAAATACTTTGTTCTGAAAAATATTTCGAAAATAGCTTTTTTGTCATCCTTGTAACAAAGGAAAAAGATAAAGTATGAATCTATAAATTTAGTCACAAAATATCTTATAATGAATATATGTAAAGCTTACATTTTTGGGAAGATGATTTGAAAACTTTGGAAGAGAATACATGGAAAATTAGATAAAATTATGAAAAATAAGATAAAAATTAAAATCATATTTGAGTAAACTTCTAATGAAATATGCTTAAAAGTCAAGGCTAGCAGACTTCATTTGAAGTCTACCAGCCCTAACTTTTAAGTAGACTTCATTTGAAGTCAAGTCTACTCTATCAAAAAAAATTAGATCTGAAAAATATATACATTAAAAATATGAAATAAGTTTAAATCTAAAAAACTTTTAAAAATATAATTAAATAGACAAAATAGTAATAAATTAAAGACATAGAATTTTAATATGTAACTTTATTTAAATATAAATGCCATAACCCATATTTAAAATCTATAGATGTAAACCTTACATTTTTGGGAGGAGAAGAGAACAACTATGGAAGAAAATACCTGCAAGATAAGATAAAATTATTAAAAAGCTTAGAAAAAAAATTAAAGTTATATTTTTGTAGACTTCATTGGAAGTCTGCTTAAAGTTTGTGGTTTAGTAGATAGTAAACTTCATATGAAGTCTACTAGCTTTAGTAAACTTCTTTAGAAGTCTACACTATTTGATAATTTTCAGAACTGGAAAAATGTATACAATTTGAAATGTGAAAATAATTTTAAATCTGAAAATACTTTACAAAATAAAATTTATAAGATAAACTAGTAGCAAATTAATGCACAGAGCTTGATCTATAAATTTATTTGAATATAAACATATAAATACATATTTAAAATCTATTAATCTAAAACTTACATTTTTACAGGAGAATATGAAATCCATGAGTGATAATACCTACAAAAAAAAGATAATATTATGAGAAATAAATAACATAAAACTACACATTTAAATTCTATAAATCTAAAACTTACATTTTTTAAAGAAGAAGATGAAAACCATGAATCATAATATCTAAAATGACAAGATAATATTGTGAGAAAGACTTGAAAAAATTTAGAGATAAAGAAGAGAAATGGGAGAGTTTTAGAAACAATTGAGAGAATTTTAGAGAGAAGGGAGAAAGTTTTAAAACTTGTGCAGCCACTTTAGAGAGAGACCGTATAAATTTTGTTTATATAGGAGACAAAAATGTAACTAGGTTAAAATTTACGACACTGTTGAAGTCTACTAAAATAAAAATTTTGGAGTAGATTTTATTGTAACATGTTAGACCTTTTTGAAAGTCTACTATAATAATTTCATTATTTTTGTTTATTCTTTCTTATTTTAATAATTTTAATATATGATTTATTAAATTTATTTCTTTATTTTTAATAGTTATAGTATTTGATTTCATATTTTTATTCTTAAGGAACTTAACTTAGTTTAAATATAATGATTTTTGTAAAAAAAAATGAAAAATATAGACTGAAAAAGACGTCTTCAGATAAATAGACTTTATTGTAGGTCTACGAAACCCTAAACCACAAATCTCAAACCCAAAATGTTTTGCTTGATATCAAAAAATCTCAATTATACAAAATATAAACTACTAAACATTAATATGCAGATTTAAGTTAATAAAACAAAAAAAACAAAATCTAAAATCTAACCCCATAAAATCAACCACTAAAAGACATAACATGTTAGAACCTTTTGTTTCTAAACTATGAATATTGTCTAACACATGACAACCAAATTAGTATATATTCTTCAAAATTGTTCGATTATATGAAATTTTAATTTATTTACTTTATATTATCCATTATATTGATGATTAGTTAAAAATATCACTATAATTATTTTTAAACATTTTCAAAAATAAATTATTAGATCAAATTAGAGTGTAGACTACAAAAGAAGTTTATAAGGTAGACTTCGTAGGATGTCTATATATATGTAGACTTTTTTATTACGTGTAGACTTCCGAATGATAGAAACGTAAAATACATTTCTGTTTTTTTGTTTGGTCATAAGGGTTAAATAATACTTTCATTACCCTTTTAGGTTGGTTTTGCATTTGACTGAAAGTGGGGTATACTTTTAGGTTTGACTTGAATATTTGTGTTGGTTTTAACAAATGTCCCTTAATATATTAACCCAAAATATAAGAAGCATGCATTATTTCCTTAAATAAAAGCTACAAAATTACATAATACGATTAACATATATATAACAATTAATAACTATGAATAATAAAGATTTGATAACAATTTTTGCATCCTTCTTCATTTTTGTTTGATTTTATATTATTAAAAAATTAAACAATCACATTAACCATATATTTTTTATTATATTTATATTTTGAATTTTTTAAAATGAATTTAAATTACAAAAATGAGGAAATCTTATGTGTTATATTTAATTTTTTTAAAACGACTTTAAATTATAGAAATGAGGAAACCTTATATGTTATATTTTTCTTATATATTAGATTTTTTCTTATATGTTGTATTTTGAATTTTTTAAAACGACTTTAAATTACAAAAATGTAAGTCTTTCTTAAGCATACGACTAAAATCATTAGAATGATATTATCAATTCGATGGTCGATCTGAAATCTTTCAAAAGCATATGGAAGATAAATAAAATAATTCAACTGTAAAAACAATATTGTTCACATTTTTCAAGAATGTGTTCGGTGGAAAAAACAAGGCTTTTGTGTCATAATTTGTTTAATGTTTAATCCGATCAACCCATGATATATCAATTATAGTTTAGTTCCACAATTTTTAATAAAAATTGATCCAGTCCATCGGAAAGAATTATATAATAACAACAAAAAATATTGTATGTGTATAAATAATACGATCAAATATAAAAAAAATTATCGATAATATATACAAATAAACTCATCAAGCGCAAAGCGCATGTCTTATGCTAGTGCATAGGTATAATCTCAACATTCACATCGTAGAAAGTTCAAATATTGACTTGAATTCCTACTTTTTGGATTTAGGAAAATTTCAAAGCTTTAATTAACACCCCTGTTCGAAATATGGCCGTCTAGGCGCTGTTCAGAGGTTGACCACGATGATTACGCCTAAATTGATGTAGCCAGACGTTGATCCGCGTTGATCGCCTAATTTCTGCGTTGACCGCCTAATTCCCGCTTAATCCCGCGTTGACCGCCTAAGTTTTTTTTCGTCCGTGTAAGTTAAAACACGATTGATTATTTTTTACTCATTATTGACAGATTTTGTGTAATTATTCATTACTAAATAATTATACTAAATAATTATAATTGGCTATCAAACCCAAAACAAACACATACATACTACATTTAGGGATTTTTTCGTACCAAACCCACCATTTTCGAATCAAAAAGAGACTGTTTAAAATTATATATAAAAAATATATAATTATATCTAAGAACTTGTATCATCATGTTTAAAATTAGCTAAATATATTATAAATATATTAAATTATATTTAAAACTAGGCTCCGCGTAATCTCCGAGTATTCTCCTATTTTTCGGTAATTTGCTAGGTCCGGGGTTACTGTCCGACTAGTGCCCAGCGTAGTTCAGAAGAGGGACACACGAACTTCCACTAAAGATATTGATTAAACACTTTTTTAATTAACCTAGTAAATTAAAGGTTGTAGCATGCATGAAAAAAATGACAAGACCGTGGTATCGAATAAAACAGAAAAAAATACTGGAATCACAGTCAATGAAATAATACACTATACATGGTACTTTGATACTCAAACCATACGAAATGACCGGCATCAAGAATCTAAGATTGCAAAGATACGTCTTCGTGTGGATAAAGAAAACAAAGATAACCAACAAAAGAAAAGCGTTTTAAAGCCGCATTGTTTTTTGTTACAAATGTGTTTTAACTCATTTGTCCCTAATTTTACAGTTATTTAAAGATAGTATCTTAACTGTCCATTACACTTTCCATACTAATGTAGAGAATGGTCACCTAATAACTTTTTTATTCATAATGGTAAATCTAATTTCATCAAGAAATGAGAAAATAATTCCCAATCCTCGCACCAAAAATATTATTACAACTTCAGAACCAATTTAGCCGAATAGAGAGAAAATATTTCAGAAGAGAAATGAAAAAGAAGATTTTTTTTTTCTTATTTTTTGATAAAGAAGATTTATTAATTAGGTGAGAACTCAATCTTTTTTTGCTGATTCAAGTTCTTGTAAAACTTCATTATAAACTCCTCGGCTGCTTTGTCCACATGTCCGTTAGCCACGTCACCATCTTCCGTTAACGGGAACGGTGAGTCCGTCACACGTAAAGGTCTCACTGACGGAGAACTCCGTCCAAACCGGGGCAAGTTATAAGGAGACAACGCCATCAAAGCCTCGACCGACAAAGCCGGCGTCTTACTACCGCCTTCTTGAACTCCGACGCCGTTGAGAAGCTCCAGCACGGCTAAGGAGGCGGAGGTATCGTCGTCGAGAGTCGGTGGCGCTTGACCACAGGCGAAGAGACCAATGTGGTGACTCTTCTTCTTGAAAGCGGCCATGCTAAAGGGGAACGAGTAGTTTGGAGTGTCGCTGCAGCTAAACTCGTATTCTTTCTGCGGCTGGGACGAGACGGTGGAGGCGGTGGCTGGGACGCGGCGGCGGTTGTTGAACATGAGATTCTTGCCGCGTTTGAGAGTGGCGTTAAATTCAGCCAGGAGCTTTTGCTTTGAGATGCCTTTGTGTAACATGTACATGACAAAACGTACGAGGTTCCATAGCTTCTTGCTTATTGGTACGCTCTTCTCCATCTCTAGAGTTAGAGAGAGAATGTGAAGATTATTTATTTTTTCGCTTTGATTTTTTTGCTTATGGACTAAGGATCAATGTGTGTGCAGTTTATAAAGAGGGAAAGACACAGACTTTTCTGCAAAGTACATCAACGTGGAACATAACATAACACATTTTTTTAAATTATGTTGTTGTTAAATAGCTTTAGGTTTTAAAAAGCCAAATAATGGAAAAGAAGAAGAAAATTTGGTTTTTTTTTATCAACTTTTGTTGTACTTTAGATTGCACTATGAACAAAAGCCATCTACATATGGATATTCGGTCGTGATTGTGCTATATAAAATAAAGGGCAAATCTCCAAAATAGCACATTTTTAAGTTTATATCACAAAAATAACACTCAAAAACTAAAATGACCAAAATAGCACATTTCTAAGTTTATACTTTGAAAATTTTAATTTTTTTATTTTTCAAAATTTGAAATCTTATCCCCAAAACTTCATTTCTCAACTCTAAACCCTAAACCCTAAACCATAAACCCTAAACCCTAAACTTTAAACCTTAAACCCTAAACCCTAAACCCTAAAATCTAAACCCTAAACCCTAAACTCTAAACCCTAAACCCTAAACCCTAAACCCTAAATCCTAAATCCTAAACCCCACCCTTTAACTCTAAACCCTAAGTTTGTGACTTTTGATAAAACATTAAGTGCTATTTTGTGACTTTTGACTTTGAGTGCTAGTTTAGGAACATAAACTTGATTTAGTGCTATTTTTGTCTTTTTCTCTAAAATAAATTAACATACATACAAAGTTAAACAAGTTGGGTTGTATAATGACATGGTCTTCTAGTATATCGCTTTAGAACTGCGTCTTTTTAAAAACATTTCACTTTCTTGTAGGAGTTGAATAAAAACTATATATTATATTGCCACTGTGGCTAAACCTTTTGTCTTTTAACTCTTTTTACTTACTTTCTAGTTCGTCTTAAAGGTTTAAATCCTTCACCAGATAGTTACAATTGGTGTAAAGAGTACCACAAAGTTTAGGCAAAGAAGAAAGACAAGTTTAGTTCAACAACCCAACTTTATGCAAATCTCTGCAATTACCCCTTATTTCTTAATCAGTAAGTGAAATTAGCAAAGTTTTAGGAATATTCCTATCACAAGACTAACCGAATAAAAAAGACTTAGGGTTATACGAGAAACATAATTGGGTGTGTATATGTATTTTATACCTGCATAGTGATTCTAGAGATCCTCCTCGGTCTCCAACTCGTTTGGTACTGCCAACCTCTCCATGAAAGCCTGTACTCACAATGAAGAAACTTCTATTGTAACATTAATTTGATCCAAAATGTGACCATGATTGATACTTGTAGAGTAAAAATGGTAAGCGGTATATAACCTTGATCTTGACAGTATCAGATGGAGATGGGTCTAAATCCAACGCAGTGCCGAAATTTAACACGGCCTTGTCGTATAGCTTGACTTCTTTGTAGATTTTGCCAAGCAACGCATGGACACTGCTCTCATGAGGAGCAGAATCTCTGAGCTCTTCCAAAACTTCCAGGGCTCTGTGATAATCACCGAGGTCGGCCAATATGTTAGCCTTAAAGTACTTCGAGAGTGGATTCCTAGCATCAGCAACTATAGCCTTCTCCATCATCTTCAACGCCTCATCGTTCCTCTGCAAAAACATTACTTCGTCCTTAATATATTATCTCTGTCATAAAGAGTAGTATATAGTATCAGTTAGTCATGTTAACCTTTGACTCATGCAACGCAATTCCAAAGTAACACATGATGACTGAAGATCTTGGGTTTATTTGGAGAGCCAGTTGAAATTGATGCTGCGCAAACTCGAATTTCTCCTGATGAAGGTAGGTCATTCCAAGACCATACCATGCATTGTAGTGTCTTGTGTCTATGCTCAGTGCCTTCCGGTAGCATCTCTCTGCCTCCTCAAAGTCTTCTAATGCAGCAAGCCTGTGAACCAACCGTATGGTGTTAGTGTACATGTTTGGTTAAAATAGCAAGAGTGAGAACAAATAACGGCATCGAAAAGAATTGTACTCGTGACCGCAAAGGGTATGTGCATATGTGAATCTATCATTCAGTTGGATAGCTCTCCGAAACATCTTAAGAGCAGCTTCGTGATCTTTGCGCAAACTGTAGTAGTTCCCTGACGCACACCTGCGATTCGCATTGCTAACACAGTCATTACAGGGGAAAAAAAGAAGACCAAGCCAAAAGAAAAACTTTGCAGTTTCAGCTTTTGAAATAAGGTAGTACTAAGAGCTGGTTCCTGTTTACGGTTGGTGGTTAAAAGATGTGGATGTCAAAGTCTGTACTCAGACGTATGTGGTTGATCATGTCGGTTTCTTGAAACTAAGCTTGAAAAGTAATGAAGATTCTAAGAAAGATACCATGATTCTGGAGATAGGCGGTCGACTGCAATCAGCTCCTGAGCCAGATAGCCCAGCCTCATCTCTTCTTTCAGGTGCTTCAAAAACAAAGAAACGAAACCACTAGAAGTAAAACACTAACATAGAAAGCCTTGCAGTTTGATCAAAATCAAGCTCTGAGTGGTGGTATCGCAACAAGACAATGTTGAGAGTCAACATCATGGGATAATGTCTATAATGATTAGCAGAAAACTTGAAGATACTGATAAAAACAGCTCACATAAAGAACAGTGGAGTACGTATCCATTCCTTCCAAAGCATAAGGAGATTTTTGATGAGCGAGAGTAAAGACAGAGTCAGCGTTGAAGTAGTCTTGTAGCTCAACATATGCTTTTCCAACCTATGTCAAAACGTATCTCATGTCCTTTAGTGTGCGAATAAAACCAACAAAATGAAATTAGAAAAACAGGCGTTAATGAACTAATATGTTCACTTCCAAGCTGACTTAAATTTCCAAATATAACACACAGACATATCCAGTCATTTTTATATACCTGCATGAGAACCCAGTGTGTATTGTATTGTTTCTCAGATAGCTTTTGATATATCAACAAAGCTTCCTGCAGTAGTAGCCAGTTTTTTTTCCAGTTTTGGCATTGACATCAATAGTTTAACGTTTAGGCAGCAAGTTGAAGAATATAAACCACGTAGGTACATTTTCGTGATAGAGTACCTGACAGTTGTACATAAGTAAATGCCTGTGGCCATTTCCAAGAATTTTCAGAAGGTTTAGCACTTCTGAAACTCCAGACATGAGACTGAAAGGATCCGGGGAAGATCCACGAGGATTTGAGTTTTGCTCATCATCAACAGAGCTTCCAGTGTCGCCTATAGACTGGCCTGATGTCGTTGCTGCATCATTTACAGTAAGGGTATCAGGAACCCGAAACATACATATGTTCTAAGTCTTAGTGCCAGAGATCTCATTCTTTCCTCAAAAGTTCTTCCGAGAATGATACTCTATAGCCAGGTTTAGAGGACAGAAAGAAAAATAATAGAAGGAAACATCACCTTCCTTACTGCTTTGGATTCTGCATTTTCCAATCATCGAGGAAAGAGAAGGTACACCGTTTGACTCGGAAGGTGAATGATGTAACACATGGGAATCTTTTCCATATGAGTGAAACAGAGGAATCTTTCTCCTTGCTGCTATTCTGGCACTCCGGCGACGCCCAGATTCTTCTGGAGCCTTCAAGATAGATGATGGGGGAGATTAAGACCAATAAATCAAGTATCATTAGATTGTCACTGTAATATCACAACCAGTTTGTTCCAGCCGTAGAGCTGGAAGAAGAAACCAGCAGGTGGAAAAGCTCTATATCAAATATATATGCACAGAAAGCTTATTGCAGATAGACAACCTCTAATGACTCTTCTTCACTCATAAACTTTCTTCGAGACTCTCCATGTACAGACATCAATCCTTCCACTTCTGGACGACGCATATTCTTATAGAGCATTGGCGGTGGAGCATCCAATACCTGAACGATATGGATACTTAGAGATAAGAAAGCAGGTAATAAAACTTCTCATTACCTCATCAAGGAAATATAGTACTTGCAATCAGAAAACTGAGAAATTTTGAGCTAGTAACATTCATTAACTAATGCGTTTTTAATCTAGCTTGATTTATAGATATCACCTGTGTAAGCACTGGAGAAGGTGTTTTCAGGTCCCATCCATTTGTATGAGAACTACCGTTACATTGCTTGTCACTATCTGGCGGAATCTCTGCTCCAAGCTGCTTGGCTTTCAGATCTTGTTGGTTCTCTCCTGAAACATGTTCTGTTTGCCATACACTGGTATCTTTTGAGACCTTATCGGAATCTATAAGATGGTCCCTGGTTTCTCCTTCTGAGAAGTTTATTCTCTGTGAGACGTTAGTTTTCTGAAGACGCTGGGCAGCGACATTGCCAAAAACCATTGAGGCATCTTCAGCAGCACCTGATAAGGTAATGGCAGAATAAATAAATGTACTGGTCCCAGATTCGAATTACCAAAAAAATAAGCTAACAAAACTCATACAGAGCCTTCGCTTACCTAAACTACAAAGTTCTGCATATGCTTCCCAACACAATGGATCACAAGACAATGCCATCCTAAACTGTTGTATCGAACTAATCTTCCTCCCAGCATATCTGGGTAGCATGTAACAGAGAGTAACACACATCAGAAGGTAATACACATAAAAACATAGAAAAGTTGTTACATTTGGTAGTAAGAGACGCAGCAAATGAATAAGCTTGTTACAGCATCAGTATACAAAGATAGTGAAGTACTAAACATCTAAGCATGCGAGAGTCAACAATATCTCATATATAAAATTGCAAAGTAAAATAGTCTTGAGGAGTCACCTATAGATAAGACCAAGAAGATAATGCCCAGCTGCACCACCAGGAACCTGAATGTTAAGAGTATAGTAGTTAGCACTTATAATAGCCTTTGCAATGTAAAATGCTCATGGATATGGAAGAACTTCCAGTAAGGGAAGTAATAAAGTACTTTTTCAACAGATTCCTCAGTTGACAACAATGCTGATTCAGCCTCTCCAAGAAGATCCAACTTAAAGCATGAGAATGCAAACAGATACCGAGACTGAGGCGTTTTTGAACCTTAATATCACAATGTGAAATAAATTAAAAAAAAAATTAGTATTTCAAAAGAGATGTTACACAGTGTGGGGGGGGGAGAATGTAGTAAGTGTACCTTTGAGGATGTAATAAGCACTATAAGGTTGACTGTTACTTAAGTAACACCTAGCTAACAATTGCAGGTTCACCTGCATCATGTTGATCACCATCACATTCACAGGGACAAAGTAAGAACCAATCGATGTGATATTTGTAAACAAAGCTAGAAGATCGGATCAGACAATAAGAGCGACAGAAAATGATCTCTAGTAAAAAAAAGAAAAATTCATATCATCAATCACAGGAGAAACTGAAATTGGAAATCGAGAAAGAAGAGAATCGAAACCTCAGAGGGGAATTGGGCGAGAAGACGTTCGCAGAGGAAGATCGCATTGGAGAACATAAACTGGGTAAGGTTTTTCTCCACACAATTCGCCAGTAAAGTCTCCATATTCTGACGACGAAACTGAACGAGAAGAGAGGGAGGGCGCAGTGGCGTTGGGAGAGCAAAAAAAAAACAAAAGATGGATGTGAGATTGTCGCGTAGCAGCAAATCGCGCGCCGCTAAGGGAATTTTCAAAAGCCTTAACCTTCTCACGCGGAGAGCGTGCCAAGTCTCGTTGTGTAGCAATCGTATAAAACGCTGTCGTTCTTATGTCAAGTCAATATCTGGGTTTTGTACAAAACCAAAGATAATAAGCCTCAATAGAAACCAGAATAATTAGCTTACTAACTACTACCATTTATGATGATGAATGATGGATTGAGGATTTTGCTTAGTTTATAGAAACTTAGTGTTATACAATTTTAATTTATAGAAACTTCTGGGCCGACTACTCTCAACTAGGCCCATGTTAAGCCCATAAGATTCGGCGCCTGTTCCCTGTTGTTTAAAAACGAGGTTATCTTCGTCATTTCACATATCTCTTGAGTTTTTTTTTTAATTATCTCTATTTTGCGTTTTGATTATATTGTTGGCTCTCTATTCCTCTAGGGTTTTATTTCCTTCCCTCCCCTCCTTCCTTCTAAGCTCGAGCTGAGCTGAGCTTCTCCGGGATTCCCAGATCGGAAAACTCGAACACCGCCGTCTGCATCCTCAGGTTTCTACCTCTCTCTCTCTCTATCGATCTCTCCAATAGTATGATTGTTCTTATTCGTTATCTTTTTCGAATGATTAGCGTGAATCTCACTGCCTTCTCGGTCGCTAACTTTAGATCATTTCGTTCAGCTTCTTCGATTTCTGCTCTAGTAGCAAGCTTATATTCAGTGATCTGCATTTCTAGATTCATCTATTCTGCGAGTAAGGTTAGCTTTAGTTTGTAACGAACACTACTTTGCTTTTAACTATGACGTTTTTGATCTAACGGCGTGGATTAGAGTCGCTTGGTTGATGTCGATGAGGTTTTGTTCACCAATTTGTTTCCTCTGCAGGGAGATAGTTAAAGAAGACTCTGTTCTACTAGTCATCATGAGTGCTCACAGGACTCCTAAAACAGGGAGGCAATCTCTCCTCTTTCAAGATTTAGCTTCTCCTGTTTCCGCGCGCCGTGGAAAGTTCTCAACCCCTGGCCAAGCAGCTGCTGTATCTGCACTATGGCGTGAGAATCTCGGAGGCTCCGATCTTCCACCTCCGCCAATGTATACTCTCGATGACCGTTCTGATTTCTCTCCCGAGTCTGGCATTGCAGACTACTCCGCGTCTCCTGATGTCAAATCCGAGAGGCGGACGCCTTTCCTGAGCTCTGGGAAGAACGTTGTGACTCCCGGTAAAGGGAAGTTGGAAGCGAGTCCTTCTTTTTCTTTGCTGAGTGGGCAGCAGCAGAGTCAGCAGGTTTCCGGGAGTCCGAGTTGGTGGTCGCAGTCGAAGGGAGGTGGGAGTAGTGCCGAGCAGGACGATAAAGGGAAGGGGTCTCCTGTTGAAGGAGTGGTTCAGCCAGGTGCTTTGGTTACTCTTCCGCCACCGAGGGAAGTTGCTAGGCCTGAGGTTCAGAGGCAGGTTATACCCACAGGGAATGTTCAGGAGGAAGAGTGGGTCACTGTCTATGGGTAAGTCCATTCAAGCTTTCATTGCTTTGCTGGTGTAAATGCTCTTTATTTCTGTCTGTCTCCCATGTCTTCGGTATTAGAGAACTACTCATAGTAACTGTTGCTGTTTACGCTCTTTATTTGTGAACCCTCGTCTGTCTATGTGACTCTAGGTATGTAGTTTATGCTAATCAGTAATCAGATATGGCTCAGCCTTTGATTGTGATTTTACTTTTGAGCATTGTGAATTCTGACTCTTTACATGAATAATGGTACAGGGGTAGTGTTATTAAGGGCTTGTTTTGTGTTTGTCTCCCACTTTTCCGATCTTAAGAACTGATCTCTAGGTGCATGGTTGATAAGTGGTGTATTGGTAGTGTTATCAAGTACCTTATTGTGTCCTTGTCTCCCATGTGACCATGTTTTCGATCTTAGAGAACTGCTCATTTAACTGTTGTTGTTTACGCCCTTTGTTTGTCAACATTTAAGTGTCTATGTAACTCTAGGTGCACCAGGTACATAGTTTATGCAGGTACATAGTTTATGCTATTCATTGCTCAGATATGGCTCAGCCTTTGATTGTGATTTTACTTTTGGGCATTGTGAATTCTGACTCTTTACATGGATGACAACTCTGTGTTGTGGTAGTGTTATAAAGTTCGTTATTTTGTGTCTGTCTCCAACTTTTTCGATCTTAAGAACTGATCATAATAACTATCTGCTTTCAGGTTTTCTCCAAGTGATACAAATTTGGTACTAAGAGAGTTTGAAAAGTGTGGTATGATCGTGAAACATGTTCCTGGTCCAAGGAATGCCAACTGGATGCACATTCTCTACCAGGTTACTCTTCATCTCTTCTGGCCTTTTTTATTCATCACGATAAACCTTCTGAATGAATCAAACTAAAAAATGAAACAATGGTGTGTGTGTTTGATGCAGAACCGGTCTGATGCACAGAAGGCCCTGAGCAAAACCGGGATGATGATCAACGGAGTGGTAATAGTAGGAGTAAAGCCAGTAGACCCGATACAGAGGCAAGCGTTAAACGAAAGACTGAACAACCAAGGATTCATGCCTTTACCTCCACCATCATCCACCAGAGACTCTGAGTTCAACGCAGCTAGGGGGGCCTCTTCTCGTCCGAACTACTTGCAAAACGGAAGCGCTTTCTCCCCTCAACCAAATGGCGGCGCCATGGCCGTTCCATCAAAGTCGATGGTCTCAAAGTTCGTTGACTTGATGTTCGGTGTTTAAGGCCTGCTCTCCTTCGAAATTGGCATTTCACGAGTGATAACTTCCCATCCACAGATATTTCATGTTTTTGTGAGCAATGAGTTCTTAGGTAAATTCAGAGCGTGATCGAAAATTCAAATTGTGTCTTTGTATTGACGACAGCTATAACGTATAAATCTGATTTTAAAAAACCATTACTTAGATTCTTGTTTGTATTCGAATAGACAGTGGTCAAGACTCATGCCTCGTGCAGAGCGACCACCACTGGGTATACTTGAAAGACACTGATTACATGGAATCTGAGAAGCCTCACGGAGTCACGGGCAGTGCTTTAATCTTCCAATACAAACTGGCCACGTATCCAGCATGTGTACTATTTATATACCCCCATGGACTTAACTTGTAGTTTTGACTCTACAAAGACGCAATGGCGAAAGCAACAGAACAGAAACAAGACTCTCAAACCGTGGAAGTAACGAAGCTTGATATCCGCTATGTGATCACCACAGCCACCACATACGGCGGCAGACGCAATGACGTGGCAATGTTTGTGTTACGAGCCATGTGCATGGCTGTATCTGCGGTGGCTGTGTCGTTAATGGTGACAGCCCGTGAGACTAGCATGACAACTCTCTACGGTTTCGAGTTTCAGCTCCACGCCGTCTGGTCTCTCTCAGATTCCCTCATGTAAGCCAAAGCCCCACTTTCATAATCACACATATAACATTACATTATAGAACTGACTGTAACAATCACGAGTGTTCGTTAATAATTTAATATTACAGTTATCTAGTGGCGGTTTCATCAGCAACGGTTATTTACTCATTGCTGCAACTGATTTTGAGCGGGACCAGACTAATGAGAAAATCTCCGGTGATTCCGACAAGAACACAAGCATGGTTTTGCTTCGCTGCGGATCAGATATTGGGATACGCGATGGTGAGTGGAGGATCAGCGGCTTTGGGAGTGACGAATATGAACAGAACAGGAATCAGGCACATGCCTCTTCCCAATTTCTGCAAATCTCTAGGTTTCTTCTGTGACCATCTAGCAATCTCCGTCGTCTTCGCCTTGCTCGCGTTCCTCCTCCTCGCCGCTTCTTCTATTCTCGACGTTCTCCATCTCTCCCGCAGCTGATCTAGAGAATTATTACTAATTAACATTCCTGTTCTTCCTGTTTCCCACTTCTCTGATGTTTAATCATCATACAATAATCATGTGTTATGTTTTTCCTTTTGAAATTTGTTTGTTTCCATCGATGTCAGCGAATCTTCCAATTCCAAAGTTTTTGAATTTTGTTGACCGAGTCACAAATAAAACAAAATTTGTTTCAAAAAGAAACTATTAAGTTATTCGAAAATCAAGCCAAATCAACCAAAACTTATAAAATATACATAAAAATTCATACTGAAATGTTGTCTACTAGAATGACCTTTTAGATTCCATTTAGAGTGGATCTCAGACATATGAATCAGGATATTCTCATGAATTCGAATGAATACCCTAATGTACCCACGCAATTTTTTATAACATACTCTCTCTGTTTCAAAATACATGAAATTTTAGTTTGGGCACAAGCCGCACAACTATTAAAAATCTTGTTTTTTATTCAAAAAGTATCATTAAAATATAAATTAAAAATTATTCAACCAATCACAAAACAGACTATAAAATATGATTGGTTACACAGTTTTTGATAAAGTTAAAATGTACATTGAAATATGAAAACATCATCTATTTTGAAACATCAAAATATAAATTAAAAACACAAAACAGACTATAAAATATGATTGGTTACACAGTTTTTGATAAAGTTAAAATGTACATTGAAATATGAAAACATCATCTATTTTGAAACATCAAAAACTCCCTAAAACATCATCTATTTTGAAACGGATTGAGTAATAATCTACTATTTAATCTTTTGTTATTCAAAAAAAATTAAATTTTAATGATTCTATATTATTCCCCATCAAATTTGTGCCTAGCTCGGGTATGTGCCAAATTCAGATTAAACACATGTAGAGAACTAAAACAATAAAAAAAAAATTGAACAAAACTTTCTTTCATGACTTGGGACCTTGCATTTGGGTAAATCTTTGGGAAAAAACTAATATGATACAATCGTGGTTTACCCAAAATCACCAGGAACAAAACCAACACCGTCTGTAGCATTCTTGCGCAAGATTTGATCACCGGTCAACTGAAGATTAAGCCTAACGCCAACCAAGCTGTCCAAACGTAGATTCTCATACTTATCAGCAACCACATTAGAGTACTCCAAGTAAACAAGACCCGGAGTATCAAACGTAACACAAGGCTTCGGACCAGAAGCATCATCATCGCGTCTGTACACAAGCCTCTGGAGCGTCTTGTTAATAAATTACAGATGCAAATCAATCACACGTACTCAATAAGTTTGAAATTATAAACTTTTATAAATCTTACTTGATTTATAAACTCTTATAAACTGTTATAAGATAATTATGTTTCTTCTTCTCACAACATGACCGATTGTGGTTTAATAGAGGTTTGCCTAAGTAATCTCTTAAGACAGAATTTTGCCCTTACAATAGTGTGTAGTTTCGTAGGCATCTATCTTGATGAACTATCAATCTCCGTACGACACATCCGTACCGAGACCATAATAAACTTTACTTTAAGTTTTTCTTCAAAAACTTGTTATGAAAAATAAAAAGATTAAATCCAATTGATACTCAATAATCTTCTCTCTTCTTTCCTCCTTCCCTTCTTTTTTCGTATTGCACTTGATTATTTTATATAATGATTCAAGTGGAGCTTTTAATTAACGCATACGTTAACTCAACCGGCGCCTTTTAATCAATGCATATGTTGACTCATTGACTCATAACCGACACGTTTTGTCTGAAACGTTCCTTCATTTAATTAACTAAAGTCCAACACGTCTGACTTGAAACAGACCCGTCCCAATAGTGACGATTCTACCATCTCTTTGAGAGAAACAGAGCTAAAGCAGCCGCTTTTGTCGTCAAGAAAGCCAAAATTCTGCTGCGAACATTATCTGGTAACGTGCTGATCACGTCTATGGAACTTGTGTTCGCTTTCTTGTTGTTACCTTCCCTTTCGAGAAAGGTCCGCTCGAGAGAGCGATCCTACACAAAAGAAAGCCAGAGAAGTAAAGGAGCCGACTTCGATCTTAAAGAGACCTCTTACCTTCCAATGGAATGACTAAAAAAAGCTTTACAGATTCTTGAGGCGAGAGGATGAAACAGAGTATGTGAGAAGAGGGTGAGATGAATATTTAAGCGCTAAATGCTATTATAGTGTCATGATATTTAAGTATTTTCGTAGAGTTAACAAACAAAAACAATTGGGGAAATAATCATTATGGTGGGAGAAAATTTTCGTTTTGTTTTTTGTTTTCTTTGGATTCTTTTTTAAGAAATTCCCTAAGATAGTTTTTCTTAGTTTTTCTCACAAAATAGCACTCAATGAAGAAATGACCAAAATAAGTTTTTATTAAAGGGTGAAAATATATTTTTACCTTAATGTTAACTAAGTTAGACTTGGAATTTATAGATAAGGGGTGGAGTTTTGGAGATAAGGTTTTAAATTTAAAAAAAAAATTAAAAATTTTAAAATAAAAAGAGGCTATTTTGATCATTGTTTATCGCTATTTTTGTGACAAAAACTTAGAAAGACCATTTGAAAGAATTGCCCTTTTTTTTTGTTAAAATAATTTTCATTAATTTTAATTTTTATGTTACATAAACATTAATTCAACATTTTTTCTTTTTCGAAAAAGAATTTTCATCCATTTGGATTATCCTCTCATATTTTTTAATGACAATTTTAGGGCCTGGCTGGTTCAAACGCAACTGTTGCGGTTGCGGTTGCGGGAGTTTGCGGTTGCGGTTGCGGGAGTTTGCGGATGCGGATGGTTGTGGTTTCTAGCGGTTTTAAGATATTTGTATGACTGGTTATACGGTTAGAAATTGGTGCATGTGCGGGATACTTATGACTGGTTAACTACCAAATACAACAACGGTTAAATAATAAATTAACAATATTTACATTTTATATAATTATAAAAATATCAAAAATCATAATATTATAATAAATATGAAAATCATATTTAGAAAGTTATAGTTTTAAATTTTTAAAAATTATAGAAAATATTTTTATTTTAAAATTTTATAATATAATAGATATATTTTAGTATTTTTATAATTCCAATTTAAATTTTTTATTGAAAATTTTTATTTTTGTATTTATATGGTTTTTGAAAAAAAGAAAAAAAAATTATCCTCCTGCAACCGCAAACGCTAGCTGGAACCAGCTTTTGTTTTTAAGAGGTTCGAAGCGGTTTGAAGCGATTTGCAGCGGTTTATATGATTGTTTCGAAACGCTGTTAACCGTTACCAACCGCAAAAGCTGTGTTTGCGGGTGGTAGCAGGGAAACCAGTCAGACCCTTAGTCATGTGGATCTTGTGTGTCGTTACTTTCGCAATAGATATAGATTATAATTGGAATTTCAAAAGACACACATATCATTTAATAATTACAATTAGCTGACGATAACTTAGAAACACATTATTACACATCAGTCATTGCAATTCTTCTGATATTAACCACTGAAGTAGCTAATACAACTAACTGACCATAACTTAGCAACATGTGATTACACATCAGTCATCGCAATACTTCTTATTAACCACTAAAGTAGCTTATTATACTACCAACAGTAATATACTTCTCCTCACACAAATCATTTAATAATTACAATTAGTTCACGATAACTTAGCAACACATGATTACACATCAATCATCACAATTCTTCTAATATTACCCACTAAAGTAGCTTATTATACTACCAACAGTAATATACTTCTCCTCACACAAATCATTTAATAATTACAATTAGTTCACGATAACTTAGCAACACATGATTACACATCAATCATCACAATTCTTCTAATATTACCCACTAAAGTAGCTTATTATACTACCAACAGTAATATACTTCTCCTCACACAAATCATTTAATAATTACAATTAGTTCACGATAACTTAGCAACACATGATTACACATCAATCATCACAATTCTTCTAATATTACCCACTAAAGTAGCTTATTATACTACCAACAGTAATATACTTCTCCTCACACAAATCATTTAATAATTACAATTAGTTCACGATAACTTAGCAACACATGATTACACATCAATCATCACAATTCTTCTAATATTACCCACTAAAGTAGCTTATTATACTACCAACAGTAATATACTTCTCCTCACACAAATCATTTAATAATTACAATTAGTTCACGATAACTTAGCAACACATGATTACACATCAATCATCACAATTCTTCTAATATTACCCACTAAAGTAGCTTATTATACTACCAACAGTAATATACTTCTCCTCACACAAATCATTTAATAATTACAATTAGTTCACGATAACTTAGCAACACATGATTACACATCAATCATCACAATTCTTCTAATATTACCCACTAAAGTAGCTTATTATACTACCAACAGTAATATACTTCTCCTCACACAAATCATTTAATAATTACAATTAGTTCACGATAACTTAGCAACACATGATTACACATCAATCATCACAATTCTTCTAATATTACCCACTAAAGTAGCTTATTATACTACCAACAGTAATATACTTCTCCTCACACAAATCATTTAATAATTACAATTAGTTCACGATAACTTAGCAACACATGATTACACATCAATCATCACAATTCTTCTAATATTACCCACTAAAGTAGCTTATTATACTACCAACAGTAATATACTTCTCCTCACACAAATCATTTAATAATTACAATTAGTTCACGATAACTTAGCAACACATGATTACACATCAATCATCACAATTCTTCTAATATTACCCACTAAAGTAGCTTATTATACTACCAACAGTAATATACTTCTCCTCACACAAATCATTTAATAATTACAATTAGTTCACGATAACTTAGCAACACATGATTACACATCAATCATCACAATTCTTCTAATATTACCCACTAAAGTAGCTTATTATACTACCAACAGTAATATACTTCTCCTCACACAAATCATTTAATAATTACAATTAGTTCACGATAACTTAGCAACACATGATTACACATCAATCATCACAATTCTTCTAATATTACCCACTAAAGTAGCTTATTATACTACCAACAGTAATATACTTCTCCTCACACAAATCATTTAATAATTACAATTAGTTCACGATAACTTAGCAACACATGATTACACATCAATCATTACAATTCTTCTAATATTAACCATTAAAGTAGCTTATTAATACTACCAACAATAACATATTTCTCCTCACACATCATTTAAGAATTACTGACGATAACTTATCAACACGTGATTACACATCACTCATCGCAATTCTTCTGATATTAACCACTACTACCAATACTAACATACTTTTCCTCACTGTTCGTGTTTTAGCAATCACTACGTAGAGTCCAAAAATGAGTACAATCACTGATTGAATAGGTGCAATTTCAATCGCATATGTTAATGTTGGATGAACTAAAGTTTTCCCAAGCATCCACTATGGTGAGATGCTCATAAAGTAAGAAGTTGCATTTTGTTTTGGTAACCCCATATATATAGAAACTCTTGGAACATAAACCATAGCAAGAAATATTAAAGCCTGCATACAAGATAAACAAAATATTATTACCTCACAAACAAATTCTTTAAGTTAATAAACCAGTAATTAAGACATGTAAAAGACAAAACTGACTTCTTTCCGCATTGCTTCTCTCATGACATAGTATTGCAGCTAGATAAGTCCAGTTGTTGCTAGGAGAAAGTTTTCAATTTTTCTTTCTTCTACTATATTTACAGAAAAGTTCTTTGTCAATAGTCAACAGGATAAAGTATTACACTAAGGGTATCAATGGTGACCAAGGAATGATAAGAATAATGCATTCCCTAACGTTTCTATAAAAAATCACCATTCAGAAAGAATAATAATTTTCTCTCATTCTTTTTTTTTTTTGTAGAGAATTGAAAAACAAAAAATTATTCTTTGTGAAATTTGAAAAAAAAAACCATCATTCTTTTTCATTCATGTTATTTTAGTCTCATATATTTTTTTTTCTATTTGTTCGTATTGTTTTCCGGATGGTCACCAGGTACCCTAAATATAAGGGAAAGAGTGCGAGACAAACAACTCTCAATATTGATGTTCCAAGTTCTGGTGTTAAGAATTAAATGGGCCTGACTTTCTGTTATTGGGCTTTCAAGAAGCCCAGTGATATCGCAACTGTTATGTGTTTGTCTGCTTCTTCTATCCTCTCCAGAGGAATGAGATACGAAGCTCTATTCTGAGATTTAATGTTGCTCAATCCATCTCCTCGCGCTTGCTTTATCGCAATCCACTTCGTCTTCTTCATGTAATCGAAGCTCACCTCCACATTAATCAAATAACACCATGGCTTACCGTTTCCCTCTACATTCATCATCTCCACACTCTCACTTCATCTCTCCCTCAAACCACCCAAAAACCCCGAGATCCCCCAGAAACCACCACACCTCAATCTCATGCCAAAACACAAACGATCCTCAAGACGAAGAAAAATCCAAAATCAATCTCCTCGCAATACCAATCACACTCACTCTGATCTCCGCCTCACTACCCCAACCCTCCCTCGCCGCGGCAACGAAGAAGAGAAGCCAGAAGAAGAAGCCTCGAGAAGCCTTAACACCCGAACAGCTCAAATCCTGGTCCAAAGACCTCCCCGTAGTCTCCAAACGCATCCCCTACACAGACCTTTTAACCCTAAAGTCCCAAGGCAAGCTCAAACACGTCATCAAGCCTCCATCCTTAACCCTACGCCTAAAAGCAGAGCCCGTGCTAGTCGTCTTAGAAGACTCCCACGTGCTGAGGACCGTGCTGCCGTCAATAGACGGTAACAAACGGTTTTGGGAACAATGGGACGAGTTAAAGCTCGATTCAGTTTGTGTAAACGCTTACTCTCCTCCCGTTAAGAAGCCACCTGTCCCATCTCCTTACTTAGGGTTCCTATGGAGAGTCCCGTCTTACATGCTGACGCTGGCCAAGCCCAAGAAGGAGTCTAAACGGGCCGCGGAGCTGAAACGGATGAGAGAGGATTTCAAGAGGCAGAGGAAGGAGGAGATGGAGAGGATGAACGAGGAGAGCGAGGAGATGGAGAAGGCCATCAAGGCGCAGAAGAAGATGCAAGAGAGGAAGAAGAGGAAGGCGGTTAGGAAGAAGAAGTACGAAGAGTCTTTACTCGAGGCGAGGAGGAACTACCGCGACATGGGCCTTATGTGGGCCAGGCTGGCCGAGGATTCGAACGTCGCGACTGCTCTCGGACTGGTCTTCTTCTACATCTTCTACCGCGTGGTTGTGCTCAACTACAGGAAGCAGAAGAAGGATTACGACGATAGGTTGAAGATCGAGAAGGCGGAGGCGGAGGAGAGGAAGAAGATGAGGGAGTTGGAGAGGGAGATGGAAGGGATTGAGTTGGATGATGAGGAGGAGGAGAGTGGCGAGAAGAATCCTTACCTGCAGATGGCGAAGCAGTTCATGAAGTCAGGGGCGCGCGTGAGGAGAGCGTCGTCGAATAGGAGGATGCCTGAGTATCTCGAGAGGGGCGTGGATGTGAAGTTCACGGACGTTGCGGGGCTTGGGAAGATTCGTCTTGAGTTGGAGGAGATTGTTAAGTTTTTCACTCATGGAGAGATGTACAGGAGGAGAGGTGTCAAGATCCCAGGTTTGATGTTGTGGCAACTTCTTCTTTACTTATATCACCAAGTATTTATACTCCCTCCGTTTCATATGTTAGTTGTAGTTTTAGGTTTTTATACGCATAGATTAAGAAAACATTTAATTCTTCATATTTCTAAAATAAAAACACTATTATACACCTGACCATATTTCAACCAATAGAAAAACAAACCGGAGAATATTGTTCATAAATTTTGCATTGAAATTATAAAACAACATTTATTTTGAAACGAAAATTTTTATGGAGGGAGTATAACCTTTGAAACTGTTTGCAGGTGGTATTCTATTATGTGGGCCACCTGGGGTGGGGAAGACATTACTGGCGAAAGCTGTAGCTGGGGAAGCTGGAGTGAACTTCTTCTCTATTTCTGCTTCTCAGTTTGTTGAGATATACGTTGGTGTTGGTGCATCTCGTGTACGAGCTTTGTATCAGGAAGCTAGAGACAATGTAAGTTTTTGTTAACTTTGCTCACATGTGTTGAGCGTGGAGCTTGATTCTTACTTTCAGATGCATTTACTAGTGAGGATTCAGTAAGTTACTGGATGCTAATTTTTTTTGTTATGATCTGACTGTAGGCTCCATCTGTGGTTTTCATTGATGAATTGGATGCTGTTGGAAGAGAGCGTGGGTTGATAAAGGGTTCTGGAGGACAAGAAAGGGATGCCACTCTTAATCAGGTTCCTAACATTTTTAGATTGTGTAGTTGTCTTCTTCGGTTTTCTTATGGGATGAAAAATGTTAATCGTTTTTGGTTTGTGTTAGCTCCTTGTTTCTTTAGATGGTTTTGAAGGAAGAGGAGAGGTGATTACCATCGCTTCCACAAATAGACCAGACATTCTAGATCCTGCGCTTGTGAGGCCTGGAAGGTTCGACCGCAAAATCTTCATTCCTAAGCCTGGTCTTATCGGACGTATGGAGATTCTGCAGGTAATGGCTTCGTGTCTGTAAAGTAAAGGGTTTGTCCTTCGGTCAAAGAGCTATATCTTTCGTTTGGTTTGTTTGTTAAGGTTCATGCTCGTAAGAAGCCGATGGCTGAAGATTTGGACTATATGGCAGTTGCTAGCATGACAGACGGCATGGTTGGAGCAGAGCTTGCTAATATCATTGAGATCGCGGCAATCAATATGATGCGCGATGGAAGAACAGAGGTAGGATCTCTATTTAAGTCCATATTACTTAAATACGTATCTGCCTTTGGATGGCTTTGAGTTCAAATGATAGTATCACGTAGCATCTGGTTTCTGGTATGTGGTGTGTGTGAATTGGGCTAGCTTAGGCTTATAATAAGTTAAAAAGTTCGATATCAGCATGTAAAAGACTTGACAGATCATATATATTCTCTGTAATGCAGTTAACAACAGATGATTTGCTTCAAGCGGCACAAATAGAAGAAAGAGGAATGTTAGATAGAAAAGATAGGAGCTCTGAGACGTGGAGACAGGTTGCTATAAACGAAGCTGCTATGGCTGTTGTCGCAGTGAACTTCCCTGATCTCAAGAATATCGAATTTGTAGGTTTCTTAAAATCTTTTTCTTCCTTCAAACTCCCTTTTCTTTGACTGACATCTCAATGACTTTGATCAGCTGACAATCAATCCTAGAGCTGGTAGAGAATTGGGTTATGTCCGCGTGAAGATGGATCACATCAAATTCAAAGAAGGCATGCTTAGGTCTGTATCTTTTTATTAAAAAAAAAAAAACATATTCGATTTCATGGTTAAACATGAGGTCTTTACGATCTTTGTCTCCTTTGTGGTCTACTATATGCAGCCGACAATCCCTGTTGGATCACATAACTGTTCAGCTAGCACCTCGTGCTGCAGATGAACTATGGTACGGTGAGGATCAGGTAAGACCAATATGATCTCCTTTAACATAGTAGATGTGACCTTATGCTTTTTCTTTCTTAAAGAATCTTTTTGCTAATGATTTGTTCCAGTTAAGTACCATATGGGCTGAAACATCGGATAACGCAAGGTCAGCTGCTAGATCACTGGTTCTTGGTGGTCTCTCTGAGAAGCATCATGGCTTGAATAACTTCTGGATGGCTGATCGAATTAACGTAAGTCCATATCTTGAAATTGTCTTGAAACTTATATTATCATCATCTCATTACTTGGATTTGATTTGCAGGATATTGACGTGGAGGCGTTGCGGATATTGAACATGTGTTACGACCGTGCTAAAGAGGTAAAGACCAATCTTAAATTGAGTACTTTGTATCCTTTTATATTGGTTTTGTTTAAGTACGATTTACAAATGTGTTTACACCAGATTCTCCAAAAGAACCGGACGCTCATGGACGAAGTGGTAGAGAAACTAGTTCAGAAGAAAAGTCTTTCGAAACAAGAGTTCTTCACTCTTGTTGAGCTCTATGGCTCCATTAAACCAATGCCACCAAGCATACTTGAACTCAGGAAAATCAAACGGCTCCAGCTCCAAGAGAACGTGATGAAACTGGACATGACTAGCGCAAGAAACAGTTCATGAGATGATTTGTGGCAAACGTAGACCTTGTTGTAATCTTAGTGACATATGAACGAGCTTCAATAAAAAAAAAAAGTTATTTTTGCAGTTTTGAAGGAAATTTCAATTTTAAATAATTTTGAAAAAAAATAATCATGGATCATTCTGACATGTGACATGAACCAGTTATGTAAAGCATGGGGTTATAAATCTTATCTAACTAATACTAAAAGGAAAGGGATATATGAGGAGTAGGAAAGCTGTCCAGGTAGACAAATTAAATCTGCCAATCATATGTTCCCGTTTTAAACCAAAAGTAATATGTCGTCTCCAATTCTTCCACTTCGTTTTCATCGTTACAAATCCCTGCAAATTGGCGTTTAATTGAAGATATTTACAGATCAATTCTATTGAGATTCAAATAAATTTTTACGATTCATGTCCTATATCTCTCCATCATTCTTAAAAACCGTGAGGGTGATCTCAACACTGTAGCGCAGATAAGAAAGCTCGGGGTTGGACAGGTGTACGCTGCCTCTGTGATGTATTGGTGGCAATGAAGATTCTCCCAGGCGGGTCGGATGAAGGTGAGACTGGCATTGAGCAGGCGGGAAGGAAAGGAGAGAGAAGGTTCTATGAAGTAACGTAAGAGACGTATCAAGCTGTTTCCTCAAACCAAGAAGTTGGTTCGTTTGTGGGAGGGATCAATGCGAGGGGTGGTTCCAGCAGCGAAATGAAACAGTCCCCATTGAAGACGTACGTCATGTCCTTGTGTTGGAGGCTGTGACGTTTGGTTCGTTCCTATGGGATGTGGAGAGTCATGTAGATTCAAGGTATCACTTTGTACTGAACGGTATATATAAAGTTTTGACCTTTTGTGTGTGTTTTGTTGGTTTGTTGAATAAGCTTTGTGTGTTAACAGATAACAGAAAGTTTTGAGCTTTTATGTGTTCTGCGAGTCTATCGCTTGATCAATCATTGTATGAGAAGCAGTTTTACTCTTTGTGTGTGGTTTGTTCAGTTACAGGTATTAGCTGTTTCCTTTTGCTTTATTCAGTTACACTTAGAGAACATGGTTGCAAATTTTCTTTTTGGTATGTCAGTTTTTTTAAAGTTTTAACCAGAAAGTAAACATTATTTATGTGGAAACATTCTTCAGATGGCTTGAGATTGGTTATTATCTGCTAAAAACGTGAAAGAGATGTGTGCAATAGTTTCCTGTTGATTACTTGATTGGGTATAAGTTTTGTGATTATTGGGTATCTCCTTTTTACTGGTTGCTGCAGAGAAGGAGCTTTAGCCAAGGGAGGAGAAGAGTGAACAAAAGAACCAGCTTGGCTCAGAAGGAAGATGTAATCAAGAGAACTGTTTATGTCAAAGACATCGATCAACAGGTTAAAAAAAAGGGGAATCTGTTGGTTTTAACCTTTCGTCATTGGGATGGATCCACCCAGTACAAACTACTCTGTCATGAAGAGAGCATTTGATGAAGGTTGTAGAGGCGTCATCGCTAAAACAGTAAGATTTTCTCAGTTTTAGAGTAGTTGAATCTTTTGTGTGCATGTTGACTAAATGTAATTGGAATTGAGGTTACGTCATCACTCATATTGTATGCTAAAGAGCAGAATCAAAACAGCTGCTAGACAAGTTGTGCGCTTCTGGAGGACGTTTGCGGATGGATTAATGCTAAAGCCATTGTTCCAGTATGGGCTAAGAGCCTAAGATGACTTCTAACAGAGGTGTGTGGCTTGTGCCTGATTCTGACACTACATTTTTAGCCAATTAAATAGTTTAATCAGTTCTGATCATTTAGTATTCTGCTTCAGGGACGGACATCTTTCTCGCAGGCGGCTCAGATCATGGTACGTTCATATATTCTGTTTTTTTTTTCAATTAAACAGGAGCCTTAGACATTAACTAATAACAATAGTTTCCTACAACATGGGAGATCACATAGTTAAATAAAAACTCTGTTTTTTTTGGCCAATTATCTCTAACAGTTTCTTCGTCCTCGGCTCTCTTAAAACACTGTTAAGTTATGGTTGTAGAGCTGTGAAGTTTAAGACAGCCGATTCTATGTTCCCAGAGTGCAGATCGAAGCTCTAGACTAAGCTGTAATAAATAATTTTGAATTGTTAATGTTTTGTGATTTGTATTAAATGCCTCTTTGATGACTTCTAACAAGCTGTTTTGAACTGTATTGAAGTAGGAGGAACAAAAGAATGATAGAAATAGATCTGTTATGGTTCAGAGCACAACAGATTTAGATTTAAGTATGTGGAGCTCATCAACAAATTGAACAAGTACAATTCCAAAGTTTAACATCTTGGGGGTAATGGCGGATGGGAGTTATAGGTTGCTGAAACGAGAGCGCTGAAGAAGGATTTAACAAATAAGGTACAAGCTTCATTTCATAAACATTAACACACAGTCTTTGCGTTGGCTGATGGAACAAGCTTTATTTTTCTTTGTGGTTACATGAATCTACTTGCTACTGGTTCGGGTTTGGTTTTGAACATGTTTCTGAGATTGACCTTGACAAAGATCCGCTAAAGAAGGTAAATTATAGGTGTATTTTTTACTAAAATTAGAATCACTATATTAGTGTCTTGCTATTCCTCTTATTCTCTGTTTTATGATTAGTAGGACGAACATAATATTTCTTGGCACAAAAATCATTGCTTTCTTTTTGCAGGACGGTTGTTCTTGAACGCCACGTCAGGGAGCAATATATTTTTTTGACAAAGAGACTAATGCAGGGGAGAACATTGATTGTGGGAACATCTTCAAGTGGTCTCACCTCCAAAAGGTGGACGTAAGTGGTAAGATCGTTGGAAATCAGCAACTGTGAGAACATCTTCAAGTGGACTCCCCTCCAAAAGGGTAGCAATAGCAACTACCAAGGTGACCAAGAAGGACGAGTGGCTTAAGTGAAGATGATAAATTACCTGGATGCAGTTCTTTTTGAATAATGCTTATGTATCGATGTTGTTTTCCTTCTTTTTTAACCTTTGAGTACTTATGTTTTTGAAACTCTCTATAAAATGCTTATTTATCAAATTTATCACATCTCATTAAATCAATAAGATTGGCTTCACATGCTAGCACATATTTTCATAACAAAATTAAAAATACTACATCTAAATAAGGATTAAAAACGATGTAATTCATATATGAGCTCTTCTGTGTCCAATGAACGTTCAATGTAGTAAAATGTGCGTCTAACAATTCAGGAGCATTAACAGATTTAACAATATACGTACATACATGTACGCTTTGAACATGATAACACCCTCTCTATGTACGCACATTTCAAAAGTGTTGAAAATTTATAACATACTTAGAAAAAAAAATGTATAACATAGTTGTTGTTATGCTTTCGTAAATGATCATGCATTACTTTCAAATATTTGTTATGCTTTCGTAATGGTGGTGACCGAGTGGCATTTGTACTCTAGGCACAAGCTTAAGACATTTCCAATATATACTTGAAATATAGGTGGTACAAATAAATCAAAATATATGTAGAACAGGTTGAAGAAAAAACTCAAAAAATAAATATTCTAAGACCCTTAAAAATTACTTCTAAAGCCAAAGTAAAATTTAGTTTGTGTATCTTTAACAATTATTTTAATTCATTATTTATTCGTTTTGCTCATTATGTAATACATAGCTTTTAATAATAAAAATAGCAAGTTTTTTTTTGAAACACCTAAAAAGGTAAGTTTTATTATTGAAAATTTAGTTAGACAAAACAATGAAAATAACTAAGTTCAATACGATTTACATTAGATATACAATTGAATATGATTCCAAGTGTTGATTATATTAACTAAGTTCAATGTTAAAAAACTTCATAAAGCCACTTAGAAATATACATATTCATAACCAATTTTTAAGGATTAAGTGTATGTATTTTCTTGAGCCCTCATATAATATTTAAACTGAAATTATTCATATATACAATAAAAATTGCCTCCTCCATAATATTTAAGAGGTATTGTATCTCACAATCTGTTCAGTGATAGATTCAGAATGTGGATAATATAAGGGCTACACGAGTATTTTTCCTGCAGCTTTTGAAACTGAAGGAATGGTGGAGAGCAACTATGATGCTGCTTCCAAACTAACTGGTGGACGTAACTCTCATGGGTCAATCATCTAGGGGTTTTAGAGTCAGAAGCAATGGTACTACTCTTATTATTCCGAAGCTCATGTAATATCACCTCCTCCCCACCAAGCGCATGCTTATGAGATCATGAATGTAAGCAGCAATATCAAATGGTGCGCTTCGAAAAATATTTTACCGGAAGAAGATTCCTTTCGTATTGCTCTTCGTTCTATCAATCACAACACACACGATAATCCTATCTGTATAAGTACATATGAGTCTTAATATTAGAAATTATGTGATGTAGCATAAATTTAATATTTTAAGAGAAAAATTATCCTTTTAGTTATTAATCTAGACGAGATTTAAAACAATGCAAACATATCTTTTAATAAGAAACTAGGTGTTTTCCTGCACCAAGTGCAGTAGAAAATTTAAAATATTTTTTAACAGACAAATAAAAATTATATTTGAAAATAATTTTTTATTAATACTGTAAATTTTATTTTTTATCAATATTTTAATATAAATTTGATTTAATTAAACATAAAATTAATATAAAAATAAATAATTTTGTTTTTTAAATTATATTTAAGAATATGCATGTATATATTTAAAATTAATAGATGGATTTTATCTATTTATTTCAATTAATTATATTAAACAAATTTGTAAAAAAAATTGCATAATTATTAAAAATTAAAATTAAACAAATTTTATAAAATTGTATATATATAAGAAACTAATGATTTTACGATTAAATTTTTATAATTTTCTAAAAAAATATATATACATTTTTGAAAATTTTAGTAATACAATTGTATAATTTAAAAATATATAATAAATAATATTTCAAATTTGTAATGCCTTATTTGATTATATTTATTTTAATGATGATTTATGAGTTATTACGATATTCAAAATAAAATCCAAAAATATAAATCGACATTAAATGTAATATATGAGTTGTTACCATATTTTAAAAAGTTTACGAAAAATATAAATTAAACATTAAATGTAATTGTCCATGTCATATTAAGTTATAAGCAATGTCATCAATTTTAGTAACCATGACATATTATTTTTGTGAAAAAAATTGTAGAAATACATATGACAAAATCACTTCTCAAATAATGTATACGGGATGATCATAAAAATTAAACTGTTGACAAAACCTTAAAAAACAAAACATTAATTAAAAGGATTAGGGATGGTAAATATAAGCTAAGAAACAAAGTTCTAGATAAGAAGGCGCTATTTGCTCAAAAAAAAAAGAAGATAAGGAGGCCCTCAAGTTAAAGTGGCTGATTGTAACCCCAACTAAGTTGAATTGGAAACTGTAAAAAGATGTTTTAATTGTGAATGAGACCATTTCTAATGTATTTTCTATTTTTAATCTATAAAATATTAGATATCTATAACAGAAATGGAACTTACTCCAATGTATTATTATAAAATAGCAATTTCTATTTATAGAGTAGAAAATATAGGATTTCTACCTCTGTTTCTATTTATAGAAAAAAATAGTAATCTCTATTTTTTTAGATTAGAGTGAATTTACTTCTAAATGCTATTATAGAAGCAAATATAAGGGTGGTTAGAGATGTAGTCGGAGCTAAGACTCTATATTTTCTTTCGGAATAGTTTGAACTAAGAAAATATACTTATTTCTAAAATTAATAATATGTTTGATTAAATTGACTATGAATAAATTGTTAAGATTTTTTCTTATAAAAAAAAATAACAAAACTGTTTGGAGGGCAGAACATACAAATAGCTCTTAGGGAATACTATTATTATGTTTTTGATATTTTTATTTTGAATTTGTTTGCTGCATGGAAAGAAACGCATTTGACATGATCTCAGGATTCTTTTAATGTACATTGCTCTTAGATTTCAGCTGCTATTCATTTCGCCATTGCTTTTAACAAAAGAACAAATTTATATAGATTTTTTAGTAGCAAAGAATCAATAATCAATAGTTAAAACTTAAATATTCATATTGGTTAATATTAATATTAAAATAAATTGAATTATATATTAGTTTAACCAAATTTTCATTTGAAAAACTAATAAACGAAAAAAGAATAATTGAATTTTAAATAAGAATAATTAAAAAATATTCAACATGCGTACCAGCTTATATGTATTTTCTGATATTGAAAAAAAAAATTGAATTTCAATAATTTCAAAATTGTTATTACCAAAACAATACAAAAAACTATAAATTTTTCTTATAGCTTATATAGTGTAATTAGTATCAGTGAAAAAATATATTAAAAACACAAATTATAAATAATCTAAATTTAATTCGAATATACAGAAATCGCACTCTATAACCATACAAAAAACTAAAATTTGCCAAGTAACCAAAATCTCATTCTCTCTCCGCTCTTCTCTTCTTATCTCTCTCTACAAATTTAATTTTGTTTTTTGTTTTGGTTATTTCACTAATTCACCCTTGAATATATGGGAAAATAACCCGGGCGTAGCCCGGGAAAATCTCTAGTATATATAAAGTAGGCTTGTGCTCTGCGCACAGTCTTCCACGTCTTCATTTTAGAATAGGCAAATTTAGACACGTGTCACTCCTAAAATTTTTTCTGAGCCGCGACTTATATTTTAGATTTGGGTCTTACTTTCAAATTGGTCCATTACTAATTTAAATGAATTAAAATCCAGACCTATTGATCCGTTGACTCCTTCTTGCTCCGACATGGCCTATCTTAACCTTCCACCTTAGCCACCACCCCTTTGTAACGCTTCGCATTAACATTCAATCCACGTAATTAAGATCACCGTTACCATCCTTTTCCCCATTTATTCCACTCTCCTTCGCTCAATAATATCCATCTGTTCAGATGTTATTTTTCTATAAATAAGAATGTCTGCCACACCTTCTCGCTTCTCACCTACTTAAAGTGTTATACTGCAATGAAGTTTGATACATGCTACTCCCTCCATTTCTAATTGTAAGTGTCATGATTTTGATGCCACACCTTCTCGCTATGAAACCCAAAGGTTCAACAATGGCAACCTTCAAGCTCCTTTTTCTGATTTGAAAATTAGCCGTTGTGCTGAGACAGTTATTCTGCAATAATGTGAACAAAGGAAGTGAGTTTATCGGTGTTGATTGAGTTTTTGATGCAGATTGAGTCATCTTTGTCATTAGCCACTTTCAGTTATTGAGCTGTGGGTACAAAGTGTTCATATTTATTATTGTAGGGTGACCTACTAGATCTGGATATCCGAGGTTCAAAATTTACACAAGCAAAAAAGTCAGTTATGAGGTAACGAAAGCTAAGACTCACGTTAATCGATAAACTTTGTTGATAGCTTTCTTTTTGGTATGTTCTATTTCAAGCTTATGTGGTTATGTTTCACCTAAGATGTAACAATCATCTTGGTTGTGAAATTAAGTGCATGCTTTGGATGTACCACCGCGGAGAAAATGATTATGTTGCTTGCTTGGAACATGTTAGTCTATCTTTTCTTCTTGAATACTGGACTTAGCGAGGATGGAAACTCTAATATTTTCAATTTTCATGCACTTGACAAACAATTATGAATAGTTATATAATTTCCTAGATTAGTTCTTTTCTGTTCTTGAAATTGAGAAATAATGCTCCCCTTATTAAAATGTCACTTTCGTATGTTCTTCTGTTCAGGTACTGCTGAAGTTCTTTCATATTCAGATCTCAGACCACTTGACACTCTTAAAGCCCACACAGCCGGATGCTATTGCTTGCACACTTGACACTATGCGGGACGAAAATTTTAAACGGTTTATTATGTTATAAAACATGTTAATCTTTAATTGTGTATAACATTAATACATTTTCATGTTTAAGATTGTATAAAACACACAAATAGAATATATAAACTTAATATAGTGTAATTTTCATCAAAATTATGAATATAAATGATATTTATAAAATTTTAGATCAAATAAACAAATAAAAATATTATTTAAAATAAAATAAAAATAATAAAATAATAAAAAATAGATTAGGCGGCCGCCTATGCGGCTAGGCGGTCTAGGCAGAAAAAATCGGATATCCGATTTTTTAACCGATTTGGCATAAATCGGGGCGGAAGAGTGACGCGTAGCGCCTAGACGGCTAGACGGCCGATTTTTAGAACATGGACTACAAGTTATGTAAGTTTGCTTATATTCATGTTTTCACTTTATATGCTTACTTAATGTATTTAAACATACCTGAATCAAAAATAAAAAGATTTTGATTAAGTAAAAGAAGTTTTCACAACTAAATTTATAGAAACATGGGTATTAAACAGCTTGTGAAACAAAAGTGATCACTAAATCACTAATCAGACTAATAAGCATAACAGTATGGCCTATCAAGCATTAATAGCTTTATAAACAAGTCTTAATTTTATACATTTTTCCATCTTTTGTTTGGTTAATATTATGAATATTACATATTAACTTATAGATTCATATTTTTTCAAACTTTTAAAACTTTGCTTTTCTAGAATGTTTGCTATACTGACTTTTCCTTCCATACATATTAACAATTATGAGTACTCAGTTGTGCCAACAAAGAACATGTGAAAATAAAAACGAGGAAGCTCTATTTTGAACTAGATACTTACTTAGAATCATGAAAAATGATCATAGATATGTAGTCTCCAAAATGTACAGAGCAATGTGTAGAAACCGACATAATATTATTCTGTGAATACAAAAAGATACAATTCTGGTTTGAATATGAAAATGGATCACAACATAACCTTTTTTTTAACACAAATCACAACATAACCCCAACATAAGAATACAACCCAATTTCAGAACAAATATACACTTCGGATATCCTTTCTTTAACTTGAAGTCCAGAAAATTCAAAATAAAAACTCATACACAACATGTTACAAAACACGTTAATGAAAACAACGAGATAAAAAACATTTTTACGATGTTTGGTTCATCTTAATTTCCAGATTATTAATGGTTACGCTACATTTTATTTTGGTTAAATTTCAGTTTGATTCATTTATAACTCATTCAAAGTAAATTATTTAATATGAAAAATTTGAAACTCAAGTAAAATTCTGCTAAAAATGTAACACTTTATTAATTTGTAACACTATTAATCTATAAAAATATTTTCAAATAGCATGAGTGAAGTTTCCAACAAGTATTTTTCTATAAAACGGTTCAGCAAATTCTAAAATAATTTACAAAACATAATTAGTAAGAAACTAAAAATTAAAGAAAATTTTATTATAAATTGAAAATCGAATATAAACTGAAACAAACATATTATAAAACAACATTTGTTGTTACATAATATATACTAAGACATTATTGAAACTATGTATATATTACTTTAAATATATATTCTTATAAATTTATCATGTTACATTTGATTTTCAATTGATTTAGCTTACATGTGCGTGTATTAATTTATTATAGTGAGAAATTAGTTATTCTAATAATATTAAAATCTGATACTCTTGGAATGAAAAAAAAATATTAGTCATTCTTACTTTAGATTGTCTTCAACTATATCAGATTGAATAGAAAATAAATATAAAAATATAAATCATTACATTTTCATTAATTTTCTAATTTAATTTTCTACTCAAACCAACAAAATTTAATTAAATTTATAATATAAACTTAGAATAAAAACAGATTATGTTTATTATTTCAGTATAAAGTAAATTTCAAATGTTTTATAACATTAACATACATTTTAATATAAAGAGTTTTAGTGTAAACTCTTTTCTTATTTGTTTAGGTGAAAAATAAAAAGGATTGGTTAAAAAGACACTGAAAAATGACACATTTTCTTATTTGTTTAGGTGAAATTGCTAATTGATTAGTAACCAAACCAAGAGTCCTAGATTGGTCGATTTACATAAAACAACTAGATTATATTATAGGGTAGATAACATTTGACTTACAAGATTCGACAACTATATGATATTTACGCATTACCAAATTATTTACTTAAACCTCCTTATTGGTTAATTAGCCACCTTCATGACTTAATCTCTATAATTGTACCACCCGATTCTTTTATACTAAAATAAAATAGGATACCCTACCAAACTTTTATTTTATTATTTGAAGATTTTACATGCCTAGTTGTTTAATAGTATAGTTCACATATCCCCTAGACTATATTTGCGAGATGATTTTGCCACATGTACTTTCTACAATCAATTTCACAAAACAAATATGACATGTCTACTGAAATTGATAACATGTCTTATAGTTTAATATGACATGGACATTATCATTTAATGTTAATTTATATTTTTGTTAAATTTTTTAAAATATGGTAATTACTCATATATTACATTTAATGTCAATTTATATTTTTGAAATTTTTTTTAGAATATGAGAATAACTCATAAATCATCATTAAAATAAATATATTCAAATATGGCATTATAAATTTCAAAATATAATTTAATTATATATTTTTAAATTATACAATTTATTACTAAAAAAGCTCTTAATGCTCCCAAAATTGATTTACCCTTCTTGTTTCTCCATTCTTATGAACTAAACACAACATCTCTCTCACTTTCTCTCCACATTCACCTAAAAAAACTCAAGATTTTGATTCTACATTTTTATGGTTCATAGAGTCATAGAAGCTAACGATTTTGGGTGGGTCACTTTTGTTTGAGATTATGTGTTCTTGGAGAAGCCTTATGTGTGCTAAGGAAGTTATCTCACCAATTTAAGGTATGAAATCAATTTTTTTCCAGATCTGTTCGTCCAGACGACTTACAGGTAAGTTGTCTGGCTGTAGACGACTTACCTGGAAGTCGTCTGGTCAATGCAGAGATTATTTTTGCAATTGATTTTGAAATCTGTTTTCTGAGACGACTGAAATATAAGTCGTCCGCTTTTGTTTGGTTACAAAAAAATCTCCAAAGAACCTAGACGACTTACATGTAAGTCGTCATAGGTTAGTTTTGCATTTGACTGGATTATTTCACAAATTTGACTTTCCTGGACGACTTACATTACAGTCGTCTGGTGGAAAATTGAAATATCAATATTTTATTAAAACCCGACGACTTAGGTTAGTTTTGCATTTGACTGGATTATTTCACAAATTTGACTTTCCTGGACGACTTACATTACAGTCGTCTGGTGGAAAATTGAAATATCAATATTTTATTAAAACCCGACGACTTAGGTTAGTTTTGCAATTGAAAAAAAAAACTTCAATAA